>NC_064416.1:2568750-2895000 GCF_023375975.1 Astyanax mexicanus | reverse complement strand
GTTACTTTAAAACACACACACATTCTACATATATACACACACGAAAGCAAAAGAAGAGAGAGGGAAAAAAAAAAAAAAATCTCACACTTGCACTTGACCATGACATGGTGAGCTGCTGTGGCGTAACTGAACTCTCAGGTGAGTCAGAGTGAAAGAAAGAGAGAGAGAGAGAGAGAGAGAGAGAGACACTAGTACTGTCTCCTCACTCATCCGTACTCTCACGCCATCACCCACTCCCACTCTCCACTCGTTCTGCCCCACTTATAAAAACACGCTCTACTCTGTGTGGAAGGGCTGCGTCACACAGTCTCACAATAACAAGAATCCATATAGTGATCACTCAAAGAGAAAGATTCTCCAAATTCCACCAAACAAACATACCAATGGGAAAAAATGGGCCAATAAAAAGAAAAGTTAAAAAGCGGGGCAAATATCAATGACCAAAAAATGTCAAATACACCAATAGAAAAAAAAAAAAAGAATGCAAAAATGCCACAAAATCCAATAAACTGACCAGTTAAAAAAAAAAGAGGACAATTAAATGGTGCAAAATCTAAAACTGAGCCAGTGAACAAAAAAATAAAAATGACCAATGCTAATTTTTTTTAAGAATAAAAAAAAAAACCCCAAAAAAAACCTAAAAGGCCAATAAAAAAGGTTTTATAATAATAAAAAAAAAGACCAGTAACAAATCTCCAACATACTGAAAACAAAAAAACTGAGCAGTATAAAAGAAAAAATGGCCAATAAAAAAAATGCCATGAATAATCTGCAAAATTAAAAAAAAAAAATAAATAAATAAAATAAAATAAAAATACAGCCTTATAAAAAAATGGGGCGGTAGAATTTTTCCAAACACAAAACAAAAAAAACGGAGTTGCATTAAGAAAAAATGGCCAATCAAAAAAAATGGGCCAGAAAAAATTCTCTAAATTACAAAAAACAACCAGTAAAAAAAAAAACGTTTCAAAATAATAATAAAAAAGATGCCAGTAACAAGTTTCCAAAATACAAAAAAAAAACAAAACACTGAGCAGTCAGACCAATATCAATGCCACAAAATGCATACAGAGTATACTAATAGAAAGATTTAACCAATTAAATGGTCTGAAATCTAAAAATGAACCAGTGAACAAAATGGACAAATAATAAAGGTGTTCCAAAATCCAAAGATTGGCCAGAATCTAAAAAAGTAACTGTATAAATTGTCAATAAACAAAAATAGAGTAAGCAAAATGTGGACCTAATGCGATAACTGCAGCATTATTATTTTTTTTAAAGCAGTTTGTTGTATTAGTCCATAAAAATCTTTAAATCATTAAATACTCAAATACTTTCTTGTGAATTTGAGTTTCATTTGGTTACTTACTGCTGTTTTTCTATTTCTACTGAATGACCGCAGCTGTTATATTTATACTACATTAAAACCTATAATTAAAAATATATTATTTTTCACCGTTTTCTCATATCGCCTATAATATCATTGAATCAATATCGTTAAATACTCTAAAATTTCACCACGTTACTTCAGGGCTGCATCGCCAGCGTTAGACAGGAGGAAGCGAGGCGAGTCCGTCCCCTGAGCTCCACACAGAGGAAGGAAGTGCGAACATGTGCTCGTCAGGGCGAACATCAGAGTGCCACAGATAATGATCAGCTATAACCGCCCCGTCCCTCAACCAGCATCACTTCTCACCTTTAATAAACTCTCAGATCTGCTTAAAGCAGCCCTCAGCAGACAGATCTGCACCGTGGAGACGGTTCTGGGCTTTGGGCGGGTTTTAGAGGGGTGGTTCTGGGCTGCTGAGCGTCTGGAGGAAGCGCTGAAGACACGGTTCAGCAGTTCAGACAAATAAAGAACAACAGTAGCACCTGCTAACACCTACTGAACCAATCAGAACACTGCAGCGAAGAGAGCGACAGAACTTGGAGAGTGGATCAGATGCAGCAGTGCTGCTGGAGTTCTTAAACACTCACTGTCTTCCACTTTATCACATACTCCTACCTACAGTATCTGCTTCACCTTGTAGCAGAAAAGTAAAAAAAAAGTCAGAAACAGAAGATCTGAATCTGATAAATGGGTACAGTATAGTTCCTACAGGACGCTGAGATGAAATGTTTAACTTCTTGAGATCCAGCGTCCTCATATGTGGACATAGCATTTCTCTTGCTTCTCTGCAACATGATACTTCACTTTTTAAAAGGTTGACCCCTTTGGCCTCATATGGAGACTCTCCTCATACCATCTTGTGGTCATCTGACATCATTATACTCATTTGATTGCAAGCAAGAAGGCGGGAATCCCAGTCAGAAGTTTCTACAGCCAGTTGAAACAGAAACACTGAATATTTACAGTATTTTTCGGACTATAAGGCGCACTATAGATAAAATAGTGAACGTCTATTTTCTGGTTTATTTTCATACATAAACTGCACCGGATTGAAAGGCACATTATGTGAGACTAGTAAGGAACAGGGGTGTCGCCATATTTTCCTTCTAATTGAGCAGGTCTTGCCGCTGGGTGGTGAGACCTGTAAAGCTAAGCTATTTTAAGTAAACAAAACTGTCACGTATAAAAAAAAATACTTTTACTTTTAAAGTAAAACGAGTTCTGGATGTTAATGATAATTTTGAGGAAAATCAAAGGATTTTAAGTGCGCCTTATAGTGCGAAAAATACGGTACTGTAGAAAGACGACATTTATTTTTTGGACTACTCAGGATCTTCAGATCCCAAATATCAAGGGTAATTTTAATTTTTAATTTAGGGTCTTTGTACAGAAAGTTGTTTGGGTTTAGTTTAGTTTGGGTCCCAGGATGTTAAAAACCAGCACAACACTCACTAACACCTCATACACCTTTTAGCAGTGTGGGCAGTGTGCCAAGTCCTGCTGGAAAATGAAATCCTCATCTCCGTAAAAGTTGTTTTCAGCAGAGGGAAGCTGTAAGATATGAAGTGCTGTAAGATTTTGTGGGAAAACAAAAAAACTGCACTGACTTTAGACTTGATAATAAAACACAGTGGATCAACACCAGCAGATGGATCTCCAAACCATCACTGAAACAGATTTAATTTTCCAGCAGGACTTGGCACACTGCCCACTCTGCCAAAAGTACCAATTGGTCTTATATAATATTCAAATTTTCTGAGACACTGAATTTTTGGGGTTTTCATTGTCTGTAAGCTTCATAATCATCAACAATAAAAAACAATTACTGAAATAAAGTAACTTTTCAATGATATTCGATTTTTTAAAGATGTACTAGTATATATATCCAGGCAGCACTGGACCTTAACCAATGAGGCTCCTCCCATCTCTCTTGGTACAGTACTTCTAAACAGAGTGACTGACAGGAAATCGTTAATGAGGTTGGGGGATAAAGCCCAAGTAGTTTCAGTACACTAATCCCTGTAGCTCTGAACACACACACTCATTCTGAAAGAGTGAAAACTGCTCACTTAGTGCAAAAACCTTCAGACAGGTGAAGTACGGCATTCAGTAAAAGATAAAAGCTCTCATTCTTACTCCCCACTGTTAGTAAAATGTTAAAAATAAAGATAAAGATCTCACAAGCTCTGTCACTTTTATGCAAATAAGCAGTTTCTGGACACACCCCATGAACAAGCTAGTTCACGTTTAAGTACAATAGAAGCACTAAATTCATTATTATATTATATATTCCTGATCTGCTGACTTGACACGGACAGTAGCTACAGATCCTTCCTTCAGACGACGTCTGCTGGCTAATCTTGCTAAAATAAATTACTGAAATTTCTTTTAACTTCATTTTTCAACTGAAGAAGATCTAGTGGGTGGGGCTCTGGTGGAGGTTGAGACAGGTGAGGGGTGGAGCCAGGGTGGTTCTGTACAAGTTTCCTTATTGTGATGTCACAATAAGGGAGGAGCCAAACGGCTCATAGATGCTGACTTACAGAAAACGAGCAGATGGAGTGTTTATAGGGAACAATTTTCATTTTATCATTGCCTATGGGGGTGGAGGCTTCTTAATAACTTCTTCTTTTACTGTTTGATGGAGTAACAACAAGCTAGTTCATGCTTAGCTTGTCACAGACAGTAGCTACAGATCCCTCCCTCAGAAGAAGTCTGCTGGCTTTTTTTTTTCTTTTTTCAATTGGAGACTACCACCACTTTTGATCTGACCAAATTTTGGATGGTGGCCTCTTTTTCACACCTGCTATTTTGGTTTGGACAAAATGAGGTAGGTGTGAAAGCACTCTGACAACTGACTGGTAGTGAACTGTGTGTACGTACGAGTGTGTGTACACAAGTGTGTGTGTGTGTGTGTGTGTGTGTGTGTGTTTGGTGTTTTTGTATACAGTCCTCTGGGAGTTGCACTGCTGCCTGGCCTGACTGTACCGGTGTACTGGTGTGTTTACAGTACCTGGACACTTCACCTCAGAGACTATGTCAAGGAGATGCTCAGGTGCGCTCAGGTGCGCTCGTGTCCGCCCCATCCCCCCGCCCCCAGGGTGTAAGTGTGCGAGAGTGTATTGACGTACGCGAGTGTGTGTTTGTGAGCCTGTAACTGAACAGCCCATCTCTTCCAGACAATTAGTGACCGCGTCTCTAACTCACAAAAGGCCTCAGCGCCGCAGCAACGGCGGCTAATGAGCCGGACTGGGGGCGCGTTCGTTAAACGCGTGGAGGACAATAAAAGAATGATGCTAATTAGCACCCGGCGCTAACTCACCTGCTTGATTAGTCTCCGCCTTCACACCTGGCTCCGTCTCCCACCGCCTGTCCGTCACCTTCCTCAGCTCCACGTAGCCCACCTCCACCTGCGCGCCCGGGCCGCGGCGGAGCGTGCGATTGGCCGGAGACTGGGGGGTGTGGCTTATGGCTCGTGCCTGGACACTGCTGCATCCTCCCTGTTTGTGTTGGATGAAGGTGAGAATGTGGGCGAGGGGGAACGCCTGACCGCACTGACCACAGGTGAGCAGGTCACTACCTCCGCACGAGGGCGGAGTTACGTGGTCAGGAGATGGGGGGGAACCGGAAGTCAACTGTAGAGCCTCTGGATCATCTGTAGAGTAGAAAGAGAACATTGTGAGTAAAACGAAAAAAAAAAAAAAAAGACTGCTTGAATTTCTGCACCAGGAGTAAAGCAGCATAAAGTTATCCAAAAGCAGTGTGTAAGACTGGTGGAGGAGAACATGATGCCAAGATGCATGAAAAAAAACTGATTAAAAACCAGGGTTATTCCACCAAATATTGATTTCTGAACTTCTAAAACTTTATAAATATGAACTTGTTTTCTTTGCATTATTTGAGCCATTTCTCATTTTCTGTAAATAAATGCTCTAAATGACAAAAATATTTTTATTTGGAATTTGGAAAAAATGTTGTCTGTATTTTTAGAATAAAACAATATTAATTGTACTCAAATATAAACCTATAAATAGCAAAATCAGAGAAACTGATTCACAAACTGAAGTGCTCTCGTATTTTTTTCCAGAGCTGTATACTATACTATACTATACTACACTATATACCAAAACTTTCAGAATGTTATAAAGAAGATCTCTGCCTTATCTCTAGTTCTTTATATCACAGCAGGTAGGGACGTTTTAATCAGGTTATTGTTCCCATAATTTTATTCCTACAATGTAAATGAATAGTGATGAATATGAATAGTAAATGAATATGTGAAGCATTTAGATGCTCTTTTCTGGGGAGTCCTGATGAGTGCCTGTTTCACCATTCAATTTTTGATTATCTTTTTTGCGATTGCACTTGAGGATAGTTTTAAAGTTCTTTAAATTCTTAGTTTTGGATTGACTGACCTTAATTTTTCTTTAAAGCATTTTTTCTTTACTTACTTCTAGTTTGAGTTGATTTGACAGGTACTGAAGTACTCTTTTGATCCCAGAAATAAAGTTACAATTTTTAATCAATAGTTTACATCCAAATAGTAGAGCCAAATATCTGTATAAAAGATACCTGATACTTTTATCCAAAGTGATTTAGCATTCAGTCAACCTGACCTGGAACTGAACCCTAGTTTCCTACATAATGTTGTAGCTCACTAGCAGGTAGTGGTGTTATCCGCTGCACCACACCAAACCCACTCAAGTTGGATACTATGTATCCAATCAGAACAGCGGGATCTTATGAAAAAGTACAGCACAACACTATACTAAATGACCCAAGCTAATCAGTACAAATTGATACGGTGTTATTTAAAACCAATATAAACCAAAATAAAACCAAAATATATAAAATTGTTACAGTATACATTACAGTATCACAATGCATACAAAGTACAGGGCTGCAACTAATGATTATTTCGGTAGTCGACTAATCTTATATAATATTTTTTTCAATTAGATGATTAGTCGATTAGTCAACAATTATTTTCTGACTCTAAAAAAATAACAGAAAAACAGCTAAACATGATTTAAAAGGCATTTAAACATAGACATTGTTTAAACACGGAGATTGATGATATTTAGTGATTAAATATGGAATCCATCTCCCGTTGTTTTTCTGTTGCCAGCACTTTGTGTAATGCAGTACTTTTTCATATTAACGATTATTTGACGAGTTTAAATAATCAACAATTTGTTGATTATATCGACTAATCGTTGCAGCCCTAATACAGTATGCAAGACAACTCTGAAACATGCATCGTTTCACTACTTTCTCACCAATGCACAGCCCTAGTTGCAACCCCAAACACTTGTTCTTTGCACTCTCTCGCTCTCTCTCTCTTTCTTTCTCTCACACTAGGAAAGTTCTAACTTCACCCTTCTCTCGTTCTGAGCTACACTACCCCCACCCATCACTCCACACCTACCCTGCAGCTCCGACTGACCAACCTAACCGGCTTTCAGACAGCCCTCAACCGGCCTGTTCTTGTGTTTCAGTCTCTCTCTCTTTCTCTCATTTCGTTTGATGAAGCGTTACTTTCGCTTCTCTGCAGGCGCTCCGGGCCCTGGCTCATCTGCCACCCCCAGCCAGCCACTGTCTGGTCAGCAGATAGTGACCACTTCCTGTGCATCTGCCACTCGGCCTGCTTCACACAGGAAGTCTCTCGGCCTCGCTGCAGCGTGCACCGGCGACACGCTCGCCAACCACTCCAGCGCACTGATACACCAACAGCCCCTCACCTTCTGCACGCTCTCGCGCACCAAACTCTCGCACAAGCTTCACTTTCACACCACACTCTCTTAAAAACAAACACTGTCTTAAAAGTGTACAACGTATCACGAAACTGAGTACACGCCTCACATTTCTGCAGATATTTAAGTATATCTTTTTTATGGGAAACCATGGGAAGCAAGTAGTCTGTGTGGAGCTTATATAACTCACAATAACTCAATATACAGCCATTAACGTCTAAACCACCCGCAACTAAAGTGAATAAACCCCTTAGTGAAAGTTCCTAAAGTGTTGGAGTTAATGTGACCATGGCACTACCACCACCATGCTTCACTGTAGGCATGACTTACTTATCTTTGTACTCCTTACCTGATTGCCACCACACATGCTTGAGACCAAACAATCTGACCCAAACAAGTTAATCTTGGTCTCATTAGACCATAGGATATGGTTCCAGTAATTCATGTCCTTTGTTGACATGTCTTCAGCCAACTGTTTGCGGGCTTTCTTGTTTACAGACTTCAGAAGAGGCCGCCTTCTGGGGTGACAGCCATGGTCTGAGCACTGACAGCATACAGCATTTTAGTACTTAAGTACAGTAGTAGTGAAGTAAAATAATACTCCAGTAGATACAGATACAGCATTTTAGTACTTAAGTACAGTAGTAGTGAAGTAAAATAATACTCCAGTAGATATAGATACAGCATTTTAGCACTTAAGAACAGTAGTGGAGTAAAAATAATACTCCATTAGATACAGATACAGCATTTTAGTACTTAAGTACAGTAGTGGAGTAAAAATAACACTCCATTAGATACAGATACAGCGTTTTAGTACTTAAGTACAGTAGTAGTGAAGTAAAATAATACTCCAGTAGATACATATACCGTATTTTAATCATTAAGGACAGTAGTAGTGAAGTAAAATATTACTCCAGTAGATACAGATACAGTATCTTAGTACTTAGTTACAGCAGTGAAGTAGTTCTACTTTCTAATCTACGTCTCTGACTCTGAAGAGGCAGCAGAATAATGAGGAGTGCTGAGGCCGGGTGGGAATTGGACCCGGCTCCGCGGGTCAGACCGGCTGGATAATTAGCTGTTGCATGGGTCACTATTCTTAGGCTCCTCCTGGCCTTTTGTGGAGTCTTCCAGGACTGAGCATGTGACCACAATGGGCCACTCAATTGGTCCTGAATGGGGTCAATACCTTAATTATTATCAGCAGCCAATAATAGCCTGAACTAGATCACTAGACACTCTATACTTTCTACTTTCTTCTTTTATTTTATTGTTTTGGAGTTGTATGATTGCATAACTAAGCATGCACCTCCCATCCTGTCTAAAACTTTAATACTATTAATACTATAATATAATATTACTACAATACTTTTAATGACCTTTTGTGTTCTTAAAGAGACACTAAACCATATTTTTTCCATTATTATCTGAAATGTGTTCCTTTGAAGTAATGAAACATCAGTCCTGCTTAACATTTTCATAAACATTTCCTGACCTTTAAAAAAATGATTTTTACTGCGTCAATTTCTGTGCTATAGGTGAGGGTGATGTTTCCATTTTATTTGGTAAGCAGGCACATCACAATATGCAAATCAGCCAATAATCAATAATACCACCTCCTGACGATGTCCAACAATCAGCATCTCACCGCTATCAACTAATCAGCACTCCCTCCTGCCCCGCCTCTAAACCCATACATCACCCAGCGCTTCCAAACAAGGGGAGTTTAGTGCCCATTTAATGATGTCCAGTGATTGGTGACTGGCCACCTTAACCCCATCATAAATGCAGTTCTGAAAAGTTTTTTTTTTTCATTTTAAAAACAGGGACAACAACATTTATCACAATATGACAAAATATTGTCATATTGCCAAATTCTATTTTCAAATATGATAAAAAGCAAAGCAAATCAGGTTTCTTTTGATAGACAGATGTGCTTTTACATAAACAAGGAAAAAAATACTGTATTTATGTTTTTTTTCTAGGCCTGGATTGCGTGAAGAGTAAAATACATCATATTTAACTTTTTTCAGACTTTTTAGTTTTAGTTTTCCAAGATCAGGAATGGTGGCTATACTTTTTCTAATTCCGGTTTTTGCCCAACCTTTTATTGTGTTTACCAACACCAGAAATTAAGGAAGAAACAATATTTTGAAAAACAAAAAATATCCAACAGAAACTCATATTATATAGATTGACCAATTGGTACTTTTGGCAGTGTGGGCAGTGTGCCAAGTCCTGCTGGAAAATGAAATCTGCATCTCCATAAAAGTTGTCAGTAGCAGAGGGAAGCTGTAAGATATGAAGTGCTGTAAGATTTTGTGGGAAAACAAAACTGCACTGACTTTAGACTTGATAATAAAACACAGTTGATCAACACCAGCAGATGACAGACATGTCTCTCCAAACCATCACTGATCATCAGTAAATTTTACATTTCATTTAAAGTAAATCAAGGGAGCAGAGTCTGGAGGAAGAGTGGAGAGACACACAGTCCAAACTGCTTGAGGTCTAGTGTGAAGTTTCCACCAATCAGTGATGGTTTGGAGAGTCATGTCTGTCATCTGCTGGTGTTGATCCACTGTGTTTTTGGGTTTTCATTGGCTGTAAGCCACAATCATCAACAACACAATAAATAAACACCTAAAATAAATAACTGATTTTGCAAATGGCATGTTTAAGTTCATTTTTATTCTCTACTTACATGAACCAAACAAAACAAGACATTCAGCATGACTTATCCCACTCTGAATCAGTTTACTCAGTTTAACAACTCTTCACAAACTATCTGTTTTGCAGCTGAAAGATAAAAAGCTGTTCAGGACTGGGATTGTAATGTTAGCCAAGGCAACTTAGCTTTAGGAACTTTCTCTGTGTACCTTTTACTCAAATGTGAATAGCACTTGAATAGCACTGCTGAGGTACATTTACGATTAGAATAGCACTGCTGAGGTAAATGTACGATTAGAATAGCACTGCTGAGGTAAATGTACGACTAGAAAAGCGCTGCTGAGGCAAATTAATGAGTAGAATAGCACTGCTGAGGTCAATTCATAAGTAGTATAGCAATGCTGAGGTAAATTCATGAATAGAACAGCAATGCTGAGGTAAATTCATGAATAGAAAAGCACTGCTGAAGTAAATTCATAAGTAAAATAGCAATGCTGAGGTAAATTCATGAATAGAAAAGCACTGCTAAGGTAAATTCATGAGTAGAAAAGTACTACTGAGGCAAATAGTTTATTTTCAGTGCATTCCTACTACTAATCAGACCACTGCTATAAAAAAAAGCAGAGAGATTCGAGAAAACGGCAGGTTTAAGTTCATTTTTACTCTCTACTCGCACTACTTAAGCAAAACACAACATTCAGCATCACTTAGAAAGCTCTGCATCAGTTTACTACACTAATAAATGTTAGCCAAGCCAACTTAGCCTAATGAATCTCTGTGTTAACAGTATGAAAATAAACTACTTTGAAAAAACTCTGTAATATAATAATCAAGAGGAAGATGGATGATCACAAGCCATCAAACCATCAAACCAAGCTAAACTGCTTGAATTTTTGCACCAGGAGTAAAGCAGCATAAAGTTATCCAAAAGCAGTGTGTAAGACTGGTGGAGGAGAACATGATGCCAAGATGCATGAAGACAATTAACAAGGGTCTGGCTGCTTTTGCTTTTCTCTGTGTAAATTCCACTCATATGTGACTTGATAAGCACTGCTCAGGTATATATATAATTAGAATAGCACTAGTCACTCTCACTGATAACTCAATCTAGATCAATGGGACATTATTCATGGTTTATCTGGCTTTGCTTGGTGTTTGTTTGCTGAGACTACAGATCTTGCTTGACCGCTTCAGCCGTAAATGAGGTCAGTACTTTTTACTCTGACGTCTCAAACGTCTCAAACCACACCGCAAACATCTCCGCCGTACACTCAGACAGATGAGTAACTAACTCTCTGCTGTGGTCACAACTCAGCCGTACCTTCAGCAGCCGGAGTCTGAGCGGAGTACCTGCCCGGCCCGAGCCGCTGCAGGTCCAGACAGTGCCCGGAGAGCCGAGCGCTCTCCAAAAAATGCCACCTTTCCTGTTTGTGCTGCAGACAGGCAGAAGGTGCGGCTGCGGCCTGTCAAAACCACCTCAGCACCGCTGCCCTCGGTTTGGGGGAAAAACAGCCTGCCTGCTTCCTGACTGTGAGAAACATTCAGTTCAATAAACACCTGAAGATCAGCAGCTTCTTCACACCAGGAGTGTGAGAAAAGAACCATAAACCAAAATATCGCAATATTTCACTTTACAAAACTGTACCAACCTTCAAGATAGATAGATAGATAGGTTCTTAACGCCGTGCCGACACACTAGGGTCATTTTAACGGCGGTATTTAAGTCAAATCTTCAAACTGTGCATTATTTTATATAAAATTAATTATAAAAGTTGAGTTATATTTAAAAAATTTAAAAAATTCATAATTTTTCCAGGTGCTGCGGCTTTAAGCACATTTGGCATCTCACGTTCAGTAAAAAACCTCAGTCTATCTGAGTGCAGTGGTTTGCAGTCCATTAAAATGTTACCAACCTTCAAAACTGAGGTAAATGTACCATTAGCACAGCACTGCTTGAATTCTATCCAAAAGCAGTGTGTAAGACTGGTGGAGGAGAACATGATGCCAAGGTCATGAAAAAAAAACTGATTTAAAACCAGGGTTATTCCACCAAATATTGATTTCTGAACTCTTAAAACTTTATGAATATGAACTTGTTTGTGCTAACAGTATCAATATATCTCTGTGCTTATGATGTCACAATATATCTCTGTGCTAACAGTATCAATATATCTCTGTGCTAACAGTATCAATATATCTCTGTGCTTATGATGTCACAATATATCTCTGTGCTTATGATGTCACAATATATCTGTGCTAACAGTATCAATATATCTCTGTGCTTATGATGTCACAATATATCTCTGTGCTTATGATGTCACAATATATCTGTGCTAACAGTATCAATATATCTCTGTGCTTATGATGTCACAATATATCTCTGTGCTTATGATGTCACAGTATATCTCTGTACTAACAGTGTCACAATATATCTTTGTACTAACTGTCACAATATATCTCTGTGCTAACAGTATCAATATATCTCTGTGCTTATGATGTCACAATATATCTCTGTGCTTATGATGTCACAAGATATCTCTGTGCTAACAGTATCAATATATCTCTGTGCTTATGATGTCACAGTATATCTCTGTACTAACAGTGTCACAATATATCTCTGTGCTAACAGTGTCACAATATATCTTTGTGCTAACTGTCACAATTTATCTCTGTGCTTACAATGTCACAATATATCTTTGTGCTAACAGTGTCACAATATATCTATGTGCTAACAGTGTCACAATATATCTTTGTACTCACTGTCACAACATATCTCTGTGCTAACAGTATCACAACATATCTCTGTGCTAACAGTGTCACAATATATCTCTGTGCTAACTGTATCACAACATATCTCTGTGCTAACAGTATCACAACGTATCTCTGTGCTAACAGTATCACAATATATCTTTGTGCTAACTGTCACAATATAGCTCTGTGCTAACAGTATCAATATATCTCTGTGCTAACAGTGTCACAATATATAACTACAGTATATTAGCGGCATTTAATCTTTACATTTTACATATAATGACAAAATGTCATTATTGCTACAGGCCTAAGTGCTTCTGTAGAGGTGTTTTGTTGATTTATTGATTGATTAATTAATTAATTAATTGAGGACTAACTAATTTAGTAAAATAAAAATAGCTCCTTCTAAAATTTAGACACTTTAACACTTTAGAATTGAGATTTAGTGACCATGTAAAAGGGAATAGCCACTTTCATTCCAGAGAAGAAGAACAGACTCGAAAGAGAGAAAAAAAGAGAAATTAAATATATATATATATATGTATATATAAACACAGGCAGTGCAATAGGCTGAGAGGAAGATGCAATAAGGAAGTAAACTAAGCTACCATGCTGTTCTGGGTCTCTACCAACTGTAAAACAGCCTCAACCTTTCCACACAAATAAAAGTACAATATAAAATACAAATAAACTAAAATATACACCATCCAACAGCACTATACAGCTAATAACACTCTAAAACACAATCTGAGCATCAGACAGCTTCACAGATAAAATGATAAGCTCAAGTTTAGCCCTTTTTTACTTTTAACAAAAAAAAAATACTAACATTTCCTAAACAACTTGAGATAATTTAGCATTAGCTAACTCAGATTCACAAATTTCACTTTCAGAAGGCTACAGTTTTAGCACTGCTTTTATATTAGCAGAATAAAATCATAAAAAATTAAATAAAAAGCCAAACTTTTGTTAGAAATTGTTGTTTTGGGTCTCTAGACAACTGTAAAACAACCTGAACCTGAATCCAAACAAATAACATTAAAAATAATACAAAAAATAAAAAATGAGATGTTGCAAAGATAACAAAACATTGTCACATTTTTAGCAAACATCTCCTAAAAATATTGAGTTAATAAAAGTAATTTCACTGCCAGGAGGATAGTTTTAGCTATGGGCTATTTTTTTCTAATTACTATAATTACTAAAATCACAAAAAAATAAGAAAAGAAAGCCAACCAATACTGTAGCAGCCCAACTTTTATTTTAAATTGTTGTCTTGGGCTTCTAGTTAACTAAAATAAGAAATAAAATATAAACCACTCTAGACAGGCTGATGATAAAATTACTTCTTAGTACTAACTAGCTTTACAGGTTAGCTTACCTTTAGTCAATGTCTAGTTTGGTTTTAAGTTAAAATCTCCTAAAAAATAAAAAAGTATTTAAAAATATTGAGTTACGTCAAGTTATTTCACTTCCAGGAGCTAGTTTTAGCTTTAATTAATTTCTAATTAATATTACTTACAATAATACCAATAGCAAAGCAGTAGCCAAACTTGTTGTATTTTTCTTGTCTTGTCTTATCTAGATTAGTAACATTAAAACAAAAAAGAATATACTTAAATAAAACCACATTTACACATTAAAAAACAACATAGCAATTGTAGGGAATTGTTGTTTGGTTTCTTGACAACTGTAAAATAATCTGAACTATCTTAATAAAATGAGAAATAAAATGACTAGTTTTAAATTTAAAAGCTGGATTAATCCCATGTTTGGGGCCAGTTTTAGTCAGTCAATGTCTAGTCAGGCTTCTTGCAAATACCCCTAAAAATATTAAGTTAACTCAACTTAATTCCAAGAGGTTAGTTTTAGCTCCAATCTCCAGTTAATATAATAAACAAAGAGACACTTACAATAATAATATAAAACAACATAAAAAAAAACAACTTTAGTTGTGAATTGTTGTGTTTGGTTTCTAGTCAACTATAAAATAACCTAAACTTATCTTCATGAAATGAGAAATAAAACATCTAGTTTTATATTTAAAAGCTAGATTAATTACATGTTTGGGACCATTTTTAGTTAGTCAATGTCTAGTTCTAAAAATAGTGTTAACTCAAATGACTTCACTTCCAAGAGGTTAGACTTAGCTTTAACCTCCAATTAAAAGCACAGCAATATTTTTAAACAACGTTAACTCAAATTATTTCACTTCGAAGAGGTTATTTTTAGCTTAAATCTAAAAATCAATCACAACAACAGCATAAAACAACATAAAAGAGCAGCACAACTTTTGTTGTGGATTGTTGCGTTTGGTTCTTAAACCGCTGCAAAAGACCCTAAACTTATCTTTATAAAATGAGAAATAAAACAACTAGTTTTACAGTTAAAAGCTAGATTAATCCTGTGTTTGGCTTATATGAGTTAACTCGAACACTTCCAGAAAGGTAGTTTTAGCTTCAGTGTCTAATTAATATAATAAAAAGAGAGACACTCACAATAAAAGCAACATAAAAACAGCAGTTAGGCTGGTAATAAAACATATTTGTAACGCACATTATTATGTATTATTATATATTAAAGATAATATCATTATATACAATCCCATGTTTGAGCCCATTTTAGTTAGTCAATGTCTAGTCCTAAAAAAAAAGACTTAACTAAAATGATTTCACTTCCAAGAGGTTAGATTTTTAGAGCTTTAACCTCCAATTAATACAATATAATATAATAAAATAAAGAAGTCAATCACAAATCAACATAAACCCATATAAAAGAGCTGTGTTTGGTTTCTTAACCACTGTAAAAGAACCCGAACTTTAGAACTACATTAAAAACAATTAATAAATATATACAACAGTAGTTAGGAAAAGTGATAAAACACTTTTAGCTATATTTAAACATCTTGTTAACTTTTTATATAAAAGGAGATTAATCGCATATATGTGGCTCATTGAGTTATCTCGACTTATTTCACTTCCTCGAGGCTAGTTTTAGAAGTAATTCTAATTAATAGAACTCAAATCATCCAATCAGAGAAATTCAACCACAGCTGCAGCTCCCGGTGAGTGAGAGCGCGTGCGGTGAGTGTGTGCGTGCGAGAGCTCGTGCGCTTGCTTGTCTGTGCTGGGTGCGCGCGCGCGGTGTTTGTTCTTACCCTGGATGAGACTCAGGTGTTGAGGTCTGCTGCCGAGCTTTCTCCTGGACATGCTGAGCTCTGATCTCCGCGGTTCCGTCCAGCTGAGCAGCGCCTGTATAAGACCCTGAGAGCGGGTCTGAACCGGGTCTGGGCTCGTGCGTGTCTCGGAGAACAGAGAGACCGACTTCTTCCACCCTTCACTGCTCAAGTTCACACAGACGCTCCTGTAGGCTGTACTGCTGAGGGAGGACGTGGGCGTGAGTGGGCGTGACCTAATCTCAAAGCGGGGGCGTGGCTTGCGTGGTTGCTTTGCATACCATGCTCCGCCCAGAGAGTTTTACCTGAAGGGTTCCTCTGATTTTCTGATTGTGGAGCTTCAGTTAGTTTTTGATCCAGCTTTGATTTTAATATATCTTAATTTAGATATCTAGCTCAAAAATAATAATAATAAAAATATATAAATATTATAGAATTATATTTTTGAATAATTTGTATAATTTTAGAATATTGTCTGTAATCCACACAACAAAGAAAATCAGTATTCTAATATAAAATCAGTACAAATTACAGTACAATTCTCAATGTTATCATATTTAATATTCATATTTATATATATGATGTACATTGCATTGGAAGCCTGTGTTTAACCTTATTGCTTTCATAACCGATTTTGACCTTTTTTACTTCACAAACCATGACTGAACCATAAAGTTAACTTCATAAAATGAAGTGTTTTACATTAGATAAAATAAAAATAAAATAAATCTTGCCATACTACAGCTGTTGGTTTTACAGTGCTATGGACCATTAACAAACCATTCCAAAAAATAAGAAACAATGGTAACAGAGGTAACCAATCTGCCTAAATTTGTTGAACAATTAAAAAAAAAAAAAAAAAAAAAAAAAAAGGTTCCTCAGTGGTTCATTTTTGAGGACTCTGGTTATCCCACCATATACAGCCCATAATATCATCCAAAGATAAAGTAAGTAGGTATGAAGCAGGTATGATTAGATTGATGATTTATTCAGGTAGTATACCTATAAGGTAGAGTCACCTGGAATTCAGGCTTTCAGTTAACAGCTGTGCTGAACTCATCAAGAGTTAATTACTTGAATTTCTTGTCTCTTAATGTTTAGTTTGAGAGCATCAGTTGTCAGTCAATCAGAAAAGAAGAATTTCAAGAACTTTGAAAGTATCCTCAAGTGCAGTCATCCTAAAGAGCAACAAAATATTATAATGATTAAACTGGCACTCATCAGGACCATCCCAGTAACCCTGGGTGGCCTAATTCTGAGTTTTACATCATATGTGAAACAGGGGTGTGGATACTGTGGTAAGTGAGCGTGAGTAGGAAACGGACCTCATATATGTATATATTTCATTTCAATAATATCGTGTCGCAGCCACGTGGTGTTCCTAATAAACTGGCCAAATGTGGCTGCAGATCATGATTGCAGCATCATTTAATATAAAATAATAATAAAACCTGATTGTGACCGAATAGTGTGTCCTTCTCAGCGAGCTGGAGTGAGTTATCGGTTATAAGCTTAGCTGCAGTCTGAACTCATTCATAGCTATTGGGATTTTGGCTGAATTATTAAAGTGAAACTTATTGTGAAGCACTGCTTTGTTGTGCATCTGTACGCTTACAAAATAAAAAAAAACATTCAGACAGATATCAGATATGGGTTATATTAAAAATATCTAAATATCAAATTTAGTTGAGATGAAGGAATCCATTGCATGAACACTGACACTTTCAGTCAAAAGGTGCCGTTCAAGTTCATGTTTGATCATCAATGTGCAAAAGGTCCAAATTTACCTTTAAAAGTACCACATGATCCTTCAGGTCCAGCTGTATTCCTTAATAGTACAAAAAAACAACTGCAAAGAATATATAGTATTGCAATATGTCACTCAGCCAAAGGTACTCAGGGGTACTTGAAGGGTTCAGTGACTAGAGGGGTACTACACCAGTGACAGCTTTGTACCATGTTTTATTTAACCATGTGTTCCTTAAAAGTACCTAAAAATATAAAAAAACTACAAAAGAATATATTAAAACATGTCCCTTAACTAAGGGTACTTGAGGGTACTGAAAGGTACCAACCCTGTTTTGTATTTGTTTGATAGTATAAAAATGAGAGCACTTTCAAAGTGCAAACCATTCAAAAGTTCCATCAGAAGTACTACACGAATATATTCCAAATATGTCCCATTACTACAGGTACTTTAGGATACCAAAGGGTATGAACTCAGATTGTATATTTTTTAAGATTATAAAAATGAGAGTACTATGTGTATTTTTGAAAATTAAAGTACAAACCATTCAAAGTACCATTAGAAGTACTACATGTTCCTTCAGGTCCAACTTTGTTCCTTAAAAGTAGAGATAAACAACTGCAACTAAATATACAGCAGTAAATATATATCCCTTAACTAAAGGTAGTTAAGGGTACTTTAAGGTACCACTCCAGTGTCAGGAATGGTACCAACCCAGGGACAGTTTTGCACGATGATGTATGTACAGAGGTAAAAAAAAAAAAAAAAATTTGGGGATACTGAAAGGTACCAAATCAGTTTTTTTATATTTGTTTGGTGGTATAAAAATAAGAGTACTGTCAGCAAAAGGTACTGTACGTGTATTTTTGATCATCAACGTGCAAATGTACCATCAGGAGTACTACCGGTCCAACTCTGGAAAAAACAACTACAAAAGAATATATTACAAATAAGTCCCATTAACTACAGGTACTTAAGTGTACTGAAGTGTACCAACCCAGTTTTGTATATATTTTAAGTGTAAAAATTAGAATACTGTATGTGTATTTGCAAACTATTTAAAGTACCATTAGAAGTACTACATGTTCATTCAGGTCCAAGTCTGTGCCTTAAAAGTAGAGAAAAACAACTGCAACTGAATATACAGCAGTAAATATATGTCCCGTAAATACAGGTACTTCAGGGTACCCTTTAGTATGTTGCTTTTAAAAAGTAAAGTACTAAAAGTAAGTACTTTTGTTCATTAAAAGTAAATTCACAAACACGTCCCTTAACTAAAGGTACTTCAGGGTACATGAAAGTCGAAAGGGTACTAAACCCAACCCAGAGACTGTGGTATCATGATTAAAAAACAAAAAAACAACATTAATCAACATTAATTACTTCAGGTACTTCAGTGTACTGAAGGGTACCAACCCAGTTTTGTATATGTTTAAGAATATAAAAACAAGTTATTGTATGTTTTTGATCATTAAAGTGCAAACCATTCAAAGTACCATCAGAAGTACCAGAAGTACCTTTAGGTCCGATTATGTTCCTTAAAAGTAGAGAAAAACAATACTATTAATAAATATAAGTCCCTTAACTACAGGTACTTCAGGGTACACTTCAGTACCCTGTGACAGTTTTATATGTTTTTTTTTTTTTTTTAAGAGAGAAAGTTCATTCAAGTCCAACTCGGTTCCTTAAAAGTAGAGAAAAAAAAAACAACTGCAACCGAATATACAGCAGTAAACATATAGATCCCTTAACTACAGGTACTCGAGGGTACTTTTAGATACCACTCCAGTGTCAGGAATGGTACCAACCCAGTTAAAAAAGCCAGGTACCACCCTACGGCAGTTCTGTATGCAATTTTCTGAGAGTGTGCACCAATAAAAGCAGGCTGGCTGAAGGATGTGGGTGAGGAGGAAGTGGGTTTATCGAGGTCGCCTCAGACAGGTGTTTGTGCCGGCCGCCTGATTTCGAAACCAAACTATTTTCTTGGCCCCTTTTTTTTTGCACGAGCTGTGAAAAATACAGTTGGTGTGCTAAATGTGTACACAGTGTACGACCAAAACAGATCTCAGCTCAGGATTAAACAGGGTCTTAATGTGGGCTGAAGGAACTGCGCCATCTGGTGGGAGGTAAGGGAATTTAGGGAGAATTAGAATAGGTTTAGTGTACAAATAAATAAAAGTCAAATTAAAATGTGGTTTTAGGGCTCAGAAATCTTCAGAAATTCTGATCATACTGATCCCAAATCACCTCAACAAACAAGATCAAACCAAACCAACGTCTGGGATTTAAATCGGACAGGCTCCTCCAACAACCTCTATAACCGTGCTGAACTGCCGCACCTAATTTTACACACTTTTTACAGTGTGTATGAGACTGTCTGGTAGAATAATGTGTTGCTGCACTGGCTGGGCAGCTTTCCTTCAGGATATATTAATCTACAAAATTATTACAGAATAAATAAAACAGAGAGAGAATCATTAAATGACAAAAACTGAAATGATATAAAAACTAGTCCTGTATGGCAGACTAATAAGTGGCTCTACACAGTCTAAACGTACAAGTTATAAATATCAGACCAGTCTAAATCATATTTGTAGCTCATACGGGGGATTAAAAATGGTAAATTATTACTTTCTTTCAGTGGGTTAAATATTTTTGTTTTGTGAGTGAATGTGGATTACATTACATTACTATGTCAGTTAGTAGTGAGTACAAAAGTAGTCAGTAGTGAGTACAGAAGAAGTCAGTGATGCGTACAGAGGTACTGTAGTGAGTAAAGAGTCAGAGGAGTCAGTAGTGAGTACAGAAGTAGTAGTCAGTACAAAAGTAGTCAGTAGTGAGTATAGAAGTAGTAGTCAGTACAAAAGTAGTCAGTAGTGAGTACAGAAGTAGTAGTCAGTACAAAAGTAGTCAGTAGTGAGTATAGAAGTAGTAGTCAGTACAAAAGTAGTCAGTACAAAAGTAGTCAGTAGTGAGTACATAAGTAGTAGTCAGTACAAAAGTAGTCAGTAGTGAGTACAGAAGTAGTAGTCAGTACAAAAGTAGTCAGTAGTGAGTACAGAAGTAGTAGTCAGTAAAAAAGTAGTCAGTAAAAAAGTAGTCAGTAGTGAGTACATAAGTAGTAGTCAGTACAAAAGTAGTCAGTAGTGAGTACAGAAGTAGTAGTCAGTACAAAATAGTCAGTACAAAAGTAGGCATTAGTGAGTAGAGAAGTAGTAGTCAGTACAAAAGTAGTCAGTAGAGAGTACAGAAGTAGTAGTCAGTACAAAAGTAGGCATTAGTGAGTAGTGAGTACATAAGTAGTAGTCAGTACAAAAGTAGTCAGTAGTGAATACAGAAGTAGTAGTCAGTACAAAAGTAGGCATTAGTGAGTACAGAAATCAGTGGTGAGTACAGAGGTACTGTAGTGAGTACAGAAGTATTCAGTAGCCAGTAGTGAATACAGAAGTAGTCAGTAGAGACTACAGAGGTACGGTAGTGAGTAAAGAGCTACAGGAGTCAGTAGTGAGCACTGAAATACAGGTCACTAATACAGAAGTACATTAGTCAGACATGAGTACAGAAGTAGTCAGTACAGAGTACAGAATACAATAGTCAGTAGTGAGTAAAGAAAAAATCACTCATTATTTAGTACAGGTCAGTAGTGTGTACAGAATAGTCACTAGTAAGTAAAGAAGTAGTCAGCATTAAGCACAAAAGTACAGTGATCAGAAGTGAGTACAGAAGTAGAGTAATCAGTAGTAAGTACAATAGTGCACTGGTATTGTAATGGGTACAAAAGTAGAGTACTCAGTAGTGAGTACAGTAGTGCAGTGGAACAGTAGTGAGTACAGAAGTAGAGTAATCAGTAGTAAGTACAATAGTGCACTGCTGATCACAAAAGTAGAGTACTCAGTAGTGAGTACAGTGGAACAGTAGTGAGTACAGAAGTAATCAGTAGTGAGTACAATAGTGCACTGGTATTGTAATAGGTACAAAAGTAGAGTACTCAGTAGTGAGTACAGTAATACAGTGAAACAGTAGTGACTACAGAAGTAGAGTAATCAGTAGTGAGTACAATAGTGCACTGGTATTGTAATGGGTACAAAAGTAGAGTACTCAGTAGTGAGTACAGTAGTGCAGTGGAACAGTAGTGAGTACAGAAGTAGAGTAATCAGTAGTGAGTACAATAGTGCACTGGTATTGTAATAGGTACAAAAGTAGAGTACTCAGTAGTGAGTAGAGTAGTAGAATAGAACAGTAGTGAGTACAGAAGTAGAGTAATCAGTAGTGAGTACAATAGTGCACTGGCATTGTAATGGGTACAAAAGTAGAGTACTCAGTAGTGAGTACAGTAGTGCAGTGGAACAGTAGTGAGTACAGAAGTAGAGTAATCAGTAGTGAGTACAATAGTGCACTGGCATTGTAATGGGTACAAAAGTAGAGTACTCACTAGCGAGTACAATAGTGCACTGGTATTGTAATAGGTACAAAAGTAGAGTACTCACTAGCGAGTACAATAGTGCAGTGGCACAGAAGAAGTTAGTACATAACAAAAGAGGTAAAGGGTAAAGTAGTGAGTATAAAGTAGAAAACTACAGGAGTCGATACAAAACTACTGAGGTCAGTTTTAGAGGGGAGTACACAAGTAGTGCACTAGTAAATACAAGTACAAAACATTAAATTCACACAAAATCACACAAAAGAAAAGTGAGAGAGCGTTGTTCATTGTCTGTAGGTATTTTATTTGAGTGATTGGATTTGAGGTCTACGTTGGGTGATGAAGCATGAGTCAGAAACAGCACTGATGATGATGATGGCAGTTACACAGATATTTACAGAGGTCTGAGTGAGTTTAGTGAACGTAGCGTCTTTATAAGATCACACTCATCCTGTTTCAGGAGTTTTCCCACACATTGTTTTAGTGAACTGATTAATATGTACAGAGTTAGAATTGCTCTTTTCCTCACACAGCAAAACCATTCATCATTTCTTAGAGTAAAGTTAAGACCAGGAGGAGAGTGGGAAGCAACTGGATTTCATTTTCATTTATCCTCTTTACAAAAAAAGAGTAATTCAGATATTCAGGAAGGGCTATTTTCCACATATTGGGTAAAAAATCCATCCCTAAAACGAAGGTATAAATCTCCCAGGTATGTTCTGAAACATAATGGCAGGGGGAATAAAGTGTATTTTCACTGAAATTACAGGGAAATTCATTAGTCACCCTAAAAAAATAAAAATAAAAATCATATGTAATTACTCAAGCTTCTGTTCACACCTGGAATTAACATGCATTAATGTGCCTCTTGTGATGCTTGTAATGGGATTTTTTTTGCATTATTTTTGCTGGTAATTGTAATAAATGAGTCCTTGGTTCAAGTCCTTATGAGGCATCGAGCTTCAATTCAATTCAATTTAATTCAATCGCTTTATTAGCTTGCTATCATAGCGTGCTCAGCTAACCCGCTTGGATGGTGGGCGGTGTGGTATTGTGGTTATTACACATGTCCTAAAAGGGGCGGTGATATGGTTAAAGTGGGCGGGGCTTTGCTGTCAGGACTGTTACAAGACGATTGCTGCTGATCACAATCTGGATGGTTCTTTTAGTCTTCCTTCAAAGCTCATGGCAACCAATAAATAAAATTCATAAAATGAGTTGAAAACTGATTTTAGCGAATACTAATATAATGCTTTACACTGGAAAAATTGTAGAGTAAAGTAGTGATCAGACTACCGTATTTTTCGCACTATAAGGCACACTTAAAATCCTTTATATTTCCCCAAAAATCATCAGTGCGTCTTATGTATGAATTTCACCAGTCAGGTATTAAGGAGCAGTAAAGCCACTCTGCTGAAGTACAAAGTTTTACAGGAGTTTCAGTTTAGTTCTCCAGCAGAATTAGCATTAGCTGCTAACCCTGCTTAGCTCTTTGTCTACTCAGAGGTGAGTATTATCGGCCTGTAGCCTGCTGCTAACCCCTGCTAGCACTGCTGGAGCAGCATTAGCATTAGCCACTAACCGCAGAGCTGAGTGCTAGCTCTTTGGCTGTCCAAAGGTGAGTATTATCGGCCTGTAGCCTGCTGCAAACCCAGGATAGCACTACTGGAGCAGCATTAGCATTAGCCATAAACCGTGCTAACACTAGCACTTTTGCTGTTCAGAGGTGAGTATATTAGTAGAGTATATGTAGAGTATATGTAGTCTGCGTGTTTACCATGTTAAAACAAGCTATGTGCGACAAACCGCTAGCTAACATCACCCTGGTTTACTGGAGCAGTCAGGGTTCCTCAGTGTAGCGCTGTTGGGCAGCTAGCGGTTAGCTGCTAACGCTAATGCTTCAGCCTTAGTGGAAATTTGGAAATCTAAGCTTACTGTAAATAGAAGTAGAAGCGCTTTACTCGCACAAATAAACAGTTTTTAGGAGAGAATTCTGTGTAGATTAACATCCAGCACTCGTTTAACTTGTCTGACTCGTCTAAAATGTTTATATTTTAGATGTATATTTTAAGAATTACAGTTTTGTTTTAGATTAGCTTTAATGAACTAGAAGGAAAACATGGAGACACCCCTGTTCCTTACTAGTGTCACATAAAATCCACCTTATAATCCAGTGCGGTTTGTATGTATGTATGAATGAAAATAGACGTTTATTGATATTGATGCACCTTATATTTTGCTGCTCCTTATAGTGCGAAAAATACTTTACCCAGAGGACGCATGTTAACGACAGGTGTGAACCCAGGAGTTTCAGAAACCTTAAAACTGGCTTCATCATCTTCATCATAATCTTTTAGTCCTTTAAATATGTGCCTTTATGTCCATCATCTCCTGCTCTCCTCTTCACAAACACAGACTCCTCCCTCACGGTGGGCGTGGCTTGTTTAGTACCGGTAGTGTGGACTCCTCGATCTGGAGCGGGACCTTCTGCTGTAAGACATATTTATAAAAAAAAAAAAAAAAAAAAAAAAAGTGGGAGGAGCTTTAGTACGAGCTTTATTCAGCAGTTTAATTAATTTAAATAATAAAACCAACAATCTTTAGCTGATAAAATATGAAGAATATCTTTTACCAACCTTCTGGAAGAGCTGTAATCTCGACCTGTGGGTGCAGAAAGGATTTAGGATTAGATCCGTTACTTATATAATATAATTTTCTTGTACTCACAATATTTCACTATTACTATTTACTATTAGACTGAAAAGTGTGTGTGTTTTTTTTTAAACAAACTCCTTGTAAATATGACACAAAAGGTAAAATTCAAGTTTATTTATTCAGTGATCTTTAACAGATGTTATTAAAAGGCAGGATACAGACTCAAAAAAATGTCTAAGGCGTTTGAGGGTAAATGAAAAAATATAAAATTGGATTTCAAATCTCATTATTTAATGCAATGTAGACAAAAAAAAAAGTTATCACCCATTTTTTTTTATAATATATCATTTTTCTTCTCTGCCTGTCACAATCAGAATATTGGGAAAAATAATAAAAAAAATGTTTTTCTTGTTCTGATTTATCCATTTTTGCATCTTGTAACAAAAGTTGTTGGGATGTGTTACAAAATACAAAAATGTAAAAATTTGAAAATCAGGTATGGTGAGTTTATGGTGCATTATTCTTACTACTGTGTTTGGCGTTGGGGGAGGGGGAGTGGCTTTGGCGTCCGTACTGTCTTTCCCACTCATCCCTTTCCTTCTCCCGCCTCTCTCGCTCCCTAAAACACACAACAGACGACATCAATCTGCAGCTTTTAAACTAGTTATTCAGCCAAACTGGTAAACTTAATGAAACTGAACATAACCGATCAATAACAGATCATTTAACTTACATTACTAAGGGAAAAAATCCCTAAACATTATTTTAAAAGAATATGTTAAACTAAAGAAACATTAAAAAGTGTTGTGTTCACTCAAGTTTAAGTGTTGTAATGCATGCAATTTTTAAAATGCTAAAATTTTGAAATAATTGCATGGAAAACAAACACTGGGATTTAATTTCTGTAAAAAAGGTGGATACTGCTGTTACTCCAAGCTGGATTACTCACTGATAGTTGCTGACAGTTTATAAAGCCTACATTAATGGTTTAGCTGTGATGCTAACAGCCAGGCTCAGCTGAGTTAAAGTCACAATGCTAACAGACACAACAGCTAGCCTCAGCAGCGTTGGAGCATGTTAGCCACAAAGCTAACTGTTGTTCCGAGCTGGATTACTTGCAGATAATTGTTGACAGTGTTAAATAAACCTTGTGATCTTTCAGTCCTAAGTTTTCAAACCTAAGCTGCTGATTTTAGTGATTTTATTTTTTATAAATGCATACTTTTATTTATTTTGAACTTGGTACATCCTTCATTCAACAAAGTCTTATCATTTTTTTAAGTCTTTAAAAAACTTCCCTCCCTTCCTCCAACCTTAAACATGCAGCCATCAGTTACAAAAAAAGAAGAAGAGAAAAAAAGGTAACAATGATACTTAAAAATGATATAAAATAAAATAAATTGAACTATTAGATAATAATAATAATCATAAAAACAGTAAATCACATCTGCATTCAGTAGTTAGATCAGGTCTTGAGTGTAGAAATGTAATAAATGAACCACAAATGTTCTGTAAAATATGACTTTTCTTTGTTTGTGTACATAGGTCAGGGACATACAAGGATTTTTTTTTCGTGAATTATGGTAACGACAATTCTTTTTTTCTAAAATTCTTGTACATTTTTTGCATTTCCACATACAGTGAAATTTAATTTTTTACGTTTAATGCAGTGTAAAATAAATACGTTTTAACCTGATTTTAATATATTTAGTTTTTTCTTCTCTGCCTCAGAATTTTAGAAAAAAAAAAAAAAACATTTTCTTCATTTTATGATTTTTCAATTTTTGCATCCTGTGACAAAAATTGGTTGGATTATACCATCAGATTTGTGTTACAAAACACAAAAATGTAAAAATATGAAAATCAAGAAAATATTATGAAAATCGAGTGATTTTTTTTTATCGGACGTGCAGCACAGCTGTATTTATTAATTGTAAACAGAATTTTAGGAAAAATGAAAAAAAATATTTTCTCGATTTTCAGATTTTTACATTTTTGTATTTAAGAATATAGAATTTGTTTTGAGTGTGTTATCTAAATAAAGATTTGCAATCTTTTGTAGACCCAGCTGATCCCTGAAACCCTGATCAGATTTACTTTATTTTTATGTAAATGGTAAAATCAGCTTTAAGTCTCTTGCTGATATTATAAAAGCCCTTCTTACTTCATACGTATTTTTCGTGCCATAGCTCTTAGCACTCCTTCTCGTTCCTGAAACAAAAAGATAGAGTAAAATAGTGAATTAGATCACCATATAAAATTACACAATACAACACAATAAAAGCCTCCAGAGCTCCACTTCAGTGTGTATTTAGGTCCTGTGAGAAACCCTGACCTGCCGCTTGTGCTCCTGCTGCTGGATTTTGACCTGCGCCGCCTTCTTATCCGCCTTGGCTGCAGAGGAAGAGCAAATTAAAGAGAGTAAAGAGAGAGAGAGAGAGAGAGCTTTCATTTCACACATTGACCTCAACTCACACCACAGAGAGTACTGCTTTATCTGCTCATAATCAGGCTAGAGTGATAAAAACAGTGTGTGTGTATATATATATATTTATTATTTCCTATAGTAATAAAAGGGCTGCAGAAGTCTGTGCACTCTTAATTCACCACAGTGGTACAAAAAATACACTTTTAACACCAAGCCCCCCATATGTGGTACCAGAACAACCCCCTGAAGCATCATAGCAACTTCCTAGCATTCCTAGCACCTTGCAATATAATAAAAACTGCCTTGCAACACTGTGGCACCAATCTATCCTTTTAGCCACAGACCTAGACAAAAACATTCTAATAATCGGAAAACATAACAGCAACCACTTAAGCAACACTTTAGCAACCACCCAGCAACACCATACAACCACCCCCCTAGAATAACCATTGTAAATACCAGAAATTTGACAGCAAACACTTAGCAATACTACAGCAAACATACAGTAACCCATTACCAACTAACCCTGGAATAACCATTCTAATTACCCAAGATACCACAGCATCCACTTAGCAACCACCCAGCAACACCATACCAACCACCCAGCAACACCATACAACCACCCCCCTAGAATAACCATTGTAAATACCAGAAATGTGACAGCAAACACTTAGCAATACTATAGCAACTGTAGTGGATTAACCAGAGGATTTCTTCATTGCTTACACACGGACACACACACTACCCCCACTTTACGGCCTATAAGGAAACTTCGAACCCAGAACACTCTAAAAAAACCTTGGAGTAATCTTTTTTTTCAAACAACCTTAAATTTCAAAATGACATTTACTGACTATTTCTTCACTCAGCCTCGCTCAAGAGCCCTAAATGCGAGTTTAGGGTAAAATTCTGTTTACATTCCTCCAAGTCATAAACCTCGGAGTTAATGTAAACATTTGGAACATTTGCAACACATTTGCAACACCATCAGTAGGACGGGACTGCGGATTTAAGAGAGTGTCAAAACTTAATTAATGCCTTGGAAATTGTTAATTCACCAAATATTATACCAATTTAGGGGTTTGTGCCTAGTTATTTCTGCAATCACTTAGAAATAAGATTAATGAAATTAAGAGAAATGTTCTAAGCTTGGAAATTCCATTGACCGTTTGTAAGTGAGACTCTCTGCTCTCTGTTCACCAACCTCCCCCACCGTCGTAAATTCCGATGCCAGCCGCTTATCTACACTCAGCAGAGAAGAGGAATTTCTCACTGAGAAGATTTTGCTTAAAATACATATATATTGACTATATAAAAAAGGTGTTTTATAGAATGTTTACTAGATAATGGTATATGTGTCTGGTATATGGTATATGTGTTTGGATGTGTCCTGATTAAATTCTCCTACACATTCAAGTCTGAATCAACAAGGTTTAACTAGCATTTGATAATTTAGCTTTATTTGGTTATCAGTGGTTTAACCATGTATTATCTTTTAAGTGATTTAATTGGGTTTAAATAATAACATGACTCTTGATCTCTTTCTGACAGAGTACCATCCATCATTGTATTCCTAAGATTATCTTGAGTATTACAAAACTGTTTGTGGGCAAAATATATATATATTACATTTATTGTGATTCAATTGTAAGATTGTTGTTTCCTGAATTTATCCTCACAAACTGATATGCTGAAAAATGTATTTTGATCCACTGTTTAATTGAGTTTTCTTTTGGTTTGATCTATTAGAAAAATTCTGAAGCATGCTGACCATGTGAGCGAGGGGGGGTTTTATGGCCCTTTGTGAGTCCCCACCAAAGTTTGAAATTGCTCCTAGACCAATCAAAACACAGACACTTGGGCCACAGAGCCAATCGGAGCTCAAGGGCCAAACAGGCCACAGAGACTAATAGTTTAAACTGGGCAGACACAGCTCAGTTGCCAGTTGAGTTTTGGGAGTTCAGGTCAGTTCAGTTGGAGGAGAAGCAGTTAGAGAAGGAGTTGGAGAAGATGAGTTGAGGAAAACAGTTAGAGGAGAGAGGTTAGGGAGCCAGAGATGGAGAAAGGATAGACTGTTAGTTTAGTCATCTTAAGTTAGTTTTCTTAGACTAGTGCATTTAATCTTCAAGTATATTAATATTAGCTATCCTAGTTAAAATATCTAAGGTTATTTTACAATCTACGAAGCCAAGCATTATTCCATCTAAGTTTAGCTAAAGTACAGCTGAAAAGGAGATCCGCCAGATCCAACCCAGAAACCTGCGGTCCGGAGGCCACCAGCAAGCCACCTGAGAGCGAAGGGATTTACCCTGTGGGTTCTAATGGGGCTCCGTGCTGACACAGGAAGTCCACCCACCCTGCAGACAGGCTCACGTGATCCTTTTTCGGGGTGAAGCAGCAGACGACCAACCCAGGCGGACTCACCAAGGCTCACTTCAACAACTCAGAGTAAGGCAGAGCTGGGTTTAATCTTTCGGCAGATGGTGTCTGTTGGTCATGGTTTGGTCGGGTCTTTAATAGAGCGTCTTTAGTATAGATGACTCATTTTGAGTGGCTTGGTTGGAAATAAGAATTGGTTTCGTAGACTTAAAATGCCTTAGACCCTTATTTAGAAATACTCACTTAATAGTTATATTAATCTTTATTCCTTTCATATCAGCATTATAACGTGTTTGTTCTTTTATTTCTCATTTATCATTCTACACTATGATTTGATAGCTAATGGCTACATTTATGACTTTTTAATGAATTATTTACTCATATCTGTGTGATTTAATAAATACTTTTATTTTACAAAACCTGTCATTTCAGTGTGTTTTTCTGGATAACTTGGTTATGAAAATTTCTGTCACCTGTAGAAACCACACCCTGAGATGTCTTGTGTTATTAATTAATTTGATTAATTAATTAATTAATTAATCTAATTAAATTAATTTAATAACTGGCGCCCAATTAAAAAATATTTCAACATCTCAATTAGCACCAGGTATTAAACCACTGAGCCGCTACATAATTGGCTCGCCAACGTGGGGCAGGATTATATTCTTATTGGTTCTCCGCCGCGAGACCAGAATATATACACATTTCATAACCAGTTCCAGAAAATAGCGCTGTAAGTTGCAGAATAAAGTGTATTTTGTTGTTATTATTAAATGCGTTAGCTGCTGGCTAGCTGGCCTAGCTGGAGTTAACTGCATAAACCCAGCGTGTTAGAAACACACGTGTTTTTGTTTACAATTCAGGACTGGACAGTCCCCTGTCTGTGTCACGCGCACAGTCCCCCGCTGTGTGTGCGTCGCCCGCACGGTCCCCTGTGTGTCTGTATAACGTGTACAGTTGTGTGCGTGGTACGTGAGCGCTCTTGAAAACATTACTCTTATTTGTAAAATAAGCTTGGTTGACACACCGCCGTGTGTGGGCAACCTTAAACCCGGGTGTATATACGTGTATATACGTGTGTACTTACATAAAGTTCGAACTGTTTCCGGTAAAATAGACATATTTTGCCAGTGTTGATCTGATAAGGCCTTCGCGCAGCTTTGAGTCGCGGATCTCCGGCTCATCGACTCCGCGCTCCAGTTAAAACTGCCGGTTTTTGCGCGAAATCCGTAAAATCCTGCAGTACTGGACACTTCCACGTGCGTAAAAGAGTAGCTAACTTTTACGTAACACCACCCTGAGTGGCAGGAAGTTTATTGTGTGCGTGATTAAACTAACCACGCCATGTAAATCCTCTTTGCTCATCTTGTGAAGTCAGTGTGTTGCTGCTGTGTTAAACTTTCGGACAGCCGTGTCCTTCTCCTCTGCTATTCACAGTCGACTGAGTCAGTCAAATCTGCTGACCAGGTCCCAGACCCAAGGGGCGGTCCTTAACGTGGCATCATCAGTGGGCGTGACCACTCCCACCAGTCGGCCTCTGCCACCATCTGGTGGACAGCCTGACTATTTACACTCAAACTCAAAGGGTGTTTTACTACCCCTCACCACTAGGGGGGGGTACACTGCCACATCGCCATCTGGTGTTTGATTTGGGTAACTGCATACAGTGCAGAAAGGTGCATCTCATTTGTTTGACCACCAGAGGGAGCCACTTAGCCACATAGCTGTGTCGCCACCTGGTGTTGTACTTGTGTAATTGCTATCATCCTGTAGAGTGCATTTAGAGTTTCTGTCGCCAGAGGGTGCCAATTTCAAACAAACTTTTCGTTAAGTTAATAAAGGGAATTTGCATTGTGGTTTGGTTAAATGGTTTGTAAATAAGTAAACAAATAACTGCATTCATTTAATCGGTTAATATTAAATAGTTAAATTTAAGTTTCAGGTCTGCTCTCTCAAACATTACTCTTTATGTTACATTGAACCAAGCTAAATAGCTATCTCCATTGAGTAACTAATCACAACATAAAATAATTAACTGGTCATTTTAATCAATTTGATTAAGTAAAGTTAATTAAATTTTCGTTAATTAATTATTTTCAATTTAATTCAACCATCTTCAAATAAATTAAGCTTAATTATTGATCGATTAAGATCAATTATTAATAACTGATTGAAATTAATTAATTAATTAACCATTAAAAAAAAAAAAAAAAAAAAAAAAAAAAAAAACCTATCCAGTTATCAGTTACTCAACCATATACCCAGCATACCTGTGCTTAATACAAAGTTAAATTTCTCCCATCCTGTACATAGTTAATACCTATACCCATATTTAGACATACTGCGTATAGTGGCCTACAGTTATTAAACTGTTCACTAGCACCACTGACAACAAATCTAACTATCCTTTTAAAATTAATCTGCTAATTGTAACCTTAGGTCACTCCCTTTTAACAGATTTTCTTCTTAGAAAGGCACAATGCTAATTGACTCGAACATAAAGTAAACTTGTTTGTCATCAAAATTGGTTGATTCCACGTGCTTTACGTAAATCAAAATGTGTGTCACCGAAAAAGCTCTTTTAGAGCTTACAGCTGGTTTACCCCCAGGACTTACCGTCCCAGTCCAACAAATGGACAGTGGGGGTCTCCATGCACTAATTGCGAAAAGCCTCAATGAGTGTGTATCTAAAATCCTTGAGAGCAAGCAACAAGTGGATCCGATTTCCCTAATACTGTGGAAACAACTACTGTTGTCACAGGATCAACTGGCTGCTTCCTCCAAAACCATTCAAAATCTCCAAGCAGAGATTGTGACTTTAAATGATAGAGTTGCAGACCTAGAGAACAAAACTGTACAGTCTGAAATGAACCAAAGAGACCTCAAAACCGAAGTGCAGCTGCTTCAAAAGGAAGCCAACATAGCTACCCAACTTGCAGCTCAGTCACAGGAAAAACTAAAACATGCTATTGCAAAACAGGTTGAGCTACAAACTGAATTAGCACATGCTAACAATGCAGTCAAATTAACTCGAGACCAAACAGAGTTAACATTTGAGCTGATGATGGAGGGAGACTCCCCCATCAATCCAGCTGGTAAATCAGGAACCCATGGGGTTCCTGATCTTAAGCAACAACCATCCACAAATACATTCCCTCTAGTCTCCCTTAAAGGTGCTGAAGCGCCAGTAGAACCAAGGTTCACTCAGCGTTCCCAGCCACATGGGACCTCTGTGCAACCTCAAGCACCCTCTGATAGAGATTTGGACAAAATTGCGCGTAACATCCCACGCTTTGAACCAGAACCGGACGGTTCTAATGATGTCCACCAGTATCTTCGCGACATTGACTTCTTCTTACGCCGTTTCCCCAAGGCCACGGTACATGATAAAATCTACCTCATTAAGGTGTCCTCTAGTCGGGAAGTTGGACGTTTCATTGAGCGCCAACCACCCCAGGTTAAGAGAGATTATCCTGCTCTTTGCAAGGCTTTGGAGAATGAGTTCTCCAACCACCTTGTTCAAACCGGCCTTGCTGCAGCTCTTGCAATTAAGCAGAGACGCCAGGAAACACCCCTACAGTACTATCACCGCCTCAGGCTAGCTTATTTCGGCTATAGAAATGAGCCTGGAATGGAGGAAGAGGAAGTTTTCAAAACATTGTTCGTGAGAAACCTCCATCCCTCCACCAGTCGCTCTTTTGGAGTCGCAGCCTGCCCTCGTACGCTAACAAGCCGGCAGCTGCGTGATTTGGCTCTCAGAGGATTTGCTAAGTTCCAACAAAACATTAATAAAAAATCAGAGTCAAATGACGTCCTGATAATTAATGAGCAGTCCTCCCACGTCAAGCAAAAAGGGGCACACAAGGCTCCAATGCCACCTAAGACCCAGTTAAACCACAAAAACCAGAGAGTGTTCCACTCTTGGCGTCGCTCGTCCCTACATTGGGCCCAGCAAAGTGACCAAAAGCCCTCCTATCGAAGGAAAGGTAGGATAAAACGCAGTTGGAATGGCAAACACTCACAGCACCATGCTCGAGCACAGAGCTCCAGCAAACTTCAATCTCCGCTCAGGAGAAAGAGCCCAAAGCACCACAAACGTTGGTGTCCACCTAAAGGGCACAAGGATAAGACATATCCAACTAACCTGAGCACTAAAGACGGCAGTCTGCTCAGACAATTTCGTAACGAAATACGCAAGCAGGACAATGCTGAATCTGAATTCTTGCCAATTGTCCATGCTCCAGATCAACCTGCTTGGGGGGGTGCGAAATCCATCCACTCCAACGCAGCCTTGGTTGTACAGCCAGACGCTGAAGACAACCACACTGAGGAAGCTCCTTCCCTCAGCCTGGAGGATCCACCACCTAAACAATTCTTGGGTTTCTTAACCAAGAAAGGTTCAACACCAAAATTCTACCTAGCCACCTGGCTGGAAGATGTGTTCGGGTATGATGCTCTTTTGGACACGGGGTCAGACATTTCTTTAATGTCAAATTCACTTTTTGACCAGGTGAGGGCGACAGCCCGCCGAAACAACAAAGAGATACCTCTGAAAAAGTGTGCTCTTCACCTTCAACCATATTCGCACACTGGTATCACTCTGCATTCTGCAGCCCTGGTGCACGTTGCCATCGGTCCAATGAGCCTCACCCATCCAATTCACATTTCTCCATTGGAGAACGTCCCATTGCTCTTTGGCAAAGACCTCCTTGACCGGTTCAAACCATTGATTGACTTTCAGCATCGTAGAATCTGGGCACAGGTTTGCGAACCCCTGCCCTGTCCTAAGGCACAGGATAGAGTTCAATGCTATCATGTTGCTAGCAACATTGAGCCACACAAGCTCATTGAACCTTCAAATTCCACGGGAATCAATGAGAAGCTCACAGTCAGGATTCTGAAACCACCATCTTCAGAGTCCCCTAGCATGACTCTAAAACAAAACACCTGTTCATGGGCATTGACTCCCTCTATGGCTGTAGATGAGTACAACCCAAAAGCTGGAAAGTCATTCACTCTTAACACAACGGTCAACGGTGAAATCTTTGTTCCATGGGCTGACAAGTCAGCTGTTCACAGACCACCTGCAGGTTCGTTGCCACGGACTAACTGTGATCCTCTGTTCGTGCACCAAAAGGATTGTTCTCTTCTTGTTCCTGCACCAGTGGTTCCAGACAAACACAGTCCCTTGGATTCTTATGAATGTAAAAACATTCCCACCATCTACACAGATGGATGTGCTTTTCGGAATGCTCAGATCAAATGGAAAGTTAACATGACAATTGGTGCATGTGGCAACACTTTTTTCAGAACACTGGCATTTCAACTTGATCCACTTGCCACTTACTGTGCGTCTTTCAGGATGCTCAAGGGCCTGTTTGTTTATGCCCCAGATACACACGCTTCATCTTCATTCGTGGTGCCTCAGAGCCATGGGGGGGAGAGCCTGGCCCAGGCCCTCGATCACCCATGGGTGGACCACAAAATGATGGGGAAAACACACAGAGCACTCCCACAATTGACATATCTGCCACTTGTTGGAAAAAGGCTAGTGTGTTTTCAGCCCCAATCTTCAGAAGATCTGTGTGGTGTATGGCCAATTCCACAAATGGATTGGGTCGAAAGACTCATGAAATTTGTTCGAAGGAACAAACATCTCATCACTGTGGCAGGTGCATTTGCCAGATGGAGGGGACGTCCCCCAGACCCTATTGAAATGGCTCAGGCCACAACTTTTTCGCTGAACCACACTTTCTCAGGTGTTGGTATATCTCACCGTTCTAGCGGTGAACTGCGGAAACACCCAAAACTGGGAAAAAGCACGCTTGGCTACCAACCATTGTGCTACACTGCTGACAAGCTACTGGTGAGGTCCCAGCACAGCACTGGCAAAACAATTCGCGAGCTCAGGTCTCATTGGTTTGGTCCTCATGCAGGGGCAGACAAACTGCCTCGCATCTGGAACCAAATCCCGCATCGTCAGTGTTTTATTAAACTGATTCTCAAACAAGTTCACTGTAACCCAATTAAACTATGCAAAAGCCCCATGGGACAAGTCGGGACCAATAATGCCCTAGGTTAAATCATAATACTGGGCCAAATACTTAGACACACTGAGTGTTCATTGTCCACCATATTCTGACCTGACGCAATTGTTAAATTGAGAAAGTACCACACATTCACTGTCTGGAACTCACCTATCCAAGTAGCATAACTCACAACAAATTGGATATTTTGTTAAACCTAGTGTTTGAATCACCATTTCAAACCATTAGCATAACAGTATAATAAATACATGGAGAAGGGGGGGTGCCAATTTTTTTTTTTTCTTCTTCTCTCTCTTCAGGTGCCCAAAACATATTTTGTTTCCCTTCTGACTATGTTTGCTCCGCTATATTGTTCTCAATTGTTGACTAAGTAGTGGCTAATTATTGAAGCATACCTTATGGGTAGGTTGTCTTGATAAAGTTATAAAGGAACAAATAGCTAGCAAACTATTTGTGATCCTTTCATATGCTTGTTGCCACACTATCACATTAAATTAACTATTCTATTCAGAACCAAAAGCCAATAGCTACAACAAAAAAACTGATCATCAGAGAAATCTATTAGACCAAAAACTCTGTCAGCTACCTTGTAGTAGATTGTCTTAAGAAAGCATGACCAACAAGACACCAATTGCATGAAAGATGTACCCTAACATGCTCTGTCTACAGAAATCCACGTTGACATCGACCGATGACCCAACGTCCAGTGGCCCATCGATCGATGGGGGGGGAATGTAGTGGATTAACCAGAGGATTTCTTCATTGCTTACACACGGACACACACACTACCCCCACTTTACGGCCTATAAGGAAACTTCGAACCCAGAACACTCTAAAAAAACCTTGGAGTAATCTTTTTTTTCAAACAACCTTAAATTTCAAAATGACATTTACTGACTATTTCTTCACTCAGCCTCGCTCAAGAGCCCTAAATGCGAGTTTAGGGTAAAATTCTGTTTACATTCCTCCAAGTCATAAACCTCGGAGTTAATGTAAACATTTGGAACATTTGCAACACATTTGCAACACCATCAGTAGGACGGGACTGCGGATTTAAGAGAGTGTCAAAACTTAATTAATGCCTTGGAAATTGTTAATTCACCAAATATTATACCAATTTAGGGGTTTGTGCCTAGTTATTTCTGCAATCACTTAGAAATAAGATTAATGAAATTAAGAGAAATGTTCTAAGCTTGGAAATTCCATTGACCGTTTGTAAGTGAGACTCTCTGCTCTCTGTTCACCAACCTCCCCCACCGTCGTAAATTCCGATGCCAGCCGCTTATCTACACTCAGCAGAGAAGAGGAATTTCTCACTGAGAAGATTTTGCTTAAAATACATATATATTGACTATATAAAAAAGGTGTTTTATAGAATGTTTACTAGATAATGGTATATGTGTCTGGTATATGGTATATGTGTTTGGATGTGTCCTGATTAAATTCTCCTACACATTCAAGTCTGAATCAACAAGGTTTAACTAGCATTTGATAATTTAGCTTTATTTGGTTATCAGTGGTTTAACCATGTATTATCTTTTAAGTGATTTAATTGGGTTTAAATAATAACATGACTCTTGATCTCTTTCTGACAGAGTACCATCCATCATTGTATTCCTAAGATTATCTTGAGTATTACAAAACTGTTTGTGGGCAAAATATATATATATTACATTTATTGTGATTCAATTGTAAGATTGTTGTTTCCTGAATTTATCCTCACAAACTGATATGCTGAAAAATGTATTTTGATCCACTGTTTAATTGAGTTTTCTTTTGGTTTGATCTATTAGAAAAATTCTGAAGCATGCTGACCATGTGAGCGAGGGGGGGTTTTATGGCCCTTTGTGAGTCCCCACCAAAGTTTGAAATTGCTCCTAGACCAATCAAAACACAGACACTTGGGCCACAGAGCCAATCGGAGCTCAAGGGCCAAACAGGCCACAGAGACTAATAGTTTAAACTGGGCAGACACAGCTCAGTTGCCAGTTGAGTTTTGGGAGTTCAGGTCAGTTCAGTTGGAGGAGAAGCAGTTAGAGAAGGAGTTGGAGAAGATGAGTTGAGGAAAACAGTTAGAGGAGAGAGGTTAGGGAGCCAGAGATGGAGAAAGGATAGACTGTTAGTTTAGTCATCTTAAGTTAGTTTTCTTAGACTAGTGCATTTAATCTTCAAGTATATTAATATTAGCTATCCTAGTTAAAATATCTAAGGTTATTTTACAATCTACGAAGCCAAGCATTATTCCATCTAAGTTTAGCTAAAGTACAGCTGAAAAGGAGATCCGCCAGATCCAACCCAGAAACCTGCGGTCCGGAGGCCACCAGCAAGCCACCTGAGAGCGAAGGGATTTACCCTGTGGGTTCTAATGGGGCTCCGTGCTGACACAGGAAGTCCACCCACCCTGCAGACAGGCTCACGTGATCCTTTTTCGGGGTGAAGCAGCAGACGACCAACCCAGGCGGACTCACCAAGGCTCACTTCAACAACTCAGAGTAAGGCAGAGCTGGGTTTAATCTTTCGGCAGATGGTGTCTGTTGGTCATGGTTTGGTCGGGTCTTTAATAGAGCGTCTTTAGTATAGATGACTCATTTTGAGTGGCTTGGTTGGAAATAAGAATTGGTTTCGTAGACTTAAAATGCCTTAGACCCTTATTTAGAAATACTCACTTAATAGTTATATTAATCTTTATTCCTTTCATATCAGCATTATAACGTGTTTGTTCTTTTATTTCTCATTTATCATTCTACACTATGATTTGATAGCTAATGGCTACATTTATGACTTTTTAATGAATTATTTACTCATATCTGTGTGATTTAATAAATACTTTTATTTTACAAAACCTGTCATTTCAGTGTGTTTTTCTGGATAACTTGGTTATGAAAATTTCTGTCACCTGTAGAAACCACACCCTGAGATGTCTTGTGTTATTAATTAATTTGATTAATTAATTAATTAATTAATCTAATTAAATTAATTTAATAACTGGCGCCCAATTAAAAAATATTTCAACATCTCAATTAGCACCAGGTATTAAACCACTGAGCCGCTACACAACCATACAGTAACCCATTGCCAACTACCCCTGGAATAACCATTCTAATTACCCAAGATACCACAGCATCCACTTAGCAACCACCCAGCAACACCATACCAACCATCCCACCCTTAGAAAAAATATTCTAATTACCAGAAAAACAACAGCAACCACTTAGCTACAATAGAGCAACCACCCAGCAACACCATACCAACCACCCGAAATAATACCAGAAATACCACAGAAAACAAAAAGCAACAATTAAGCAACCACCCAGCAACACCATACCAACCAACCCCCCTAGAATAACCACTGTAAATACCAGAAATACGACAGCAAACACTTAGCAACACTAGAGGAACTACCCAGCAACACCATACCAACCCTCAGATTAGCCACTGTAATCACCTGAGACACCACTGCGTTCACATAGCAACACTATAGTGACCACCCAGCACCTGGAATACCATATCAATGACACATTAACTACAAAGCAACCTATTATTACCACAATGGCTACCATATGGAACCCATCCAGGCATTTAGCAACACATACCAACCACTCCCCCATAAGCATTGTAATCATCTGAAATACCACAGGAACCACTTACCAACACTATACCAACCACCTGGAATACCACAGCACCTGGTATAACATACCAATCACCCTTCTCCAGAATAATCATAGTAAATCACCTAAAATACCACAGCAATCACTTAGCCACACTATAGCAACCACTAAGCAACACCATACCAACCGCCTGGAATACCACAGCATCTGGTATGCCATACCAACCACCACCCCAGAAACTTTCCATCCACTTAGCAACACTAGAGCAATCACACAGTAACACCTTAGCAACATCCAGCCCAAATGACCATTGTAATCATCTGAGATACCACTGCATCCATTTAGCAACAATATAGCAACCACCCAGCACCTAGGATACGAACTATTAACTCCAAAGCAACCATGCATTACCACCATTGCACCAAATATGGAACCAATCTAGGCATTTAGCAACACATACCAACCACTCTCCCCCAGAAAAAATTGTAATAATCTGAAATAGCAGCAACTATTTAGCAACACTATAGGAACCACCCAATAACACCTTATCTACCACCACCCCAGAATAAGCACTGTAATCATCTAAAATACCAGAGTAACCACTTATTACCACCATTGCAATGACACGTAAGCAATCCAGGCTTTTTTAGCAAAACCATAACACCCCCCTTTAGAATAATTATTGTAATCACCTGAGATACCACAGCAACCACTTAGCAACACTATAGCAACCACCCAGTAACACCGTACCAATCACCACCCCAGAATAACCACTGTAATCATCTGAAATGCCACAACAAGCACTTAGCAACACTATACAAACCACCTGGAATACCACAGCACCTGGGATACCATACCAATGAAACCACTGTTGCAGCCGTATGTAGCTTGGTAGCTTGTAGTATGGTATTTCTTTGTTACGGTTTCCAGGTGCTGTGGTATTTCAGGTGGTTGTTATAGTGTTGCTATGTGGTTGCTGTGGTATCTCAGATGATAACAATGGGTATTCTAGCAACAACCATCCAGCAACAAGCTGTAAATTGGTAGAATCACTTCAGCACTGGCATTTTTTTTACATTAAGAGGGAATTGTAATAAAATATACAGAAATAATAATAAGACTCACATTGTTTGTTGAGGGCTTTCTGCATGCGCAGCTTCAGCTTCTCTTGCGGGGTCATCTTGGGCTGTAATGGACATGATGATGTTAGACACAATGGCAGCAAATCACCTAAACTAAAGAGTAAAGAGGGGCAAGTACTTCCTTTCCTTATTGGTAATCCTTAAATTAAAATTAGAGCTGGGCGATATGGTAAAAGTATTGTATCACAATATTAAAAAAAAATCTTCACGAAACACAATATTTATCATCCTAATTTCAAACAAAGACACAATTCTTTAATGTCGACTAATTTACAGTACTAATTAAACACTGTAATAATATGGTCAGTTGGTCAGATTGAGTATACTAGTGCATTAAAAAAAAATAGAATATCATAAAAAAAGTTACTTTATTTCAATTATTCAGTTAAAAAAATGTAAAACCTACATATAATATAGATGTATTAAACACAGAGTTGATGATTAAATCTGTGTCTCAGAAAATTTTAATATTATATAAGACCAACTGGTACTTTTGGCAGTGTGGGAATTGTGCCAAGTCCTGCTGGAAAATGAAATCCGCATCACCGTAAAAGTTGTTTTCAGCAGAGGGAAGCATGAAGTGCTGTAAGATTTCCCAGGAAAACACTGCACTGACATTGGACAACTTTTACGGAGATGCGGATTTTATTTTCCAGCAGGACTTTTTCAGGATTAGGTAAGACATAATCATCAACAATAAAATAAATAAACTTAAGCCTTAAATAGATCACTCTGTGTGAAATACATCTATATAATATATGAGTTCCACATTTTGAACTGAATTACTGAAATAAAGTAACTTTTTTTTTATGCACTAGTATTGTGGATTCCATCCATGCTCAAACAAAAAATTGTGCATTATTTATTGCAATAGCAAATAAATGTTGCATGGCAATAAATGTTGCATGGATAGTCATGCCAGGATTTCTAGGCTGCATATATTTATTTTAAAACAGACGCACATGCTCCGTGTAATTATGCACTTTAAATTCCAAATAATGCTTTAAAAACACAGTGATTTTTGTTAAAAAGCGCTGCAAATTGATTGTATTGTGGATTTTATCCGTGCTCAAAGACAAATGCGTGCGTAACTTGATTGCAATAGCCAATTTATCATGATACAATAAAATTTGATCATATTGTCCAGTTCTAACTTAAAATCTCATTTATTATTTAAGTTCATTGACTTATATAAATCACTAAACTGAACACGTTACTGGTGATCCAGCAGCAGCAGGGCACGTGGGCGTTCTGGCCCTGCTGTACGGTGTGTACTGTACTGTGTTCTGTGGTGAAAGCATGTTTGCGCGCGTGTGTGTGTGTGTGTGTGTGTGTGTGTATAAGCAGGGGAAAGGCTAGTACGGACAGGCTCGTCTCACAGCGGAAAAAATACTAGCCACAAGCACTAGGTCACATACACACTGTCCCCGCCCCCACCCTCGACTCCACCCACCCAATAACTCTGCCTGACTCGCTCGCCCGCGGTTAAACGTTCCTCAAACAAAAAGCCTTCCAGTGTTGTTGAAAAAAGCAAGGACATCACGTGATCTCACGCAGGTGAGTGTGAGCTGCTGCTGCCCTGCCTGTCCCAGCATGCCCCACTGCTGAGGCCGAAGCACCTGGGATCACCTGTTTTGCTTCTTATGAAATCACAGACCGTCCATTCACTCTTAACATTACACTCCTTATATACACACTCACACACTAGTGCATCTCAAAGAATTGGCGTATCATTGAAAAGTTACTTTATTTCAGTAATTCAGTTCAAAGTTTATTTCTTTTATTGTTGATGATTTTGAAGTCTACAGCCGATGAAAACCCAAAAATCAGTGTCTCTGTAAATTTGAATATAATACAAGACCAACTGCTACAAGTCCTGCTGGAAAATGAAATCCGCATCTCCGTAAAAGTCTCTGTCAGCAGAGGGAAGCATGAAACGCTGTAGGCAGGGTTCATACACTTTTGAACCAATAGACCTCCATGATTTTTTCATGACTTTCCCAGGCCTTCAAGGCAAATTTTCATGACCATACGATTTTTAAAACATCAAAGCAGACATGGACAATACAACCAAAAATCAACTAAAAATATAATTAAAAATTTATTATTGTAGGCCTAATATGAATCAGATAAAATGTTGGCACAATTGTTTATAACAATAATGTGTGTCAGAGTCCGAGAACTCCATTGTTAAGGGCTAAATTACTGATTTAACTCTAACTTTTCCAAAAACTTGAGTATTTTTTATTTTTCCAAAACTTATCCAGATCTGGAAATTGCCATTTTCCAGGTTTTTTATGACCATACGAATCCTGTAGAATATTTTCATGGAAAAAACTGCACTGACTTTGGACTTTTCAACTTTTATGGAGATGTGGATTTCATTTTCCAGCAGGTCTTGGCACACCGCCCACACTGCCAATAGTACCAATTGGTCTTATATAATATTCTAATTGTCTGTAAGCCATAATCAACAATCAACAATAAAATAAACACTTAAAATGGATCACTCTGTGTTTAATACATCTATATAATACATGAGTTTCACATTTTCAACTGAATTACTGAAATAAAGTAACTTTTAAATGATAATCAAATTTTTTGAGATGCACTAATATATACGCTATTCCTGGCTGCTGATATAAACTCATCATCAAAAGATATAGTAACACAAATAGTTGGACGGAGACATTTTCAGTCAGGAATAGGTCTGGTGATGGAGCTGGACATGATATAGTATGTATGATTTTAGGATCTAAGCTCTCGAGAGGCTGTAGCAGCAGTGTGTGGATGAGTATTGTCCTGCTGGAATAGAGCAGAGTGTTCAGTGTTCAGTAAAGGTAGAGTCACTGGATGGAGGGTGGTATTAATGTAACGTTGGGCTGTTAAAATACCTGTAATGAAGATCAAAGGTGAAGATCTGGAATCTGATCATTATTATAAATATATCTCACATACACATTCATCTCTCTTTCTTTCTTTCTTCTCCTCTTCTCTTTCTTTCTTGTTTTCTATCACTCTCCCTCTCTTTCTTTGTCTTCTTTTTTCTCTCTTTCCTTCACATCTTTCTATCTTACTATTTTCTTTCTCTTTAATTCTTTGTTTCCTTCTCTCTCTCCCTCTTTTTTCTTTCTCTTTCTTTCTTCCTCCATTTTCTCCCTCTTTCCCTCTCCCTTTCTCTCTTTCCTTCCTTTTATTTCCTTTATCTCCTTCTATCTAAATATTTTCTTTCTCTATTTAATTCTTTGTTTCCTTCTGTCTCCCTGTTTTTCTTTTTTTTCTTTCTTTCTCCTCTTCTCTTTCTGTCTTGTTCTCTTTCACTCTCCCTCTCTTTCTTCCTTTATTTCTCTCTTTCCTTCACATCTTTCTATCTTACTATTTTCTTTCTCTCTTTAATTCTTTGTTTCCTTCTCTCTCTCCCTCTTTCTCCTTTTTTTTCTTTCTTCCTCCATTTTCTACCTCTTTCTCTCTCCCTTTCTCTTTCTTTCCTCCTTCCTCCTTCTATCTAAATATTTTCTTTCTCTCTTTAATTCTTTGTTTCCTTCTCTGTCTCCCTGTTTTTTTTCTTTCTTTCTCCATTTTTCTTTCTTTCTTTGGTCTTACATTTTCTTTCTCTCTCTTTCACCCCCCCTTACTTTTTCTTTATTTCCCTTTTCTTTCTCTTGTTCTTCTTTCTTTCTCTCTCTCTTTTTCCTTCTTTGGTCTTACATTTTCTTTATCTCTTTTTCGTTCCCCTCTTACCTTTTCTTTCTTTCTCTTTTCTTTCTCTTGTTCTCTTTTTTCTTGCCTTCTCTCTCTCCTTGTTTCTTTCTTTCCTCCTCTATTTTTCTTTCCTTTTCTTTCTCTTGCATTCTTTTTTTCTCTCTCTCATCCTCTTTCTTTCTTCTTTCTCTCTTTCTCTTTCTCTCTCATTCACACACTCACTAAACGAGGGTTAGACAGGTTCAGAAATCACCACTGCATTCTCAGAAGTGAGCAGATCACCATGGAAACAGCCAATCAAAAGGACATTACAAATCACATCATGAGAGCCAGGATTGAATGAGGTGGGCGGAGCCTCAGACTTATTGACAACTGCATCAGCCTGTCAGGAGGGAGGGAGGCGTAGCCTTTAGCAACAAAACCAGCTATATCAAATTCTTACTGACTTTGGCAGCTCCCGTCTCTTTACCACCCGGAGTGTCAGGCCTGAAAACAAAAAACAGAGAAGAAGAATTGTAAGAGATTATTTAACTTTGTAGTTTTGTAATTACAGACTGTAGTCCTTCTGTTTTATTTGTAGTGTATACTTGCAGTGATTAGCACTGATTAGCATGGTGGTGGTGTATGAGTTGGAGTGGATTTTTACTTTCTGGACCTGGACTCTACCCACCGCTGTGTGTGAGTAACTATAGGTTTAAATAGGATCTCCGGTGGATTTAGCGTTTAACAGAGACTAAGACTAGATCAGTGGCTGAACTGCACTTAGCAGGGCATTATTACACATGTTGTGCCCCACCTTGCTAATCAGGGCCATGAAATGTCTTTACATATTGTGATATAATTTTATTTAACCTCTATCCCCTCTACTGAAGGCCCTTCATAAATGTATTTGAATCAATAAATCAATCAATCAATCAATCTTTATAAGAAAGTAAGTGATGGAAATGAAATAAAATAAAAGTAAAATAGAAAATCTATGCAACATGCAGGTTTTTACAGTGCTTTTCCCACTCTCTTTCTTTCTCTTTCTCTATCTTTCTTGTCTTTCTTTTTTCTTTCGCTCTCTCCTTTTTCTTTTTCTTGATAAACAAAATATGAACACAGAAATGAAGAAGTAAAAAATTAAGTAGCTAAAATAACACTAAGATTATAAAGAAAGTAAGTGATGGAAGTATAATCTGTGCTACATGCAGTTATGTACAATGTTTCCCTCTCTTCCTCTCTCTCTCTCAATTTCTCTCTTTCTTTCTCTCTCTTTTCTTTCACAGTTTCTATTTTCTTTCTCTTTCTCTTTTTTCTCTAGAATAATAAAATATAAACACAAAGAAATAGAGAAATAGTAAAAAAAATAGCTAAAATAAAGATTTTAAAGAAAGTAAATGAAGAAAATAAAATAAAAATAAAACAGAAGATGCATTTGGTATAATCTGTGCAACATGCAGTTATTTACAGTGTTTCTAATGCATTCAGTAACTAATGTATTTTATACTTTTACTGGACTCACTTTCTCAGCTTGTCAGAAAGAGCATTGGCGGCGGGCTGGGCTGATCGGGAGGAAGGGGAGGGGCTGCTGCTGGCAGGAAGTGAGCGGGAGGGGCTCGGGCTGCTGCTGACTCCTCCCCTCCTGTAACCAGAACTCCGCCCACCTTGGCGACTGCGGTCAGCTGAGCGAGAGCGAGATCGAGACCTGAGGACGGAGAGCAGTTGGGGCTTGAGGAACAGCAGAGAAAGCAGAGTGACTTCATTTCCCTGCTTTAATGTACCTTCCTGAGGCCTGAGGAAACACCAGCCTGCCTGCGGTTAACTCCTCACAGGTTAAGGTGTTGAGTGTAAAGTGCATTAATACAGTGTGGTCATCACAGGGGAAACTGATATTAACATGTAGAATCTGCATTTTAACACACATACGAAAACAGAGATAGCAGTAAAACTTAAAATAGCCTTAAAACTATGGAATAGAGGGAAGAAAGTAGTTTGGTTTGGGAATTGGGTGATGTATGGGTTTAGAAACGGGGCAAAAAGAAGGGCAGATGGTTGGAAATGACCACGATTAGGGTTTATTGTCTCTTTAACAGTTTCCTAGATTACCTGGATCGTCTGCGTGCTGTGTAGTTCCTCCCCCTGTCCCTGTCCCGGTCTCTGTCCCTGTCTCTGTCCCGGTCTGTGGATCTGGAGCGTGTGTATTCGTAGCGTCTCCTAGAGTTGCTGCCGCCTCTACGCTGCCGTGACCTGGAGTCCGAGCGTCGGCGCGAGCGTGACCGGGAACGCGACCGGCGGCCGCGGCTGTCCCTGTCCCTGCCGCTGCGTCCTCGCCGACTCCTCCGGGACCGGGAAGACGAACGGGAGGAACGGCGTGAGGAAGAGCGTGAGGAATACGAGGAGCGGCTGGAGGAAGAGCGCCTCCTGCTGGATAGAGACAAAAATACCAACACGCGATGTCATTATGGATGGAGATGCTGATAGAGCCCAAACTCTTGCTCACTACAAACCACGACCGACAAATGCTAACGCTAAAGCTACAGGCTGGCATACTGGGCATCAGCTTGGCTTAGTCTGGACAGAAGTGCAGTAGGAAGGTGTGATTTTCCCAAATCTCCAAAACTGTGTTTTTTAGGTTTTAACCCAGGTTTTAAAAGAATATTTCAGCATTTTCAGCCTAATCTGTATCACAGAAACTGTGGAAGCATGCTAAAGTAAGGTCTGGGAAATTAACCGAACTAAATTAATTGAAACTGACCTTCAGAACCTCTTATTTTACATAATTATTAGAGCAAAATTTTGGCAAGAACTTGAGGATATGATACAAATCACGATACAGGTCATACAATTCAATATATCACAATATATTCTTATACTGTAAACGAGGCGAAATACAATAACAGTCAAAACTCATTCAAACTATAAAGAAAACCGTATTTATTTAGCAAACAAAAAAAAGTGTTAAACAAACCAGAATATGTTTTATATTCTACACTTACATCTCTGCTGGATTTTCTCAGTCAGTTTTACGAGGTAGAGTCACCTGGAATTCAGGCTTTCAGTTAACAGCTGTGCTGAACTCATCAAGAGTTAATTACTTGAATTTCTTGTCTCTTAATAAAGTGTTTGAGAGCATCAGTTAAAGTAAAGTAGTGAAGAGGTAGAGTTACAGGTATACAGTGAATAGTGAATATTTGAGTAATGTTCTAATCCAGGTTATGAGAAACAACAAATACTAAACTAAATAAAGAAAATAAATACTTAAAAGAAATAATGAAAGTTGGTCAATCTGAAAAGAAGAATTTCAAAAGCTTTGAAAGTATCCTCAATTTCAGTAAAAAAAAAAAAAAAAAAAATTATGATGGAACTGGCCCTCATCAGGACAGCAACAGGAAAGGAGGAGCAAGAGTTCTCTGTTGTACAGGATAGGTTTATCAGAGTTACCAGCTTCAGAAACCACAAGTTTGTAAAAGCTTCTTCACAGAGTAATTTGGTTTGTTTAACACTTTTTTTAAGCTACTACACGATTCCTTATGTGTTCCTTCATAATCTGATAGATCACTTCACTATTCATTTACTATGCAGAAAAAATATTATTTTATATTATATGTTTATTTACAGTATACACAGCAGCTGTGCTATTTGTATTACAAATAAATACTGAAACATATTGCTTACTAGAGTCATTTATCATCATTTATCGAGAGAAAGCAAACAATTAACACATTCAGACCTGAATTATTTCCTGTTATGGGAATAACATGTAAGAATACCATTGTTTTTTTGAAATGCACAGAAAAAAAGGCTAATATTTTACTAAATAATTTATACAGCAAATAAACTGAACTAACTAAAATTTTAAATTATTTATTTATTTTCTTTGTATTGGAAGCCTGTGTGTAATATTTTTTTTTTGTATTTCATAAATAAAAGTGTTCTGAATCAGTGTAAATTAGAAAAAAATTAGATGTTAGTTCTACAGTTTTTCCAGTGCAGTGGGCGGGGCCAAGCTACTGTTTCATTGGTTTATACACTTGTTTATTGGCTGCTTCAGGGTCTATTCTGATAAACATCGGCTCTCAAATAGAGTTAATAGTGTTTTGTGCAACAAAACATTTAAAAATAAATAAATAAATAAATAAATAAATAAAAACATGATTTCCACTATAAAGAATGCAGGGTCTAAAAGGGTTAATCGTGATATTGATCTGAGGTCACATCGCCCAGCACTAACTAAAAATCCTGAAGATACACAGAGGTCAGGTCACAAAATGCTGAATTATTCCTTTATTCTGGGGCAGAAATTATAGAATTATGTATCTGTGCTCTGATTATTCCCTGCTTTATTAAAGCTCTGCTACAGTTCCTGTGACTGTCTGTGAGATATTACTCAGAAATCAACACACAGATATGAATGACAGGAGAAAACATCCAACGAAAAGCCAGGGGGAGAGCAGGAAGTGCAAGTTACCGACCGGGAGCCCCTGCTATGACCTGCAGGGTTGGAGGGAGCGTGGCTGGACTGTGCAGCTGACGGGGCTTGTGGTGGAGCGGCGCCCTCCTCGTCGCTGCCCCCGAAGCTGGTGATGAAGGTGATCTTATCGTTTCCTGGAGTTCGGGAGCGAGAGCGGGACTCTGAGCTCGACTCTGACTGGGGCCTGAAAGACGGGATGAGGATGAAGAGAAAAATAAGAAGAAAAAAGAAGAATGACATTAATCAGATAAGGAAATTCTTTAATTAATGATTTAAAGCACAATTGGTAACACTTCACAATAAGAGTCCCAAATATTAGTGCTTATAACAGTAAGTTAAACATTATTAATCATTACTACATTTGGTACCACTTTAAAATAAGACTCTCTTTATAAAGGGTTTATAAATGGTTTACAATTAGTAGTATTATTAATGGTTACTAATAAGGTTGTAAATGCCTTAAAAATCATTAATACTCAGTTATAACACATACGTAGAAAGGGCAACAATGACCTGTTGTTTGCCAAATAGTGAACCCACAGCCATCTATACTGTTGTCCTTTCTACATATGTGTTATAACTGATTGTTAATGATTTTTAAGGCATTTACAACCTAATTAGTAACCATTAATAAACTAATTGTAAACCATTTATAAACCCTTTATAAAGGTAGTCTTATTTCAAAGTGGTACCCTAGATTTTAATGAATGTTGTAAATAATAATGAATTGACATTGAATAATAAAAATGCTGTAATTCCGTGGCAAGTACTGTTAATTTACGTAAACCATCAAGCAATGTCTTGGCGCTGATCTAGCAACTACGTAGCAACACCCTAGCAACCACCTTGGAAACCAATACGTTATAGCTACCAGCTATCAAATCTACTCCTTTTATTTAAGCTAATCTGCTGATAACACGCAGTTTAATCTGATATATTAGCCAAATAACGCTAAACAAAAGCTGTCTCTGCTGCTCCATGCTGTTAACACAATGAGCGCAGTATGTGCAGCATTCACTGCTCACAGCTGGCTGACTCACACAGTTACTACGTGCACATCTGCGCTGCTTGTCCCTTTGAAAACACTGTTCAAAAGCGCAGTGGTAAATTTTCAGTGTTCAGTGTTAAAGCAGCTTCACACTGCTATAGATACAGATATACAGATATAGATGCTAAAACACAGAATCTTCTCACTATATTTACTGTCTTGCTCCCGCTCCAGACAGCTCTGACCAATCAGAGGAGACTCTGATGTGCTGGCGTGGTTTATTGGTGCGCATTTTGGTGCGTTTAGGTTTTTATGCCTGTGTGAAACCAAACCAAACAGAGGGAGAAACTGAAGCTCCAAATAAACACAAATGAACTCATCAGCTGATCTGGATCATAGAAACTTTCACTTTAACTACAGGTGTGAACACGCCCTGACTCGGCTTCCTGTACTTGATCTGAAAGTTGGAATTATCTAGAAAAGTGTTTCACACTGCAGAAGAACAGGACCATGATTCAGTAGATCCAGACCGAGAACACCTCTTTGCTTAGACAATGGTTCACGCCCCCTTTTACTCATCTTTCTTTGGTACTACAACTAAAAGTACAACTAAGAAAAATATCTGAACAGACGTCAGATTGTGTTATTATTAGAACAGATGAGCAGAAGGTCAGAAGCACTCACCGTTTGTAGGGGTCATAGGTTGGACTGTCTCTTCTGGCATAACTGAAATGAATGAATGAATGGATGGAATAAACCAACAAATATTAGAAAATCACATCAGAACACATCAAAGTGCTGTAGATCTCTTTGATGTTTGGTATGATGAGGTGGTAATGCTTTACCTGGGTGGGCTGATCTGCCTGCCTTTCATATACTTCTCCCGAAACTCTCGCCTCTGTCTGCGGGAGCGCCGGCCCTGAGACACACACACACACACACACACACACACACACACACACACAAAAAGAGAGATACAATCTAACACCCAATGATCACATGCCAACCACACATATATTATATATAAACATAAACTACTAAAAGGGGCCTCAACAGTCACTCTATAACACAGTAACCGGTCCAGTTCTCACCGAGTACATGGCCTTCTCGGCCTCCAGCGCTTTGGCATGTTTTATGGCCTCCACTTCCTCCTTGTCCTTTCTCAACATCCTGCCACAAAGACGTGTCGGTTATTCAGCTAGCCACAGATGCTCGGTTGCATTTTCCCTCCATTATATCTATCTGTCATCAATAATTTAGATTAGCTTCCTGTCTTGGTGCACTGCACATTTCAGAGCAACTGCTCCTCTAACGCACCTTATTTCACTGATGCAAAGTCTACTTAATCAATTAACAGAAGGGATGCACCGAATATTTGGCAACTAAAACTGGTCTGCTGAAAATGCCAAAAAAATGCATGTGTGAAATTAATTCATGATTAGAATAGGTGTACTAAGTTAAATATATAATTAGAATAGCACTGCTGAGGTAAATGTATGATTAGAATAGCAGTACTGAGGGAAATGTATGTTTAGAACAGTACTATTGATGTTAATATTCTGATTAGAACAGCAGTGTTGAGGTCAATGTATAATAAGAACAGAACTGCTGAGATAAATGTATATTAAAGACCAGAACTGCTGAGGTAAACGTCTGATTAGAACAGCAAAGCTGAGGTAAACTCATAATTAGAACAGCATTGCTGAGATAAATGTAAGAGTAGAATAGCAGTGCTGAGGTAAATGTATGTTTAGAACAGCAGTGCTAAGATAATTGCCTGATTAGAATAGCAGTGTTTAGGTAAATGTATAATTAGAATAGTAACACTGCTGAGCTAAATGTATGATTAGAATAGCACTGCTGAGGTAAATGTCCTATTGGAATAGCAGGGCTAAGGTAAATGTACAATTAGAATAGCAGGGCTGAGGTAAATGCATGTTTAGAACAGTACTATTGAAGCTAATATTCTGATTAGAACAGCAGTGTTGAGGTAAATGTATAATAAGAACAGAACTGCTAAGGTAAACCTATGATTAGAACACTGCTGAGCTAAATGTATGATAAGAATAGCACTGCTGAGGTAAATATATAATTGGAATAGCAAGGCTAAGGTAAATGTACAATTAGAATAGCAGGGCTAAGGTAAATGTACACTTAAATAGTAGTACTGAGGTAAATGTATGTTTAGAACAGCAGTACTGAGGTAAATGTATAATTAGAAAAGCAGGATTGATGTAAAAGTACGGTCAGAATTGCACTGGGAAGGTAAATGCAACAAAAATATGCTTCGATCTTCAGCAAAATGTTTCATTTTGTTTGGTTTTGTCCAAAAAAATTAGTTTGGTGCATCCCTAATTAACAGGTGTGTAAAATGCTGATTTAGACAAAAGCTGATGAAAAACACACCAGACAAAATCTCCCTCCGCCATGCCGTAAGGTGTGGCCATCTTGTTCAGGTCCAACACCTGCTCTGGATTCAGTTCATCAACATCCACTTCAACATCTACAGAACAAACAGAGTAAAAACAAAGCACAAAGGACAGTTAAAAGTTAGACATTAAAAATTAAAATAAAATTAAATGTAAAACTGTTAAAGTCAAATGAGCGCTGGATGTTAATCTACACAGATGTACCCTACTAAAAACTGTTTTATTTGGGTGAGTATAGTGCCTTTGTTCATTTACAGTAATCTTAGATTCCTGAATTTCTCCAGCACTAAGGCTGAAGCATTAGCATTAGCGGCTATTGCCGCCTGATAACGCTAAACTGAGGAACCCTGAGTGTTCCGGTAAACTAGAGCGATATTAGCTAGCGGTTCGTCCCATGTAGCTTGTTTTAACACAGTAAACATGCAGACTACAGTCTGATATACTACCATCTGAATGACAAAAGAGCTAGCATGGTTAGCAGCTAATGCTAATGCTGCACCAGATGCTAGCCTTGGTTAGCAGCAGGCTACAGTCTGATATCGTGCTTAGTGACTAATGCTAATGCTGCTCCAGCAGTGCTAGTCAGGGTTAGCAGCAGGCTACAGTCTGATATACTCCCATCTGAACTACGAAAGACATAGTGAGGTTAGCGGCTAATGCTAATGCTTCTCCAGCAGTGCCAGCCGGGGTTAGCAGCAGGCTACAGTCCGATATACTCCCCTTAGAACGACGAAAGAGCTACCACGGTTAGTGGGTAATGCTAATACTGCTCCAGTCTCAGTGCTGGAGAACTAAACTAAAGATTTTTAGGAAAATTAAAGGATAAGTGCGACTTATAGTGCGCCAAAAAAAAAAAAAAAAAAAAAAAAAAAAAAAAAAAAAAAAAAAAGTAAATTGTTTGGTCTGGAAATTTGGACTTTTCAGTATGGGTACAACAGGTTACACTAGTGGTGTATGTGCCGTATCTACTGTAACTGTAGATTAACCCATATTTATAAACAGAAATAAAAAAGAATCCAATGAAAATGTGTTACTCTGTCCTCATACTGCAAACAAACTGAGTGAGAAGAAAAAAAAACAAGCAAAATATGAGACACACCTATATCAGGGATGACCTCGTCCTCCTCAGACTCGCTGTTCTCAGAGTTGTCCTCGTCTCCTTTGTCCGACTGTGCATCAGATTCAGTCACGGTGCTGTCCTCGTACGTGTAGCCGATCTGAGCCTTCTTTTCTGCAAGCCTAAACAAAGAAAAAAGCAAAACATCTTTAACTACATCTACATCTGATGTTCTTTACTCACATTCATGCAAACACAAACATGCTACAACATAAAAATATAGACTTATAGACTGAAGCTATAAATATTCTAGATTTAGGTGTCCATACGTGTCAATGGGTGTGTTTATATGCTCTTAATAATCTGATACCGCAGAAAAGAACTGCAGAGATTGTCAGTAATCTAATTAATGAGTTTACATGGGGTAATCAGTTTTAATAGCCACGTTTACATGCTGCCAGATAATCAGTTAATATTCCGACTAATAGCTCATTTAGAACAGAACACGTCCTTGTATATGCCTCAATTGGAGTTGTCCAATAGAGGCCATTTCGAATACAATTCCTATCCGACTGAATAAGGTGGATGTTACTTTAAATAATCTGTTAAATAGAAGAATAATAATAGCAGTGCTGTGGTAAACGTATGATTAGAATAGCACTGCTGAGGAAAATGTATGATTAGAACAGCACTACTGAAATAAATCTTTCGGCTAAATGCTTCATTTTGTTTGAGTGAGACAGAACAAGAGGGAGAGACAACGCTAGACAGCGAGAGACAGAACCAGAGGTAGAAACAGTGTGAATGAGACAGTGCGACAGTAATTGACAGATAGCGCAAATGATCGAGAGACAGAATGAAAGAGGGAGAGAGAACCAGCGAGCCAGGGACAGAACGAGAGACGGAGAGACAGAGCGAATGAGCGAGAGACAGAACGAGAGAGGGAGAGACAGCGCAATTGAGTAAGAAACAATGCGAGTAAGAGACAAAACAAAAGAGGGTGAGACAGCGCTAGTGAGCGAGACACAGAATGAGAGGGGGACAGATAGTGCGAGTGAGAGGGAGACAGAACGAGAGAGAGAGAGAGAGAGAGAGAGAGAGAGAGAGAGAGAGAGAGCGCATGCGAAAGAGAAACAGAACGAGAGAGAGAGAGAGAGGGCGAGAGGGAGAGACAGTGCGAGTGAGCCAGAGACAGATTGAAAGAGGGAGAAAGCGAGCCAAAGACAGAACGAGAGAGGGAGAGAAAGTGTGAATGAACCAGAGATAGAACGAGAGAGGGAGAGACAATGCAGGTGAATGAAAAACAGTGTGAGAGCTAGAGACAGAATAAGAGAGAGGGAGAGACAGCGCGAGTAAGAGAAAGACAGCACAAGTGAGAGAGCAGGAGAGATAAGTGTACACAAACCCATTCACCAATCATAACCATAATCATAATAATAATAATAATAATAATAATAATTATTATTATTATAATTATGCATAAACATTGCATCTTCAATATAGCAATGGTTAGTCATTTAATTATTCCTATTATTGGCATTACTACCAACACTACTGCATTTAAAAGGACCTGTCATTTTTTATACAGCCTTATAATCAGAACATATAAGCACACACAGTTTATCAATCCATCACATTACAATGGACTTACTTTTTCTTCTCGTCCTCGTTTGGTTTCTGCAGGCCACCGTACAGCTCATCCACGTAGATCTGGTACAAACACTGCTCCTCAGAGACTGCAAACAGGACGACGTTACGAATTAATCAACAAATTAAACACCTGGATTCATCATTCAGTTATTAATTCTAATGAAGACACAGCTGTACCAATGATACCAATGATTTGGTACCTATTAATCGTATTTTTTGTGTAGGGAATTATAAGGCGCACCATCAATGAACGTCTATTTTCTGGTCTATTTTCATACATAAGGTGCACAGTACTATAAGGAGCTTTAAGGGACACTAGTGAGGATGCCTATTTCGAAGTGAGCAAGGGTGTCGACATATTTCCCTTCTAATGGGGAAGCTGGGGGAGGTGCCTAAGTAAACAAAACTGTAATTCTTAAAACTGTTTATTTGGGATAAAAGAGTAAAACGCTACTGTTTATTTACAGTAAGCTTGATTTCCAATATTTTGTCTAAGGACGAGTTTTCAGTGAATTTTATCCAGCACTAAGGCTGGGTGCAGCAGCATTAGCATTAGTCGCTAACCTCAGCGCTAGCGGAACTTAAGAAACCCTGAGAAAGACTGAGAAACCCTGAGTGTTTCGGTAGATGCCCTGCACTTTCAGCTAGCAGTTTGACGCACATAGCTTAAACATGCAGATTACAGTCCAATTTACTCGCCTCTGAACGGCGAAAGAGCTAGCACTGCGGTTAGCGGTTAATGCCTATGCTGCTGCACCCAGCCTTAGTGCTGGAGAACTTCACTAAACTTCCTTAATACCTGACTGGTTAAATTCATAAATAAGGAGCACCGGATTATAAAACGCACTGATGATTTTTCAGAAAATAAAAAAATTTAAAGTGCGACCTACAGTCTGAAAAATACGGTAGTTTAGCATATCTCGTGGAGCCCCACAAGGTTTAACTGTAGGTCCTATAAAACTGATTTTTAATTACGACAGCATGGTCCTTATGAGATATGAGCTAACATACAGGTTTTAATGAAATCATTCCCACTGAAATCTATTCTTTCACAACGTTTGATAGACTTGTGATAATTAGCCAAGATGTGACTGTCCTTCTATTGAGCCATTACTAAGCTGTGCATATCCAGAAATTTGATCTGGCTAGTTGTTTATTAAAAGAGATTGTATTTTAAGTTGTTACTCACTGTTTGCAAAGTCATTCTGCACCAGACCCCTGTATCGCTCATAATTACACTTTCTCTCTTCAGACTCCTGCTCAGGGGTGCTGCAGTAGAAACATTAAAGTCAGCATAGTTTACATAAAACAGAATTATAACATTACACTTTACTAAACATTAATATATTAGAATTTAGGAGATTTTAGCAGGTAGTAAAAAAGCAATAACTAAAAAGTGGCTGAGTAAAGAATCCCCAACTCTTTCTGATTGGGTTGAAATTGTTCAGGAGATTTATGTCATGGAGAAAATGACGTTTCAATAAGACAATCAGCTAAAAGATTTAAAACATACTGGAGAAACTGGAAATCCTACCTGGCTCTGAGCTGATTTACTTCATTGATTCATAAATGGAAATTCACATTTTAGACCTCCATTTGTTTTGTGTCTTCACATGATTTGCCTTTACTTCTTTGTCTACTTAATATAAATATATGTATAGCATTTAAATGTCCCTTTGAAGACCCTTGTCAAATGCCTGATCTGCCTTCTCTGTTGTTTTTGTTTGTTTGTTTGTTCTTTGCATGTTAAAAGACAATTAAAAAAAAGAATTTAGGAAATTTGATTAAAAAAATAAAATAACGCAGGATAATTTCTTTGTAAGAAGAATAGGACCCTATAATTTCCTAGGTGCAAAGAACACAGACAGAATCACAAAACTGAGGAACAATTTAGATATAAATCCTCCACTGCCTGCTGGGAAACACATGGCTGAGGTACTCACAGTAACATTATTTTTTCATATTAAGATCATTAAATGAGAGAAAGAAGTACAATTTAAAATCCACCGTAATTTGTGCTAAAAATAAGTAAATTCTTACAAAATAAAGCTTAGCTGAACACCCAACAGGTTAAAAAGAACTCATCCACAATCCAACTACAGCACTAAACACCTGCTTCTACAATCACAACAATAATCTAATGATATAATATGAATCATTTTATTCATTGAGTGTTTATGTTTTGATGTTATAAGAACTTTTAACATGTAAATACACTTTTATAGAACATCAACTTATAAATTGTGAATACTTTAGAATTTAAAGGCATTACTAATTAAAAAATGAGATTTGCTGGTATTAGACAATAAGTTACAAATTGCACTTTTATTTCTAATTAGAAAATATATTTTAAAATCCTTAATGTATGTTACTTTGCTATTGCTAAATATAAGTGCACCAGTTTAAATATATATGAACTTTTTAAAAAACCTTACAACAATGAATCACGAAAAAAGAAACGCTGAAAAAAAAGAAAGAAAACGAGTTGTCCCCCTGTCACAGGGGGACGTAGGGCCCTCGCACAACAGCGCAAATCGTACCGGGCCAAACCGAGAAACCGGTAAAAGTAATTTTAAGGTCTTATTGAGTGTGCCAATTTTCAAGAGTTTTCTATCCTGTTAAACATGTGAAATATCCATTTAAAATACAGGTGGCGCTTTAGCGCTGTTAAAATACATGTATTTGAAATTCTAATTCTACATCAAACAACAGCCTTAGATAAGCAGGCCAGTCAAATTTTGTGAGTTTTTCTTCATTATAACCTCCTCAAAACACCTAGCATTACCTAGGTTTTCACCTCCTGTTTTGATGTGGCATCTCACAAATTCAACCATCTGCCATTTCGTCCTCGTTTGAGATATCGACTATTCCTTCACAATTTATCATCAGATATGTTCAATATTTATTTTTACCAAATATCAAGAGAATTCAACAAAATTTGCTAGGAGTAGTTTGACAACATACACAAAAAAATGTATGTAAAATGCAGATATTTCAAAATGGCCGACTTCCTGTTGGGCGGAGTCAGTCCTACCAATGCTGAAAATGTGTGTAATGATGTCTTTTGTGTTTTTGCCAAGTTTCATGAATTTTCAATAATCTGTTTTCTGACCGTGTCATGGTTTCACTTTGGTTTAGTGTTGCGTCTCTAGTGAATCAATTGCTCGCCATTGGGTCACCGTTTTACCGATCAACTAATCCTTTGGCAGTTATCATCAAATATGTCTGTTGTTCATTTACAGTGAAATAAGAGGTAATCTGACAAAGACTTTAGGAGCAGTTTAAATTAGTTTGTGAAAAATGTGTAAAAATATTACAAATTCCAATATGGCCGACTTCCTGTGGGGCGGAGCTAATACAAGCCAATTGCAAATATGTGCAGGGTCATACTATCTACGATCCTACCAAAAGTTGAGAAGATTAGACAAATTTTGACACATCCACAGCTAATTTATTAAACGAACCAATTAGGGGGCGCTGTAGAGTCTGCTAGCTATACATGAAAAAATTGTCAAAATATTTGTAAAGTGTTTTTAGGTCTTATGCAATCTGTCAATTTTCAAGAGGTTTTGAGCATTCCCGTAATGTCAAATATGCATTGAAACCTAGGTGGCGCTATAGAGCCAATGAAATACGTATACAAGAAATTTTAATTTCAGATGAAAGTACTGCTTAAATCAAGCAGGCCTGTAAATTTTTGAGAGTTTTCATCCTTTTTAACCTCCTCAAACACCTACCAACACCAGAATGTATTCACTTCCTGTTTTAACGGGGCATCTCAAGCAATTCAACTGTCCGCCATTTCGTCCTCGTTTAAGATATCGACTATTCCTTCGCAATTTATCATCACGGATGGTAGTAGTTTTTTGCTGACAAATATCAAGAGTATTCAACAAATTCCCTAGGAGGAGTTCGACAAAGTATGCAAAAAATGTGTGTAAAATGCACATATTTCAAAATGGCCGACTTCCTGTTGGGCGGAGTCAATCATTCCAATACTAAAAACGTGTCTTATGATGTCTCTTGTGTTTTTACCAAGTTTCATGATTTTTCAATCATCTGTTTTATGACCGTGTCATGGTTTCACTTTGGTCTAGTGTTGCGTCTCCATTAAATTAATTGTCCGCCATTACGTCATTGTTTCAGCTATCGACTATTCCTTCGCAATTTATCACCATGTATGTCTGGAGCCTATCCACACCAAATTTAGAGGTAATATGACAAAGACTCTAGGAGGAGTTTGAATCAGTTCGTGAAAAATGTGTAAAAATTCCACAAATTTCAAAATGGCCGACTTCCTGTTGGGCAGAGCTAGTACAAGCCAATGGGTAATATGTGCGGGATGATAGTTTCTATGTTGTTGCCAAAAATCGAGAATATTGGAGAAATTTTGAGACAGCTACAGCTAATTTAATGGCCTAAACAAAATAGGGGGCGCTGTAGAGTCCTCTAGCTACACATGAGAAAAACGACAAAATATTCCTAAATCATTTCAAAGACTTATTGAATCTGCCAATCATCAAGAGGCTGAGAGCTTTTTATAAATATGATATAAAATAGGTGGCGCTAGAGAGCTGATGAAAGACGAATTTACGAAATTCCAACTTATGGTCAAAGTATGGCCAAGGCCAAATAGCTCTGTAAAATTTTAGGAGTTTTCAAACATCCTAACCACTCCGAAACCCAGCGGGAAACTTTTTATTTTGCAACTTCCTGTCAAAATGGCCGACTTCCTGTTGGGCGGAGTCAAATAAAACCTAGTGATTCTTGTTGTTTATGAGGAGGTCAATGAGCGTACCAAAGTTGGTGCACGTTGGACAAACTTCATCCCGGCCACTGCCGACGTTTGGGGGCGCTATAGAGCTCCTGAACAACGCCAAAGTCCAGCCTCTATGGAACTTTAAAATTTTCACCGAGCTTGAGGTCTGTGCCAAAATGCGTGAGTTTTCGAGTATCGGAAATGCCTCAAAAATGGACGCAAAGAGGCAGAATAATAATAACGAGTTGTCCCCCTGTCACAGGGGGACGTAGGGCCCTCGCACAACAGCGCAAATCGTACCGGGCCAAACCGAGAATCCGGTAAAAGTAATTTTGAGGTCTTATTGAGTGTGCCAATTTTCAAGAGTTTTCTATCCTGTTAAACATGTGAAATATCCATTTAAAATACAGGTGGCGCTATGGCGCTGTTAAAATACATGTATTTGAAATTCTAATTCTACATCAAACAACAGCCTTAGATAAGCAGGCTGGTCAAATTTTGTGAGTTTTTCTCCGTTATAACCTCCTCAAAACACCTGGCATTACCTAGGTTTTCACCTCCTCTTTTGATGTGGGATCTCAAAAATTCAACCATCTGCCATTTCGTCCTCGTTTGAGATATCGACTATTCCTTCACAATTTATCATCAGATATGTTCAATGTTTATTTTTACCAAATACCAAGAGAATTCATCAAATTTGCTAGGAGTAGTTTGACAATGTACACAAAAAATGTGTGTAAAATGCAGATATTTCAAAATGGCCGACTTCCTGTTGGGCGGAGTCAGTCCTACCAATGCTGAAAATGTGTGTAATGATGTCTTTTGTGTTTTTGCCAAGTTTCATGAATTTTCAATAATCTGTTTTCTGACCATGTCATGGTTTCACTTTGGTTTAGTGTTGCGTCTCTAGTGACTCAATTGCTCGCCATTGGGTCACCGTTTTACCGATCAACTAATCCTTTGGCAGTTATCATCAAATATGTCTGTTGTTCATTTACAGCGAAACAAGAGGTAATCTGACAAAGACTTTAGGAGCAGTTTAAATGAGTTTGTGAAAAATGTGTAAAAATATTACAAATTCCAATATGGCCGACTTCCTGTTGGGCGGAGCTAATACAAGCCAATTGCAAATATGTGCAGGGTCATACTATCTACGATCCTACCAAAATTTGAGAAGATTAGACAAATTTTGACACATCCACAGCTAATTTATTAAATGAACAAATTAGGGGGCGCTGTAGAGTCCGCTAGCTATACATGAAAAAATTGTCAAAATATTTGTAAAGTGTTTTTAGGTCTTATGCAATCTGTCAATTTTCAAGAGGTTTTGAGCATTCCCGTAATGTCAAGTATGCATTGAAACCTAGGTGGCGCTATAGAGCCAATGAAATACGTATACAAGAAATTTTAATTTCAGATTAAACTACTGCTTAAATCAAGCAGGCCTGTAAATTTTCGAGAGTTTTCAACCTTTTTAACCTCCTCAAACACCTACTAACACCAGAATGTATTCACTTCCTGTTTTAACGGGGCATCTCAAGCAATTCAACTGTCCGCCATTTCGTCCTCGTTTAAGATATCGACTATTCCTTCGCAATTTACAATTAAGTATGTTAGCAGTTTATTACAGACAAATATCAAGAGTATTCAACAAATTCCCTAGGAGGAGTTCGACAAAGTATGCAAAAAATGTGTGTAAAACACACTTTTTTCAAAATGGCCGACTTCCTGTTGGGCGGAGTCAGTCTTACCAATACTAAAAACGTGTCTTATGATGTCTCTTGTGTTTTTGCCAAGTTTCATGAATTTTCAATCATCTGTGTTATGACCGTGTCATGGTTTCACTTTTGTTTAGTGTTGCGTCTCCATTAAATTAATTGTCCACCATTACGTCATCAATTCAGCTATCGACTATTCCTTCGCAATTTATCACCATGTATGTCTGGAGCCTATCCACACCAAATTTAGAGGTAATATGACAAAGACTCTAGGAGGAGTTTGAATGAGTTCGTGAAAAATGTGTAAAAATTCCACAAATTTCAAAATGGCCGACTTCCTGTTGGGTGGAGCTAGTACAAGCCAATGGGTAATATGTGCGGGATGATAGTTTCTATGTTGTTGCCAAAAATCGAGAATATTGGAGAAATTTTGAGACAGCTACAGCTAATTTAATGGCCTAAACAAAATAGGGGGCGCTGTAGAGTCCTCTAGCTACACATGAGAAAAACGACAAAATATTCCTAAATCATTTCAATGACTTATTGAATCTGCCAATTATCAAGAGGCTGAGAGCTTTTCATAAATATGATATAAAATAGGTGGCGCTAGAGAGCTGTTGAAAGACGAATTTACGAAATTCCAACTTACGGTCAAAGTATGGCGTAAGCCAAATAGCTCTGTAAAATTTTAGGAGTTTTCAAACATCCTAACCCCTCTGAAACCCAGCGGGAAACTTTTTATTTTGCAACTTCCTGTCAAAATGGCCGACTTCCTGTTGGGCGGAGTCAAATAAAACCTAGTGATTCTTGTTGTTTATGAGGAGGTCAATGAGCGTATCAAAGTTGGTGCACGTTGGACAAACTTCATCCCGGCCACTGCCGACGTTTGGGGGCGCTATAGAGCTCCTGAACTACGCCAAAGTCCAGCCTCTATGGAACTTTACAATTTTCGCCGAGCTTGAGGTCTGTGCCAAAATGCGTGAGTTTTCGAGTATCGGAAATGCCTCAAAAATGGACGCAAAGAGGCAGAATAATAATAATAATAATAATAACGAGTTGTCCCCCTGTCACAGGGGGACGTAGGGCCCTCGCACAACAACGCAAATCGTACCGGGCCAAACCGAGAAACCGGTAGAAGTAATTTTAAGGTCTTATTGAGTGTGCCAATTTTCAAGAGTTTTCTATCCTGTTAAACACGTGAAATATCCATTTAAAATACAGGTGGCGCTTTAGCGCTGTTAAAATACATGTATTTGAAATTCTAATTCTACATCAAAGAACAGCCTTAGATAAGCAGGCCGGTCAAATTTTGTGAGTTTTTCTCCGTTATAACCTCCTCAAAACACCTGGCATTACCTAGGTTTTGACCTCCTGTTTTGATGTGGCATCTCACAAATTCAACCATCTGCCATTTCGTCCTCGTTTGAGATATCGACTATTCCTTCACAATTTATCATCAGATATGTTCAATGTTTATTTTTACCAAATACCAAGAGAATTCAACAAATTTGCTAGGAGTAGTTTGACAATGTACACCAAAAATCTGTGTAAAATGCAGATATTTCAAAATGGCCGACTTCCTGTTGGGCGGAGTCAGTCCTACCAATGCTGAAAATGTGTGTAATGATGTCTTTTGTGTTTTTGCCAAGTTTCATGAATTTTCAATAATCTGTTTTCTGACCATGTCATGGTTTCACTTTGGTTTAGTGTTGCGTCTCTAGTGACTCAATTGCTCGCCATTGGGTCACCGTTTTACCGATCAACTAATCCTTTGGCAATTATCATCAAATATGTCTGTTGTTCATTTACAGCGAAATAAGAGGTAATCTGACAAAGACTTTAGGAGCAGTTTAAATTAGTTTGTGAAAAATTTGTAAAAATATTACAAATTCCAATATGGCCGACTTCCTGTTGGGCGGAGCTAATACAAGCCAATTGCAAATATGTGCAGGGTCATACTATCTACGATCCTACCAAAATTTGAGAAGATTAGACAAATTTTGACACATCCACAGCTAATTTATTAAACAAACGAATTAGGGGGCGCTGTAGAGTCCGCTAGCTGTACATGAAAAAATTGTCAAAATATTTGTAAAGTGTTTTTAGGTCTTATGCAATCTGTCAATTTTCAAGAGGTTTTGAGCATTCCCGTAATGTCAAATATGCATTGAAACCTAGGTGGCGCTATAGAGCCAATGAAATACGTATATATGAAATTTTAATTTCAGATGAAACTACTGCTTAATTCAAGCAGGCCTGTAAATTTTCGAGAGGTTTCAACCTTTTTAACCTCCTCAAACACCTACTAACACCAGAATGTATTCACTTCCTGTTTTAACGGGGCATCTCAAGCAATTCAACTGTCCGCCATTTCGTCCTCGTTTAAGATATCGACTATTCCTTCGCAATTTACAATCAAGTATGTTATCAGTTTATTACAGACAAATATCAAGAGTATTCAACAAATTCCCTAGGAGGAGTTCGACAAAGTATGCAAAAAATGTGTGTAAAACACACTTTTTTCAAAATGGCCGACTTCCTGTTGGGCGGAGTCAGTGTTACCTATACTAAAAACGTGTCTTATGATGTCTCTTGTGTTTTTGCCAAGTTTCATGAATTTTCAATCATCTGTTTTATGACCGTGTCATGGTTTCACTTTTGTTTAGTGTTGCTTCTCCATTAAATTAATTGCCTGCCATTACGTCATCGTTTCAGCTATCGACTATTCCTTCGCAATTTATCCCCACGTATGTCTGGAGCCTACCCACGCCCAATTTAGAGATAATCTGACAAAGACTCTAGGAGGAGTTTGAATGAGTTCGTGAAAAATGTGTAAAAATTCCACAAATTTCAAAATGGCCGAATTCCTGTTGGGCGGAGCTAATACCAGCCAATGGGTAATATGTGCGGGATGATACTCTCCATGTTGTTGCCAAAAATCGAGAATATTGGAGAAATTTTGAGACAGCTACAGCTAATTTAATGGCCTAAATAAAATAGGGGGCGCTGTAGAGTCATCTAGCTACACATGAGAAAAACGACAAAATATTTCTAAATCATTTCAAAGACTTATTGAATCTGCCAATTATCAAGAGGCTGAGAGCTTTTTATGAATGTGATATAAAATAGGTGGCGCTAGAGAGCTGATGAAACACGAATTTACGAAATTCCAACTGAAGGTCAAAGTATGGCCTAAGCCAAATAGCTCTGTAAAATTTTAGGAGTTTTCAAACATCCTAACCCCTCCGAAACCCAGCGGGAAACTTTTTATTTTGCAACTTCCTGTCAAAATGGCCGACTTCCTGTTGGGCGGAGTCAAATAAAACCTAGTGATTCTTGTTGTTTATGAGGAGGTCAATGAGCGTATCAAAGTTGGTGCACGTTGGACAAACTTCATCCCGGCCACTGCCGACGTTTGGGGGCGCTATAGAGCTCCTGAACAACGCCAAAGTCCAGCCTCTATGGAACTTTAAAATTTTCGCCGAGCTTGAGGTCTGTGCCAAAATGCGTGAGTTTTCGAGTATCGGAAATGCCTCAAAAATGGACGCAAAGAGGCAGAATAATAATAATAATAATAATAATAATAAACGGACCAAAAACAATAGGGCTTTGCACCTCCGGTGCAGGCTTCGCCTGCGCCTTCGGTGCTCGGGCCCTAATAATAGGGCCCTCGCACAACAGCGCAAATCGTACCGGGCCAAACCGAGAAACCGGTAAAAGTAATTTTGAGGTCTTATTGAGTGTGCCAATTTTCAAGAGTTTTCTATCCTGTTAAACATGTGAAATATCCATTTAAAATACAGGTGGCGCTATGGCGCTGTTAAAATACATGTATTTGAAATTCTAATGCTACATCAAACAACAGCCTTAGATAAGCAGGCTGGTCAAATTTTGTGAGTTTTTCTCCGTTATAACCTCCTCAAAACACCTGGCATTACCTAGGTTTTCACCTCCTGTTTTGATGTGGGATCTCAAAAATTCAACCATCTGCCATTTCGTCCTCGTTTGAGATATCGACTATTCCTTCACAATTTATCATCAGATATGTTCAATGTTTATTTTTACCAAATACCAAGAGAATTCATCAAATTTGCTAGGAGTAGTTTGACAATGTACACAAAAAATGTGTGTAAAATGCAGATATTTCAAAATGGCCGACTTCCTGTTGGGCGGAGTCAGTCCTACCAATGCTGAAAATGTGTGTAATGATGTCTTTTGTGTTTTTGCCAAGTTTCATGAATTTTCAATAATCTGTTTTCTGACCGTGTCATGGTTTCACATTGGTTTAGTGTTGCGTCTCTAGTGAATCAATTGCTCGCCATTGGGTCACCGTTTTACCGATCAACTAATCCTTTGGCAGTTATCATCAAATATGTCTGTTGTTCATTTACAGCGAAATAAGAGGTAATCTGACAAAGACTTTAGGAGCAGTTTAAATGAGTTTGTGAAAAAAGTGTAAAAATATTACAAATTCCAATATGGCCGACTTCCTGTGGGGCGGAGCTAATACAAGCCAATTGCAAATATGTGCAAGGTCATACTATCTACGATCCTACCAAAATTTGAGAAGATTAGACAAATTTTGACACATCCACAGCTAATTTATTAAATGAACCAATTAGGGGGCGCTGTAGAGTCCGCTAGCTATACATGAAAAAATTGTAAAAATATTTGTAAAGTGTTTTTAGGTCTTATGCAATCAGTCAATTTTCAAGAGGTTTTGAGCATTCCCGTAATGTCAAATATGCATTGAAACCTAGGTGGCGCTATAGAGCCAATGAAATACGTATATATGAAATTTTAATTTCAGATCAAAGTACTGCTTAAATCAAGCAGGCCTGTAAATTTTTGAGAGTTTTTAACCTTTTTAACCTCCTCAAACACCTACTAACACCAGAATGTATTCACTTCCTGTTTTGACGGGGCATCTCAAGCAATTCAACTGTCCGCCATTTCGTCCTCGTTTAAGATATCGACTATTCCTTCGCAATTTATCATCAGGTGTGTTAGTAGTTTATTACTGACAAATATCAAGAGTATTCAACAAATTCCCTAGGAGGAGTTCGACAAAGTATGCAAAAAATGTGTGTAAAATGCACATATTTCAAAATGGCCGACTTCCTGTTGGGCGGAGTCAATCATTCCAATACTAAAAATGTGTCTTATGATGTCTCTTGTGTTTTTACCAAGTTTCATGATTTTTCAATAATCTGTTTTATGACTGTGTCATGGTTTCACTTTGGTCTAGTGTTGCGTCTCCATTAAATTAATTGTCCGCCATTACGTCATTGTTTCAGCTATCGACTATTCCTTCGCAATTTATCACCATGTATATCTGGAGCCTATCCATACCAAATTTAGAGCTAATATGACAAAGACTCTAGGAGGAGTTTGAATGAGTTCGTGAAAAATGTGTAAAAATTCCACACATTTCAAAATGGCCGACTTCCTGTTGGGCGGAGCTAGTACAAGCCAAAGGGTAATATGTGCGGGATGATAGTTTCTATGTTGTTGCCAAAAATCGAGAATATTGGAGAAATTTTGAGACAGCTACAGCTAATTTAATGGCCTAAACAAAATAGGGGGCGCTGTAGAGTCCTCTAGCTACACATGAGAAAAACGACAAAATATTCCTAAATCATTTCAAAGACTTATTGAATCTGCCAATCATCAAGAGGCTGAGAGCTTTTCATAAATATGATATAAAATAGGTGGCGCTAGAGAGCTGATGAAAGACGAATTTACGAAATTCCAACTTACGGTCAAAGTATGGCCAAGGCCAAATAGCTCTGTAAAATTTTAGGAGTTTTCAAACATCCTAACCACTCCGAAACCCAGCGGGAAACTTTTTATTTTGCAACTTCCTGTCAAAATGGCCGACTTCCTGTTGGGCGGAGTCAAATAAAACCTAGTGATTCTTGTTGTTTATGAGGAGGTCAATGAGCGTACCAAAGTTGGTGCACGTTGGACAAACTTCATCCCGGCCACTGCCGACGTTTGGGGGCGCTATAGAGCTCCTGAACAACGCCAAAGTCCATCCGCTATGGAACTTTAAAATTTTCGCCGAGCTTGAGGTCTGTGCCAAAATGCGTGAGTTTTCGAGTATCGGAAATGCCTCAAAAATGGACGCAAAGAGGCAGAATAATAATAATAACGAGTTGTCCCCCTGTCACAGGGGGACGTAGGGCCCTCGCACAACAGCGCAAATCGTACCGGTCCAAACCGAGAAACCGGTGAAAGTAATTTTGAGGTCTTATTAAGTGTGGTAATTTTCAAGAGTTTTCTATCCTGCCAAAAATGTGAAATACCCATTTAAAATACAAGTGGCGCTATAGAGCTGTTAAAATACATGTATTTGAAATTCTAATTCTAGATCAAACAACAGCCTCAGATAAGCAGGCCGGTCAAAGTTTGTGAGCTTTTCTCTCTTATAACGTCCTCAAAACTCCTAGCATTACCTATGTGTCAACCTCCAGTTTTGATGTGGCATCTCAAACATTCAACCGTCCGCCATTCCCTCCTCGTTTAAGATATCGACTATTTCTTCACAATTTATCATCAGATATGTTCAATGTTTATATTTACCAAATACCAAGAGAATTCAACAAAATTTCTAGGAGTAGTTTGACAACATACGCAAAAAATGTATGCAAAATTCAGATATTTCAAAATGGCCGACTTCCTGTTGGGCGGAGTCAGTCCTACCAATACTGAAAACGTGTCTAATGATGTCTCTTGTGTTTTTGCCAAGTTTCATGAATTTTTAATCATCTGTGTTCTGACTGTGTCATGGTTTCACTTTGGTTTAGTGTTGCGTCTCTATTCAATCAATTGCTCGCCATTACGTCACCGTTTTAGCGATCAACTATTCCTTTGGCAATTTTCATCAACTGTGTCTGATGTTCATTCTCAGCTAATTTAGAGGTAATCTGACAAAGACTTTAGGAGCAGTTTAAATGAGTTTGTGAAAAAAAGTGTAAAAATATTACAAAATCCAATATGGCCGACTTCCTGTTGGGCGGAGCTAATACAAACCAATTGCAAATATGTGCAGAGTCATAGTATCTACGCTCCTACCAAAATTTGAGAAGATTAGACAAATTGTGACACATCCACAGCTAATTTATTAAACGAATAAATTAGGGGGCGCTATAGAGTCCGCTAGCTACACATGAAAAAATTATCATAATATTTGTAAAGTGTTTTTAGATCTTATGGAATCTGACAATTTTCAAGAGTTTTTGAGCATTTCTGTAATGTCAAATATGCATTGAAACCTAGGTGGCGCTATAGAGCCAATGAAATATGTATATATGAAATTTCAATTTTTAATCAAAGGACCGCTTAAATCAAGCAGGCCTGTAAAGTTTCGTGAGTGTTCAACCTGTTTAACCTCCTCAAACACCTACCAACACCAGAATGTATTTACTTCCTATTTTAATGGGGTATCTCCAGCAATTCAACTGTCCGCCATTTCTTCCTCGTTTAAGATATCGACTATTCCTTCGCAATTTATCATCACGGATGGTAGTAGTTTATTGCTGACAAATATCAAGAGTATTCAACAAATTCCCTAGGAGGAGTTCGACAAAGTATGCAAAAAATGTGTGTAAAATGCATGTTTTTCAAAATGGCCGACTTCCTTTTGGGCGGAGTCAATCCTATCGACACTGAAAATGTGTGTAATGATGTCTTTTATGTTTTTGCCAAGTTTCATGAATTTCCAAGCAGCTGTATTCTGACCATGCTAATGTTTCTATTTGGTTTAGTGTTGTGTCTCCATTAAATCAATTGCCCGCCATTACGTCATCGTTTCAGCTATCGACTATTCCTTCGCAATTTAGCACCACGTATGTCTGGAGACTATCCACAGACAATTTAGTTGTAATCTGACAAAGACTCTAGGAGGAGTTCGAATGAGTTCGTGAAAAATGTGTAAAAATTTAACATTTTTCAAAATGGCCGACTTCCTGTTGGGCGGAGCTAATACATGCCAATGGGTATTATGTGTGGCATCGTAATATCTATTTTTCTACCAAAAATCTTGAACATTGGGGAAAATTTGTGACAGCTACCGCTAATTTATTAGCCTAAACCAAATAGGGGGCGCTGTAGAGTCATTTAGCTCCACATTAGAAAAACGATTACATTTCTCGAAATCATTTAAAGGCATTATTGGGTCTGCTTATTTAGAAGAGGCTAAGAGCTTTCTATAAATGTCATATAAAATAGGTGGCGCTAGAGAGCTGATAAATTATGAATATGAAAAATTCCAATTTTACATCAAAGTACAGCCTATGCCCAATATGCCTGTGAAATTTTATGAGTTTTCGAACATCGTAACCCACCCAAAACACCACAGGAAACTTTTTATTTTGCGACTTCCTGCCAAAATGGCCGACTTCCTGTTAGGCCGAGTCAAATAAATCCAAGTGATTCTTGATCGGTATAATGAGGTCAATGAGTGTACCAAAGTTGGTGCACATTGGACAAACTTTATCCCGGCCACTAGCAACGTTTGGGGGCGCTATAGAGCTCCTGATCAACGCCCAAGCCCAGGAACTGTGAAATTTCAAATTTTTCACCGGCTTTGATGTCTGTGCCAAAATGCAAGAGTTTTCGAGTATCAGAAAGGCCTCAAAAATGGGCGCGAAGTTTAAAAATAAAAATAATAATAATAATAATAATAATAATAAACGGACCAAAAACAATAGGGCTTTGCACCTCCGGTGCAGGCTTCGCCTGCGCCTTCGGTGCTCGGGCCCTAATAACGAGTTGTCCCCCTGTCACAGGGGGACGTAGGGCCCTCGCACACCAGTGCAAATCGTACCGGGCCAAACCGAGAAACCGGTGAAAATAATTTAGAGGGCTTATTGAGTGTGACAATTTTTAAGAGTTTTCTATCCTGCCAAACATGTAAAATATTCATTTAAAATATAGGTGGCGCTATAGAGTTGTGAAAACACATGTGTTCGGAATTTTAATTCTAGATCAAACAACAGCCTCAGATAAGCAGGACGGTCAAATTTTCTTAGCTTTTCTCTGTTATAACCTCCTCAAAACGACTAGCATTACCTAGGTGTCAACTTCCTGTTTCGAGGTGGCATCTCAAAAATTCAACCATCTGCCATTTCGTCCTGGTTTGAGATATCGACTATTCCTTTACAATTTATCATCAGATATGTTCAATGTTTATTTTTACCAAATACCAAGAGAATTCATCAAATTTGCTAGGAGTAGTTTGACAATGTACACAAAAAATGTGTGTAAAATGCAGATATTTCAAAATGGCCGACTTCCTGTTGGGCGGAGTCAGTCCTACCAATGCTGAAAATGTGTGTAATGATGTCTTTTGTGTTTTTGCCAAGTTTCATGAATTTTCAATAATCTGTTTTCTGACCATGTCATGGTTTCACTTTGGTTTAGTGTTGCGTCTCTAGTGACTCAATTGCTCGCCATTGGGTCACCGTTTTACCGATCAACTAATCCTTTGGCAATTATCATCAAATATGTCTGTTGTTCATTTACAGCGAAATAAGAGGTAATCTGACAAAGACTTTAGGAGCAGTTTAAATTAGTTTGTGAAAAATTTGTAAAAATATTACAAATTCCAATATGGCCGACTTCCTGTTGGGCGGAGCTAATACAAGCCAATTGCAAATATGTGCAGGGTCATACTATCTACGATCCTACCAAAATTTGAGAAGATTAGACAAATTTTGACACATCCACAGCTAATTTATTAAACAAACGAATTAGGGGGCGCTGTAGAGTCTGCTAGCTACACATGAAAAAATTATCACAATATTTGTAAATTGTTTTAAGGTCTTATAGAATCTGACAATTTTCAAGAGTTTTTGAGCATTCCCGTAATGTCAAATATGCATTGAAACCTAGGTGGCGCTATAGAGCCAATGAAATACGTATATATGAAATTTGAATTTTTGATCCAAGTACCACTTAAATCAAGCAGGCCTGTAAAGTTTCGAGAGTTTTCAACCTTTTTAACCTCCTCAAACACCTACCAACACCAGAATGTATTCACTTCCTGTTTTAATGAGGTATCTCCAGCAACTCAACTGTCCGCCATTTCGTCGCCGTTTAAGATATCGACTATTCCTTCGCAATTTATCATCAGGTGTGTTAGTAGTTTATTTCAGACAAATATCAAGAGTATTCAACAAATTCCCTAGGAGGAGTTCGACAAAGTATGCAAAAAATGTGTGTAAAATGCACATATTTCAAAATGGCCGACTTCCTGTTGGGCGGAGTCAGTCTTACCAATACTAAAAACGTGTCTTATGATGTCTCTTGTGTTTTTACCAAGTTTCATGAATTTTCAATCATCTGTGTTATGACTGTGTCATGGTTTCACTTTGGTCTAGTGTTGCGTCACCATTAAATTAATTGTCCGTTATTACGTCATCGTTTCAGCTATCGACTATTCCTTCGCAATTTATCACCATGTATGTCTGGAGCCTATCCATACCAAATTTAGAGGTAATATGACAAAGACTCTAGGAGGAGTTTGAATGAGTTCGTGAAAAATGTGTAAAAATTCCACAAATTTCAAAATGGCCGACTTCCTGTTGGGCGGAGCTAGTACAGGCCAAAGGGTAATATGTGCGGGATGATAGTTTCTATGTTGTTGCCAAAAATCAAGAATATTGGACAAATTTTGAGACAGCTACAGCTAATTTAATGGCCTAAACAAAATAGGGGGCGCTGTAGAGTCCTCTAGCTACACATGAGAAAAACGACAAAATATTCCTAAATCATTTCAAAGACTTATTGAATCTGCCAATCATCAAGAGGCTGAGAGCTTTTCATAAATATGATATAAAATAGGTGGCGCTAGAGAGCTGATGAAAGACGAATTTACGAAATTCCAACTTACGGTCAAAGTATGGCCAAGGCCAAATAGCTCTGTAAAATTTTAGGAGTTTTCAAATATCCTAACCACTCCGAAACCCAGCGGGAAACTTTTTATTTTGCAACTTCCTGTCAAAATGGCCGACTTCCTGTTGGGCGGAGTCAAATAAAACCTAGTGATTCTTGTTGATTATGAGGAGGTCAATGAGCGTACCAAAGTTGGTGCACGTTGGACAAACTTCATCCCGGCCACTGCCGACGTTTGGGGGCGCTATAGAGCTCCTGAACAACGCCAAAGTCCAGCCTCTATGGAACTTTAAAATTTTCGCCGAGCTTGAGGCCTGTGCCAAAATGCGTGAGTTTTCGAGTATCGGAAATGCCTCAAAAATGGACGCAAAGAGGCAGAATAATAATAATAATAATAAACGGACCAAAAACAATAGGGCTTTGCACCTCCGGTGCAGGCTTCGCCTGCGCCTTCGGTGCTCGGGCCCTAATAACGAGTTGTCCCCCTGTCACAGGGGGACGTAGGGCCCTCGCACAACAGCGCAAATCGTACCGGGCCAAACCGAGAAACCGGTAGAAGTAATTTTAAGGTCTTATTGAGTGTGCCAATTTTCAAGAGTTTTCTATCCTGTTAAACACGTGAAATATCCATTTAAAATACAGGTGGCGCTTTAGCGCTGTTAAAATACATGTATTTGAAATTCTAATTCTACATCAAACCACAGCCTTAGATAAGCAGGCCGGTCAAATTTTGTGAGTTTTTCTCCGTTATAACCTCCTCAAAACACCTGGCATTACCTAGGTTTTGACCTCCTGTTTTGATGTGGCATCTCACAAATTCAACCATCTGCCATTTCGTCCTCGTTTGAGATATCGACTATTCCTTCACAATTTATCATCAGATATGTTCAATGTTTATTTTTACCAAATACCAAGAGAATTCAACAAATTTGCTAGGAGTAGTTTGACAATGTACACAAAAAATGTGTGTAAAATGCAGATATTTCAAAATGGCTGACTTCCTGTTGGGCGGAGTCAGTCCTACCAATGCTGAAAATGTGTGTAATGATGTCTTTTGTGTTTTTGCCAAGTTTCATGAATTTTCAAAAATCTGTTTTCTGACCGTGTCATGGTTTCACTTTGGTTTAGTGTTGCGTCTCTAGTGAATCAATTGCTCGCCATTGGGTCACCGTTTTACCGATCAACTAATCCTTTGGCAATTATCATCAAATATGTCTGTTGTTCATTTACAGCGAAATAAGAGGTAATCTGACAAAGACTTTAGGAGCAGTTTAAATTAGTTTGTGAAAAATTTGTAAAAATACTACAAATTCCAATATGGCCGACTTCCTGTTGGGCAGAGCTAATACAAGCCAATTGCAAATATGTGCAGGGTCATACTATCTACGATCCTAGCAAAATTTGAGAAGATTAGATAAATTTTGACACATCCACAGCTAATTTATTAAACAAACGAATTAGGGGGCGCTGTAGAGTCTGCTAGCTATACATGAAAAAATTGTCAAAATATTTGTAAAGTGTTTTTAGGTCTTATGCAATCTGTCAATTTTCAAGAGGTTTTGAGCATTCCCGTAATGTCAAATATGCATTGAAACCTAGGTGGCGCTATAGAGCCAATGAAATACGTATACAAGAAATTTTAATTTCAGATGAAAGTACTGCTTAATTCAAGCAGGCCTGTAAATTTTCAAGAGTTTTCAACCTTTTTAACCTCCTCAAACACCTACTAACACCAGAATGTATTCACTTCCTGTTTTAACGGGGCATCTCAAGCAGTTCAACTGTCCGCCATTTCGTCCTCGTTTAAGATATCGACTATTCCTTCGCAATTTATCATCAGGTGTGTTACTAGTTTATTACTGACAAATATCAAGAGTATTCAACAAATTCCCTAGGAGGAGTTCGACAAAGTATGCAAAAAATGTGTGTAAAATGCACATATTTCAAAATGGCCGACTTCCTGTTGAGCGGAGTCAATCATTCCAATACTAAAAACGTGTCTTATGATGTCTCTTGTGTTTTTACCAAGTTTCATGATTTTTCAATAATCTGTTTTATGACTGTGTCATGGTTTCACTTTGGTCTAGTGTTGCGTCTCCATTAAATTAATTGTCCGCCATTACGTCATTGTTTCAGCTATCGACTATTCCTTCGCAATTTATCACCATGTATGTCTGGAGCCTGTCCACACCAAATTTAGAGGTAATATGACAAAGACTCTAGGAGGAGTTTGAATGAGTTCGTGAAAAATGTGAAAAAATTCCACAAATTTCAAAATGGCCGACTTCCTGTTGGGCGGAGCTAGTACAAGCCAACGGGTAATATGTGCGGGATGATAGTTTCTATGTTGTTGCCAAAAATCGAGAATATTGGAGAAATTTTGAGACAGCTACAGCTAATTTAATGGCCTAAACAAAATAGGGGGCGCTGTAGAGTCCTCTAGCTACACATGAGAAAAACGACAAAATATTCCTAAATCATTTCAAAGACTTATTGAATCTGCCAATCATCAAGAGGCTGAGAGCTTTTCATAAATATGATATAAAATAGGTGGCGCTAGAGAGCTGATGAAAGACGAATTTACGAAATTCCAACTTACGGTCAAAGTATGGCCTAAGCCAAATAGCTCTGTAAAATTTTAGGAGTTTTCAAACATCCTAACCACTCCGAAACCCAGCGGGAAACTTTTTATTTTGCAACTTCCTGTCAAAATGGCCGACTTCCTGTTGGGCGGAGTCAAATAAAACCTAGTGATTCTTGTTGTTTATGAGGAGGTCAATGAGCGTACCAAAGTTGGTGCACGTTGGACAAACTTCATCCCGGCCACTGCCGACGTTTGGGGGCGCTATAGAGCTCCTGAACATCGCCAAAGTCCAGCCTCTTTGGAACTTTAAAATTTTCGCCGAGCTTGAGGCCTGTGCAAAAATGCGTGAGTTTTCGAGTATCGGAAATGCCTCAAAAATGGACGCAAAGAGGCAGAATAATAATAATAATAACGAGTTGTCCCCCTGTCACAGGGGGACGTAGGGCCCTCGCACAACAGCGCAAATCGTACCGGGCCAAACCGAGAAACCGGTAAAAGTAATTTTGAGGTCTTATTGAGTGTGCCAATTTTCAAGAGTTTTCTATCCTGTTAAACACGTGAAATATCCATTTAAAATACAGGTGGCGCTTTAGCGCTGTTAAAATACATGTATTTGAAATTCTAATTCTACATCAAAGAACAGCCTTAGATAAGCAGGCCGGTCAAATTTTGTGAGTTTTTCTCCGTTATAACCTCCTCAAAACACCTGGCATTACCTAGGTTTTGACCTCCTGTTTTGATGTGGCATCTCACAAATTCAACCATCTGCCATTTCGTCCTCGTTTGAGATATCGACTATTCCTTCACAATTTATCATCAGATATGTTCAATGTTTATTTTTACCAAATACCAAGAGAATTCAACAAATTTGCTAGGAGTAGTTTGACAATGTACACAAAAATGTGTGTAAAATGCAGATATTTCAAAATGGCTGACTTCCTGTTGGGCGGAGTCAGTCCTACCAATGCTGAAAATGTGTGTAATGATGTCTTTTGTGTTTTTGCCAAGTTTCATGAATTTTCAAAAATCTGTTTTCTGACCGTGTCATGGTTTCACTTTGGTTTAGTGTTGCATCTCTAGTGAATCAATTGCTCGCCATTGGGTCACCGTTTTACCGATCAACTAATCCTTTGGCATTTATCATCAAATATGTCTGTTGTTCATTTACAGCGAAATAAGAGGTAATCTGACAAAGACTTTAGGAGCAGTTTAAATGAGTTTGTGAAAAATGTGTAAAAATATTACAAATTCCAATATGGCCGACTTCCTGTTGGGCGGAGCTAATACAAGCCAATTGCAAATATGTGCAGGTCATACTATCAACGATCCTACCAAAATTTGAGAAGATTAGACAAATTTTGACACATCCACAGCTAATTTATTAAACGAACCATATAGGGGGCGCTGTAGAGTCCGCTAGCTATACATGAAAAAATTGTCAAAATATTTGTAAAGTGTTTTTAGGTCTTATGCAATCTGTCAATTTTCAAGAGGTTTTGAGCATTCCCGAAATGTCAAATATGCATTGAAACCTAGGTGGCGCTATAGAGCCAATGAAATACGTATATATGAAATTTTAATTTCAGATCAAAGTACTGCTTAAATCAAGCAGGCCTGTAAATTTTTGAGAGTTTTTAACCTTTTTAACCTCCTCAAACACCTACTAACACCAGAATGTATTCACTTCCTGTTTTAACGGGGCATCTCAAGCAATTCAACTGTCCGCCATTTCGTCCTCGTTTAAGATATCGACTATTCCTTCGCAATTTATCATCAGGTTTGTTAGTAGTTTATTACTGACAAATATCAAGAGTATTCAACAAATTCCCTAGGAGGAGTTCGACAAAGTATGCAAAAAATGTGTGTAAAATGCACATATTTCAAAATGGCCGACTTCCTGTTGGGCGGAGTCAATCATTCCAATACTAAAAACGTGTCTTATGATGTCTCTTGTGTTTTTACCAAGTTTCATGATTTTTCAATAATCTGTTTTATGACTGTGTCATGGTTTCACTTTGGTCTAGTGTTGCGTCTCCATTAAATTAATTGTCCGCCATTACGTCATCGTTTCAGCTATCGACTATTCCTTCGCAATTTATCACCATGTATGTCTGGAGCCTATCCATACCAAATTTAGAGCTAATATGACAATGACTCTAGGAGGAGTTTGAATGAGTTCGTGAAAAATGTGTAAAAATTCCACAAATTTCAAAATGGTCGACTTCCTGTTGGGCGGAGCTAGTACAAGCCAAAGGGTAATATGTGCGGGATGATAGTTTCTATGTTGTTGCCAAAAATCGAGAATATTGGAGAAATTTTGAGACAGCTACAGCTAATTTAATGGCCTAAACAAAATAGGGGGCGCTGTAGAGTCCTCTAGCTACACATGAGAAAAATGACAAAATATTCCTAAATAATTTCAAAGACTTATTGAATCTGCCAATCATCAAGAGGCTGAGAGCTTTTCATAAATATGATATAAAATAGGTGGCGCTAGAGAGCTGATGAAAGACGAACTTACGAAATTCCAACTTACGGTCAAAGCATGGCCAAGGCCAAATAGCTCTGTAAAATTTTAGGAGTTTTCAAACATCCTAACCACTCCGAAACCCAGCGGGAAACTTTTTATTTTGTGACTTCCTGTCAAAATGGCCGACTTCCTGTTGGGCGGAGCCAAATAAAACCAAGTGATCCTTGTTCTTTATGAGGAGGTCAATGAGCGTACCAAAGTTGGTGCACATTGGACAAACTTTATCCCGGCCACTGCTGACGTTTGGGGGCGCTATAGAGCTCCTGAACCACGCCAAAGTCCATGCTCTATGGAACTTTAAAATTTTCGCCGAGTTTGAGGCCTGTGCCAAAATGCGTGAGTTTTCGAGTATCGGAAATGCCTCGAAAATGGGCGAAAGTGTCCGGAATAATAATAATAATAATAATAATCCTTCCAAAAACAATAGGGCTTTGCACCTCCGGTGCAGGCTTCGCCTGCGCCTTCGGTGCTCGGGCCCTAATAAACGGACCAAAAACAATAGGGCTTTGCACCTCCGGTGCAGGCTTCGCCTGCGCCTTCGGTGCTCGGGCCCTAATAATAATAATAATAATAAACGGACCAAAAACAATAGGGCTGTGCACCTCCGGTGCAGGCTTCGCCTGCGCCTTCGGTGCTCGGGCCCTAATAATAATAAACGGACCAAAAACAATAGGGCTTTGCACCTCCGGTGCAGGCTTCGCCTGCGCCTTCGGTGCTCGGGCCCTAATAAAACAGAATTTCATAGGGCCTTGAAAGAAGCTTCAGAAGACTCACCTGCTGTTGAGGAGGGAAGGTGTGTAGGTGGGGATGTAGTCTAAATGTGCCCTCACATCAAACCTGTCAATCATGTTGTTGGTATCGCCCTGCCAAGGCATCCTGCAAAGAAATGCAGACAATCATCTTCACACAAAGACACTAATTTCTCTATTTATATCACCTTATCTGCAGCAAAACATTATTTAATAGTGATGTAACAAAGCATCGTTGCATGGTTCTGTTTAAAAATGTAATATAGTTGCACTGTTTGAACACCAGAGGCCGCAATCCCACTAGTGCAGGCTAGAGAGTCAGTGGGCGTAAGCTAAGGACAGAGGATAAGTCAGTCATTTTTGTCTAAATCCAATTAGATAAGCGTTTTTTTTCCCGCTATGTGGGGCTTAGTGCTGGACGATATGGCCAAAATTTATATCACGATATACTCCTTAAATTTCGGTCGATACGATATAATTTCGATATTGATATAAATACTTTGAAGGCCTCAGAAAACTGCTAAGAAGCCCTGCAATCCCTGCAGCACTGCGAATTTAAATTATTATATAACTGTGTATTTGCACTTTTTGTATTGCTGGCATCAGATACCCTCATTATATGCACATCTATCTATCGATCTATCTATCTAATGGAAATCTGTACCTACTACTGTCTGAAAATTTAATTTAAGCCTTTGAAACCTCCTTTCACAAAAACTTTAATACTTTAGAAATAAAAGTAGTCAAAATAAATGAATGCTCAATATTATTTGCATATAGCAAAATAATAACATGACATCCCTGTCAAACATAAGCCTATATAACTATTACCAATAAAAATAATTTTAAATTACAACAGAGGCAGAGCTTCTTATTCTTTGTTAACAAATTTAACAGATTAAAACAAAAGTGTTTCAACTAGGATATAGAATACAAGAAGCATTTATATACATAAAAGCAACAAGATTTTCCCGTCAAATAAACAAACCTACAGGCTCTATCAAGTATGAATAACTTAGTTACAACATAAGCTATAAAAGTGCTTCAGTCAGTATAAGAAAAATATTGTATGTAGTGGAGTTGCTTGAAGTGGTGGAACAGATTAGATGTATTAACATTACCGCTGCTGGTCGGCTGCACTCTCCGGCACAATTTGCAGCAAAGCGGCAAGGGAACGGACCCGCGGCCGAGCGAGCGGACCCGCGGCCGGCCTCGAGGACCCGCGGCCGAGCGAGCGGACCCGCGGCCGGCCTCGAGGACCCGCGGCCGAGCGAGCGGACCCGCGGCCGGCCTCCGGGGCCGACCGAATCGAGTCTACCGTAGCCTTGGATCCGCTCGTCCCGGCTCCGTTTGGCTCCAGCGCGAGACATATGTGCTGCGTAGCGAAGCGGACCCGAGCCTAGCCATTTTAACCTAGCCTTGCCTAGCCTAGCCTATTTGGCTACGTGCCTGTGTGGTTACGTCATCACGCACTGACGTAGCCCAGCTACGGGGGCTGAATGTGTTGAGCTCTGGGGCGAGCTGACGCCAGTAAAAAACGCCTGTCCGTGATTCTAATACATATCGATATACCACAAAACTGATATCACCGTTATTGAAACATTTCTTATCGCGATAAATACCGATATCGAATTATTGTCCAGGCCTAGTGGGGCTGATTACGTTTTGTCTCTCCAGGCTTTGACTTTTGTGGGCTGGGAGAGACAATAGATCATCCACCCAGGCCTTACAAACCAAAAGGAACAAGAGATTTACAATGAAGTAGTGGAGTAAAAAGGAGGATGTCTGAATTTTTAAATGCAGCCAAATTAAAATAAAGTCACCAAAACTAAAAAACTTTAGTGAAAATGCACAAAACCCTATTTAAAGTAGAGTAATTAATAAATTCATTTATATTTCATTTATAACTTCATACAAGGTGGAACTTTCATAGTTTAAAACAAATCAAATTGTGAATACAGAAACGTAAATCGAATCAAATCATGAGCAGAGTGCATCGATACACCCCTAATTATTAATAAAGATGCTAATAAACAGTTCATTGCTTCTGTTACTTACATGTTGACGGGACTCTCAGCAGCCAGAGCTACAGCCGAGTCCAGGTGGATCTTGTAGGCTCGGCCGTGAACCTGAAGGAACTGGGCCGGGTCCTTTTTCTGCACAGAGAAGAAACAGCATATATGGGGAAGCATGAGAAGAATGATGAGAATAAACAATGCAGGCCTTTTAATGCATTTCATAAATAACTTTTTTTGCTTTCCATTATTATTGAAACTTAATATAATAATGCAGGGCTATTCTCTACAGTAAAAAAAAAGCTCAGAACAAACTCACAAGGGTTGTCTTAAAATTACATCCACAATCTCATCTGGAATCTACTCATTGTAGACAAGTGAACTGATTAAAGGTTGAAAATAGAGTAACATACTTTAAGATATATGTTTACACTTACGTATAAAATCATAAAAAATAGGGTACCAGACTACTTAAGAAATTATTTTACTACGGTTAGAGATACTCATTCTTATTTTACACGAAGGACCACAATAAATGTTATTCCATGGAGATTTAAGACCCAATTTGTAAAGAATACATTACGTTGTTTTGCAGCTTTGCTTTGGAGCGGACTACCTATGGAAATTAAATGTAGCCCATCGGAACAGGTTTTTAAACAGGTTTTTAAACAGGTTTTAATGAGATGGTTATATTAAAACTGTTTATAGACCCTAGACATTGAGAGTACTAAATACATAAGGAATATCATAAGAGAAGCCACCTCGCTGTCTGTCATCTTTGAGTATGTTTTATGTAGGTGTTTTGTGTTTGTGGGCAGTAAAGATGTTTAATTATGGGTGTTTTTTGTAGAGGACCACAATGGAAACAAGCCTTAGTGCTTTACTGTGTTTTAATCCTCAATGATTTGAAGTGCGTAATGTCTTGTCTGTGTATGTACTTTCTGAATCATTAAATAAATTCAATCACTTAATCAATCAATCATCACACTGCCAAGCTAAAGTCGCCACCAAAAGAAAAAGCCTTTAGCTTTGATTAGTGCATGCATTCACTGTAGCATTGTTTCAATAAGCTTCTGCAATGTTGCAATATCACAAGATTTATTTCAATCAGAGTTGCACTCATTTTTTTTTACCAAGATCTTGCATTGATGATGCAAATTACTGTTATGCCATTATATTTTAGATCTACATAAACTGTCTTAAAATGACAGCTCCGTCTCACCGCTATCAGAGGCACAATGCTCAGCCAAATCAGCTCTCCCTCCTGCCCTTCCCCTAAACCCATACATCACCCAGTGCCCCTCCCACACTACTCCTCACTATTTCTTTAGCATACTCTTTAAGGTATATTAATTACACATGGATTAGAAATGGAATTTATTCATTAATATTACAGTGAGTTCTACTCACGATTTTCTCATAGTACTCCCGCCGTCGTTCCCCACGGCGTTTGTAGTCCACCATCATCCCGCGCAACTTGCGCTCATGTTTGCGGGCCTCCTGCCACATGACAGCTCCGCTGGGGGTGGGGGCGCGTCGTGGCACGGCTGCTGGTTTGGTACAGAAAGAGATTCAATCAAACACACATCTGTGTGAGCTGATTCTAATAGAAAAGTGGCAATGACACACTTGCTGAAATTTATTTTTCTAGATGTAAAAAACAAACAATACAAAACAATACAAGAGTTCCAAACACAAAATCCAATGCTGGGGGCATGGTCAAACATTTAACATTTTTATTACAGTTTATGTATATACATATACATATATATATGTCTTTTGTCCCTCAGGCCATAAGACTTTTCAAACTAAAGACACACCCTCAGCTATAACACTATGTTTATAGTTCTACCCTATTCTGCACTAGTAGTTCATTCACTAGTTCATCCATCTACTGTTTACGTATCTTTTGCACTGCTGAATTTAAATCATTATAACTGTTCATTTGCACTTTCTGTATGGCTGACATCAGTTATACTCACTTTATGCACATCAACTGGCTGCACTACCTCCATTCTACATTACACTCACACTAAAGACTGTGCTTTTACATTGTACATTCTACTTTTTTATTTGATTGTATTTATATGTATCTTTATATTTTATATATTTTATTTTGTAACTTTGTGTATTCAATTTGTAACTTTGTGTCTGCTGCTGGATGTCTAGAATTTCCCCTCGGGGATCAATAAAGTATCTATCTATCTATCTATCTATCTATCTATCTATCTATCTATCTATATATATATCTATATATATATATATATATATATATATATATATATGACCAAGACAGCAAGTCTTTGTGAAGTATCAAGAGCCACTATATCAAGGGTAATGTCATATAATACCATACACCAGCATATCGTATTGGATGAGGATTTTTTTTTCTTTTAAAACATTGGCATTGGCTAATATTGTCAATATTGTCAATTATTGTCAATTATTGTCAAAAAGTGACACTGGCCGCACAACTACAATTGGCCGAAACTTAGTTAGAAGTTAGAAAGTTATATCAAGGTGCCTAGTCTCTCTGCAAGTTATAAATGTATAACGTATAAAACATATTCTAGTTAGTTTAACACTTTTTGTTTACAAAATAATTTAGCATGTGTCCCTGTATAGCTTTAATATAGTATTCAATATTAAATTTGCGATGCTTAAAAATTATAATAAGAAATAAAGCACATTGAATGAGAAGAGGTGTGTCCACAATTTTGACTGGTACTCTAGCAATATATTTATGTAATTATAAATATATGTATATTTTCGATGCCGTATCATCATAATCATCATTATAATGACTCCAAACCTAGATAGTTCACATTGACTAGTTAGCTAATATCTTCCACAGATCTAGTTGAACTAATCCAGTTAAACATTAACTCCAGCTTTACCACTGGATTGCAAAGATAAACTGTTACTGTAAGTATAACCAACCAGCCTATATACAAATTAATAGCAAATAAATAGAATTTAATACTTACATTTGAGTCATATTAAATGATAATTAATATTAAATAAACTTAACGTTAGTTATCTAGCTAAATGCATGGTTTACTATGCATGAGCTAAAGCTGCAGGGGAATTAGCTAGCTAAACTTACAGAGATTACCAACAGTTCTCTAGCTAAGCTAAGCAAGCTAAATATTAAATACTATCATATTTATACTAATACAATTAAATATTTATTAAATATAAATATTAAGAAACAGACAGTTAACTAGTTAAGCTAGTTAGCTAACCTATGTTAACTAACTGAGTTAGTTAGCCTAGTTAGCATTAGCGCCCGTTAGCGCTCCAGTAGCTAATGCTAACGAGCTATGCTAAGCTACCTAGCTCTGCACCTAACCCGCTAAAACGCAGAGTTTCCCCCCAGCCGCAGCGCTCACACCCCGTAGGACTGATATATATAAACTGTTAATATTTACCTGCTTTTTAGTTCCCAACAGATGGAAGCGTGTTTTATTAATATCGCTGCTTTATTCCGCCGGAGCGCGCAGGCAGAGGAGCACAGGTCGCCGAGTTAAGCTAAACTATGCTAAGCTAAGCTAAGCTAACTACACACCCCCCTGTCCACAGCGCGGAGTGATACATCCAGAACTAACCAGCGACCCCTGCAGGACCGGAGCTCACAATTTTCTGAATATTTTTTTCTGAATCAGTTTCTCTGATTTTGCTATTTATAGGTTTATGTCTGAGTAAAATGAACATTGTTGTTTTATTCTATAAACTACAGACAACATTTCTCCCAAATTCCAAATAAAAATATTTTAGTTATTTAGAGCATTTATTTGTAGAAAATGAGAAATGTCTGAAATAACAACAACAAAAAAAAAAAAGATGCAGAGCTTTCAGACCTCAAATAATACAAAGAAAAAAAAAAGTTCATATTCATATTCAAGTTTTAAGAGTTCAGAAATAATCAATATTTGGCGGAATAATCCTGGTTTGTTTTTAATCACAGTTTTTTCATACATCTCAGCATCATGTTCTCCTCCACCAGTCTTACACACTGCTTTTGGATAACTTTATGCTGCTTTACTCCTGGTGCAAAAAATCAAGCAGTTCAGTTTGGTGATTTGATGGCTTGTGATCATCCATCTTCCTCTTGATAATTGATAAATCGTCTCTTATTTTTGTCCAGAGCTTTGTTCTTTTGTTTTGAGCTTAATATGTTAATATGTTCCAAATATTACTTACGGCAACTTAAGTATATTTCAATTGTAAATAAGCTTTATTTAAACACAACGTAAAAGCATTAAATTGTGCTTTTGAGTGTGTTTTTTTTTTCTCGTATAACTTCTGCGAACTTAAGCACATTTAAGTGTGTTTTTTAAAGATCATGTTTAATACACTTAAAGTACAATATATTGTAAATGTACTACTTTGCATATTGATGCACATATGGTGTACACCTTAATGCTACTGAAAAAAAGAACTTAAACTACACTAAAGTGCACTTTAAGCAGTAGCCTATTTAATGCTATTATGCAGTATATATTTTCTATCAACACAACATATGTTTTAAAGCATATTGCTTTTACAGAAATATAGTGTAAGTATATTAACACAGAAAATGCACTTAGTATTCTTTACCTAATGTTTTGTGAACATACTTTTAATGCTTTTTTCACAGGACTTGGCACACTGCCCACACTGCCAAAAGTACCAATTGGTCTTATAATAATATAATATTCTAATTTTCTGAGACAATGATTTTTGGGTTTTCATTGGCTGTAAAACATAATATTTAATCAACAGTAAAATAAATAAACGCCTAAAATAGATCACTCTGTGTTTAATACATCTATATAATATATGAGTTTTACATTTCGAACTGGATTACTGAAATAAAGTAACTTTTCAATTATATTCTCAGTTTTTGAGATGCACTAGTATATTGTATTTTTGATTGTGGTGTTGGTCTTTAAGTTGATTTTTTTTTTTTTTTGCTATTTGGGCTAATTGGCACCTGATTAGTGTAAAAAACTTTTCTTTATCATGTATTATCTTTTTACATTATGTAGTTTCTGAGAAAAATTATGTCCACATATGTGGACTGTAGTTTTAAATTTCGCCAGAACACAATGAAGTCGCAATTAGTAATGATGTGCAAAACACTTATTTTGTGTCTGAACACTAGGGGTGTCACGATTCCGATATTTCATCAAAATCGATCGGAATTATGTCATGGTCTCGAGCCTCGAAGTCAAAAAGAGGATCGACGATCCCTCCCTCTAAGCTACGCAAATCGTGCAGCACACTGTAGCCGACGCCGTGGATTTTGTGACTGCTTAAGAGAATGTGGACGTTCTCATCTTCTTAAAGAAAAACTTTCAAATATAAAAATAACAGTTGTTTTGTCTAGCCTCAAATATGTTAATAGTTTTGGTACCTTAAGGAGCATCTTTCTCTCAGATAAAGTTAATAATATATCTTTAATAAAGAAAAAACTTCATTCTCAGGGATTGAGTCTTATTTTTCATGTTTAACTGTTATAGTAGGATAGAGTTCAGTTCGTTAAGGCTCTAATTATTCTATTATTTTATACATGACTGTTCCTGTATTTTTTTATTATTTATTTTATGTTGCACATTGCTGTTTTAATAGTGCACACTGCTGCTACCAAAAAAGCCACTAGATGGCATTACATATATATCTTAATTAAATTATTTAAATTTGACCATTAGTGCCTAATGTGGTGTATTACAGATCACTTGTATCACTTTGCATCACTTATATCAAGCCCACTTTTTGAAATAAGATAGATAGATAGATAGATAGATAGATAGATAGATAGATAGATAGATAGATAGATAGATAGATAGATAGATAGATAGATTTGAGCAATATGGCTCATTTGAATGCTAATTTAACACAAAGACATACAACAATCACCATCACAATCACTAGGTGGCAGTATAATGGCCTCATAAGTGGACACCAGGCCTTTGTAGAGCAACATTAAATGTTGTGGTCTAAACAACCCAAAATGTGATGTTCACACATGTGGACGCCAGGTTCTAGGAGTTTATAAGGGTAATGTGGTACCTGGAATCCAAATAATCAGAATGATCAGAATCAAATGACTCGATCGGTCCTTTCAGTGCAGCACATTCTGTTCTCCTGACCTGTCAGTCTAATTTAATCTGCTGTATTATTTTAGTGCTGATCTGAAGGTATGTTCTCTGGAGGCCTGGCACTGGTTCAGTTCAGTACAGGGCTGAGCTCGGTACACAGATCTGCCCCGGGGCTGTTTTTCAGTTAGGTAAGGTTGTTGGGTGGGGCAGAAGTCATGTCATGTGACGCCCTGCTGGACCGTTCCTCTGCGCCAGTGTGGTCACTCAGGGGGGACTTCCTAGACCACAGTCGCCTCATTTTCAGCCCTTTTATAACCGATGCTCTGGGAGTTAAAGGCCCCGCCGGGCCTGCAGCACTGTGGCCAGGCTTAAACACCCAAACCACAAACATCAAACAGAACCATCAGAACAATGCATCAGAACAAAGCCCTTTTAACATACAAAAAACACAATTGTCTAATTTATTTTTACTATTCATCTTACAGCTCTGGAAAAAATAAGAAAGCACTTAAAAATGATGAGTTTCTTTGATTTTAACAAATTAAAAACCTCTGGAATAGAATCAAGAGGAAGATGGATGATCACAAACCATCAAACCACCAAACTGAACTGCTTGAATTTTTGCACCAGGAGTAAAGCAGCATAAAGTTATCTAAAAGCAGTGTGTAAGACTGGTGGAGGAGAACATGATGCCAAGATGCTTTAGGTTATTCCACCAAATATTGATTTCTGAACTCTTAAAACTTTATGAATATGAACTTGTTTTCTTTGCATTATTTGAGATCTGAAAGCTCTGCATCTTTTTTGTTATTTCAGACATTTATCATTTTCTGTAAATAAATGCTCTAAATGAGAATATTTTTATTTGGAATTTGGGAGAAATGTTGTCTGTAGTTTATAGAATAAAACAACAATGTTCATTTTACTCAAACATAAACCTATAAATAACAAAATCAGAGAAACTGATGTATTTTAAAGACTACAAAAAAAAAACTACATGTAATTAATAATTTCCAGCTTAAAATCACTTTTTATTTTTATTCACTTTTTAATCTTTATCTTTATCATGATTTTAGCAACAACTGGTATTTAAATAAAAACGTGGTTGAGTTGGTTGGTCAGTGACTGTTCTTCTGTTTAAAATATACATTTTTGATATAAAAAAAAAAGAAAATTATCTTAATTACTGTAATATTTTACTGCACCAGTTTGGATAGATTAAACTTTACTTCTTTTATTTAAGCTTTAATTATGGAGACAATATAAGAAATATTAAGTTACTGTAAATTAATATTATTGATAGTCTTCAGTCCCTTTGAAAGTACAGCAAAGTATTATAAAGCTTTTGATGTCCCTTTTTTGATGATAATTTCAAAATTCAGTGGTCCCAACACTTTCAGCTAGGACTGCACTTATTTAACCATTTAAAGTAATTATTTAACTTTATTTATTTAAAGCAGTACTGCGGACATGGCAAACCCGAACAAACACCCATATAAAAAAATATATGTATTATAAAATGTACAATAGAAAATATGTATATTTAAGTATTTAAGGTGAAGATTAAAGTTATTTCTTCATATCTGTAATGAAGTGGTTATTCAGAGTAAATCTTGATTTTTATTGAGTATTAAATTTAAACTCAAAGCACAATTTATACTCATATTGGCCCAAATAATACACAATAAAAATGTAGAAAACATAAAAATCAAACCTCTTTATTGACATTTGCACATTAATAGAGAAATATCTCTAAGCACAATTTAAGCACAATAAAAATATTAAAGCAATCGATGCTGATTGTTGTTCTCTAAGACACCTGTTTAAACTGTTTATGTACACAATTATACAATTCTGATAAATTCCCAAAAATCAGCCAGTAAACAGATTAAACATTCAGTCCTCTTGATCCATTTACCTGCTGTGAGAGAGTATACAATACTGCAATACTTCCACCTGCTGGTCATTCATAACAGAGCAGCTCACAAATATGCTGTAAACACTGTATTCACAGATTTAACAATATTAACAACACAATTCCCTATTGTGTATTGTTATATCCATCAGTTAATAAAGCATATTTTATTTTATATATTATTTATTTTATATTTTATTTATATTATTAAATATACAGTACCAGTGAAAAGTTTGGACACACCTTAATAAAATGTGTTTTTTCATCATTTTAAAATGTTCTGTATTGTAGATTAACACTAAAATCATCCAAACTACGAAGAGAAACATAAAAAGATATGTTAAACAAACCAGAAATTTACATTCTTGAAATAGGCACAGTTTTGAACATCTCTGCTGGATTTTCTCAGTCAGCTTTATAAGGGTAGAGTCACCTGGAATTCAGGCTTTCAGTTAACAGCTGTGCTGAACTCATCAAGAGTTAATTACTTGAATTTCTTGCCTCTTAATGTAAATTTAAGAGCATCAGTTGTGTTAAAGAACTTGGAAAGTATCTTTTGAAAGTAAGTGCAGTTACCACAAAGACATCAAAAAACATTATGGATGATGGAACTGGCACTCATCAGGGTTACCACCCCAGGAAAGGAAGAGATAACAGAGTTTCCTCTGTTGTACAGGATAAGTTCATCAGAGTTACCAGCCTCAGAAACCACAGAGTATTTTGGTTTGTTTAACACTTTAAAGTTCCTTCATAGTCTGATAGATCACTTCACTATTCATTTACTATGTAGGAAATAAAATAAAATAAAATAAAAACACTGAAAGAGAAGATGTGTCCAAACTTTTGTCTGGTACTTTATATATAGTGATGCTGCACTGGATAAATTAGTTAGTGAAAAATAAGTAAAAAGGCACATCAATTTATACATCTATTTCATTTACACAGTGGTTAAAAAGTGGCAAAATGAGCGAAAACATGTTAAAATATTATGAAAAATAATGTCTGTACATCCCAATTGCGAGCCCTTTAGAAATTGCTATATTAAAAAAAAAAAATTAAATACGTCTAATATTGTATTTTATTTTATTTGGAGCTCCTTATCTGCTTTTAGGGCTTGTGTGAAAATCTGATAAAGTGTTAAATAGGATTTATGCAGAAATATAGATTAAACCAATCCTTAAAAACTCTGGAAAATGACAAATAAGACCTTAAGATAAGGTTTGTGTGAGATCTAATTATATTTTTATAATATAAGGATTTAGAAGTGTTTAGAAAATGTGAAAAAAATATAATTGTTTTAGAATAGAGAGTTAAATTATTATAGTAGGGTCCCTTCTTAGCTACGACACAATGTTCAGCTTAAATAGATCGGCACCTAAAATGACTTTTTTTAGTTAATTTTTAAATTTTAAATTTTTAATTTGAATAGCAGGTCCAAATATAGTTTGAAAACATTTAGTGAGCTTACTTATATCGTATTTTTCGCACTATAAGGCACACCATCAATAAACGTCTATTTTCTGGTCTATTGTCCATTCACAATGCACACATTATACAACACTAGTAAGGAACAATTTCTTTTAAAGTAAAACGAGTGCTGGATGTTAATCTACACAGATTTCTCTCCTAAAAACTGTTTATTTGGGTGAGTAAAGTGTTTCCGTTTATTTACAGTAAGCTTAGATTTCCACTAAGGCTGGAGATTAGCATTAGCAGCTAACTGCTAATGCCCCCTAACTGCCGCCTGACAGTGCTACACTGAGGAACTCTGAGTGTTCCAGTAAGCCAGGGCGATATTAGCTAGCGGTTCGTTCCACGTAGCTTGTTTTAACACGGTAGTCACACAGACTACAGTCCGATATACTCACCTCTAAATGGCCAAATGGTTAGCACGTTTAGCGGGTAATGCTAATGCTGCTCCAGCAGTGCTAGCCAGGGTTAGCAGCAGACTACAGTCCAATAATACTCACCTCTGTACGACTAAAAGGCTAGCACTTGGTGCGATTAGCAGCTAATGCTAATACTGCTATATAGCTAAACTGAAACTCCTGTATAACTCTGTACTTCAGCAGCTTCAGTGGCTTTACTGCTCCTTAATACCTGACTTATAGAATAGAGCACCGGATTATAAGGATTTTTGGGAAAATTAAAGTATTTTAAGTGCACCTTATAATGCGTAAAATAAGCTAAATGCTTTATCACTCTTATTAGTACAATTTTTAGTAAATTTGCTATGTTGTCCTCATTTACCATACGATTTCTCTGATGTATTTTCTATGATGCTCTGCCTTGCCTACTTGATAACAATACTAGAAAAGTATCTCAATATATCATTTAAAATGGTACAATACCCTATTTATTTAGTACAGGTACTAAATTGCAGCATCTATGATTAATTCATTGTAAAAAAAGAAAATAATAATCTCTCCTTCAGAGTTTCTTTCACAGTAAGTTTCTGTAGCTGGTTTACAGCTTTATTCCTCAGTTTTTAGTTCTGAAGTATAATCCAGTGTCTGAGGAGAGCTCTGTGTCGTCTCTGAGTTTCCCTGCCCCTGTGTTTATGTTTACACCAGCTCAGAGCCTCATATCAACATATGGACACATAAACAATGTTTAGAATCATTGATTCCAATTTGCACTCGATTCATGAACCGATTCACGAAATATCAGAGGAATTTTAAAGTTTAAATGTCTCCCAGCTTTTAAAGGCCTTATTTTCTGGTTTCCTCTGCTTTTCAGTAATCAAGTGGATCGAAACACAGAATAATGACTGTGGAAAGCTATGTGAGGTGGGTCGTTCGAAAAAGATAAGGTCTGATTGGTCGAAAGTGCTCCACGTATGTGCAAACACGAGGTAACCGCATGGCAATGGTAAACGTGAGCATGGTTGAAAGCTGTGCCCCTCAGTTCAGCACAGTTTTGCATCGCAGATATTTCCAGGTACAGCTGAATTCACACTTTTAATCCCAGAGAAACAAACGCTCTTATTTACCTTTTAAAAAGCCATTTAAATGTCTGATTAAAGGGCCGATTACTGTTGTTTTGTTGGTAGGCTTACTTATAATTGCTTATAAAATCACTCTTATTAGTTACAAGTAAAATTTGCTATGTTATCCTCATTTACCGTATGATTTCTCTGATGCTCTGACTTGCTCACCTAACATTGATCCTAGAACAGTATCTCAATATTTTATCATTAAAAATGGTACAATACCCTATTTATTTAGTACCAGTACCAGATCTCAATCAGCATCAGATGCAAAAATATCAACTGCTGTTTTCTCAGCGTAATAACTCAAGAATACCTCAACAAATCAACAATCCAGTGTCTAAGGAGAGCTCTGTGTCGTCTCTGAGTTTCCCCGCGGTTGTGTTTATGTTTACACCAGATCAGAGCCTCATATATTAACACATAAAGAAGCATAAAAATGTTTAGAATCATTGATTCCAATTTGCACTTGATTCCTGAACCGATTTACAAAATTTACACACACACAGTTAGCAGTATTATACGCTACCCCCTCAGGTACGCTGTTAGCTGTGCGCTGGCCAGCGGTTGATAATAAAGGGCGGGGCAGGTAGGGCGGAGTCAGCGCTGTAGACAGGACAGTCCTTAAACTCACAGGGCCAGTCGCTCCAGGCGTAACGCAGAGCCGCCACGCTGTCAGCGCTACACCCGTCTACTGATACCAGAACAGAATCACTGACCCGGTCCTGCTCCTGCAGCGCAGCCGGAAACCACTCTGAACCAGAACCACACGGCTTCTGATACACAGAGCAGCAGATCTACAGGGCAGATAAAGAAAAAATAACAATAATTATGATAAAATAATTACAATAATAATCAAAATATACATTTTACATTATTTATTACTACAGGAAACTCTAAAATTCAGATCACTGGTGCCACTCAGCCATTTTAATATATTTTAATATCTAACCACCTTCAGAAAGCCTGTGTCTGTTTTACTTAATCTTTTTATTTATTCATAACTTTTATTTCGTTCATTCTTTCATTATTTATTTATTGATTTATTATTATTATTAATTATTGTTTTATTTTATTTATTTATTTATTATTATTATTTTTAAATAGTTTTGCGTTATTGCTTTTTACCTTATTTTGATTAGTTTATTTTATTATTATTAGTAGTAGTATTATCTTCTATGTATTTATTTTTATTATTATAATTATTTTTTTGTACTATGTAAAAGTTAGTTTTAGCTTAATTTTACAAGTTTTTTTAATTGTATTAAACTTTTAACTTTTCAATATCTAACCACTTTCAGACAGCCTGTATCTGTTTAACTAACTGTAAATGCTCGGATGCATTAAAAAAGAGAGTTGCCCTCAATGTACTTTCGAGTCAAAATAAAGGTTGATTGATTGATTGATTTCATTATTTATTAATTTGTGTGTTGTGATGCACATTGCTATCTTACACCCTGCAAACAGTCTATTTTAACTCCTTCCTCCTGCCTGGTTTAAACAGCAGCAGATCTTCTGAATATATCTACACTGATGGGCGTGGTGTTCTGGAAATGAGGTGTGTTCAGGTACATTTCTGGAGTTTTATCTTGGTAACAGAAAACACAGGAGCTCCACTGACTGAATATAACCTAGACAGATGCCAACAGTCAGACGTTCATCGCTATCTTGGCAACACAGGCTGGTTACGCAGACATGAAGACAAAAGCATGAACGAGCATGAACGAGCAGTTCAGTTACCTCTGCTGAAAAGCGTAGTTGCGCTGTTAAAATAGCAATCCACCAAAGTCAGAGCTCACCTGACTCTTAAAGAGAATATGAGGAGTGACAATCTGGTTGGTTTATTTCATGTCACGCCCAAAATTAACCACACCCATGATTAATTAAGAGAATAAATACATGCCTTTTGCGCATTTTGAGCTCCACAAGGTGTACATTTCCCGTCGTTATGATAGCAAAGACACTGACACGCCTTAAATCAAGCTGCATATAAATTGCTAAAAAAAGGCACTTGATCTTACAATAATCTCATACTAACAATTTTTACATGCACATAAGTTTCTCATTAATCCTCACCTCGAAGGTATCGTTGGACGGGGACGTTCTGATCATCTGATTGTAGGTGATGTTCAGGTAGTTCTTGTAGAACTGGACGCTGGTGGGGAACGGGCCCTGAAACGACACCCCCTTCTCCCCGTACGCCACAGCTCGAGCCCCCAGCACCAGCCTGTACGCTACATCCTGCTTATCACGAGGGTGGATACTGCACACACACACATACATATACACACACATAATTTTATATATATGGACAAGATCACATTCAGTAGTAGCATGTAATGCATGTTGGGTTGGAGAATGAAACTGAAACACCTGGTTTTAGAGCACAATAATTGATTGTGGTGACGGACAGTTCTGGTGGAAACAGGAGAGTTGAGGTGCACATTGAATTCTGCGTGATTTGATCAGCCGTGGTTTTATGTTTTTTTGGATACAAAAAGCGTCCACAGTTAATCCTGTTGGATGTAGTTGGTCCTTCTTGGTGGTATGCTGACATTACCCTGGATACTGTGGCTCTTGATGCATCACAAAGACTTGCTGTCTTGGTCACAGATGCTCCAGCAAGACGTGCACCAACAATTTGTCCTCTTTTGAACTCTGGTATGTCTCCCATAATGTTGTGTGCATTGCAATATTTAGAGCAGAACTGTGCTCTTACCCTGCTAATTGAACCTTCACACTCTGCTCTTACTGGTGCAATGTGCAATTAATGAAGATTGGACACCAGGCTGCTCCAATTTAGCCATGAAACCTCCCACACTAAAATGATGACAGGTGTTTCAGTTTCACTGTGCAGCACCTGTAGATGTGGAGATACAGCAGCTGGATATGGTATATAGTATCTGCAGTGTTATTAAGACTCAAAGCTCCTGAGATGCAGCAGCAGCAGCAGCGTGTGGACGAGCACTGTCCTGCTGGAATAGAGACTGGAGTGTTCAGTAAAGGTTGCAGGGCCTCATTAACCTCACTAACGTGTATTTCTGAGCTGTCGGATTGTCTGTAATAATCTTCCAGCAGTCTGAGTCAGATTAGAGAGCGTGCTATGCTATTTGCTATGCTATATGTGGAGGTGTGTCTGGTTTCAGGGTGAGTTCTGAGTGAGACGGGCTCTGATTCGTGGATTCTCCGGTGATGAGCAGGACGGTAACTGATATCTGTTCAGGTTCTGCTCTTGCCTTGATGTTGGTGCTTTGATGTGGAGCTTTTTACAGCTGTAATTGACAGTGACCTGCTGTCAGATTCACCTGATTCACCTGATCGCTGCAGAGCTGCTGTGTGGATTCATGATGAGAACCTCATTTCAGATTCAGTGCATTTAAATACAGGATTATATAGATGTGTACAATTTTTATTATTACGATTTTGCTGTATATATACATACAGTGTGTACACATTCATTATCAAAATATAGTGAACAATCTATTCATTTATTTTAGTAAACCGAAACTAAACATTTTAACAATTTCTTAAATATTTAGTTTAATTTGTCATGTATTTGTATGATTTTAATATTTCACTTGTTTTGTTATTTTGCAAAGACCTCCTTGCATGTACCTACACAAATTATAATTATAATATACAGCACAACGATCCTCCTAGATATTAAACACTTTAAAGTGCAAATAAATACTGAATTAACATCTAAACAGGAGAAACGGTGAGGGTTCACCTGTGTTCCAGCTATTTCAAATTAACACTAACTTACATGCAGGCTTAACACAGAATTACCCCTTTTTTTTAATAATATTATGTAAAATGCTGTGAAGGCTGTATACCATCTCTTACATTCACAGTCATAGTTCTCGTTTTTAAGTATACATTTTAATTCAGTTCTTGTCTAGTTTTCGTCATGAAAAATAGGTTGGCAATGAGTATTTTTGTTTTAGTTTTTGTTAACAAAATTAACACTACTGGTGACACCACTTGGCATCCAGTATTTATGATATAGTATCTGCAGTGATAGGATTTTGGCTCTTGCTCATGAATATTCATACATGCACACATATGTCCTCTGATTGGCTAACAGCACTGCGACACCAGGAGGCAGCGAGACAGACAACGGTTAGAAACGTTTTAAAATAAAGACATTTTTACACTAATAACAGTCTTTGCAATGTCATATGTTACTTTACAACATGTGTATTAATGCCCTGCTAAGTGCAGTTCAGCCACTGACCTAGTCTTAGAGTCTCTCAGAGTAAAACGCCAAATCCAGCGGAGATCCTATTTAAACCTATAGTTACTCACAGAGGTGAGTAGTCCAGATCCCCCTCTGGGGTGGATTTTTACTTTTAACTAGTGTAAACAGAACTGTTCTAAACATCTAAACACCTACCTATCTCTATTGTACTTGACTGGTGTTTTTGTATTAATGCTATTCCTGCTGTGTTTTGACTTTTGTTCCACATGTCCGTACCTGCCCCAAGGCGAATGCTCATCCGGTAGGTCCAGAGCGACCGCCATGAATGTATTCTTCATTCTCTGGTTAGGAGCGTAGCCATAATCTGCAGTCTGGTGCCAGCGAATCTCAGGAATCCCGTCGTGTGTATGTTTACGGTAGGTACAGAGCTGTGGAGAGAACAGTCACATTTAAGAAGCGATGAGTGAAACTGTGGAGCAGAAGGCGGGGCTCATCGAGGAAAAATACGTCTTTTTCTAAAAAAAAGAATTTTTTGGAAGGAACAGTTAAAAAAACGTAATACAGTCGTGCAAGGTATTGCAATTACACGTTTTGTTACAGTTAAATTACTCTCTCTCAGACTCTGTCTGCTGATGGAGGAACAGCAGCATGACTAACTTTACCCTCACTCTCTCTCTCTCAGACTCTGGCTGCTGATGGAGAAGCAGCAGAATGACCTACTTTACCCTCTCTCTCTCTCTCTCTCTCTCTCGGATTCCGGCTGCTGATGGAGGAACAGCAGCATGAACTACTTTACCCTCACTCTCTCTCTCTCTGACTCCGGCTGCTGATGGAGAAACAGCAGCATGACCTACTATACTCTCTCTCTCTCAGACTCTGGCTGCTGATGGAGAAGCAGCATGACCTACTGTACTCTCTCTCTCTCTCTTGGACTTTGGCTGCTGATGGAGAAACAGCAGCATGACCTACTATACTCTCTCTCTCTCTCTTTGACTCCGGCTGCTGATGCAGAAGCAGCATGACCTACTCTACTCTCTCTCTCTCTCTCTCTCTCTCTCTCTCTCTCTTTCTCACTCTCAGACTCTGGCTGCTGATGGTGATAATTGTGGTACCTGAACAAATCCGAAGGGGAAGTCCGCTGCAGTCTGGCTGTCTGAGCCTGTGTGGAACATCATCCTCCAGTCGTCAATCATCGCAGGAAACGTACAGGAGTATTTATCATGGTTAGACTGAGCATTAGCTTCATCTGAGGAACAGCAAAAGCAAACAGAGTCAGTCCCGCACTTTAATTACACCTCAGATAAACCTGTCACATGGGGATTATTAGTACCTTGGTACCATATCACCCCTTTGATGGTCATGGGGAGCAGAGGGTGGATCATGGCGTTCCATAATACTGAATCCCTCCATAACGACCCCTCACTATCACTTCATACAGACAATGAGGAAAAAAACATCAAACAAACAAACAAGCAAAAAAAAGAAGACAAAACACAGAAACAGTTTAATATTCAGAGATTCAGAGCAATATTCAGAGATATGCAATAAAACAATTTTACATCACCCTTTTAAAATGAAAAATCCGACCAGCCATGCGTCACACACATATACATTTTTGTTGTCAACTTGTATATATCATTAAATGACATTAAAAAAAGGTTTTAGTAAAATTTAAGAATTAAACTTTTACATACAAACATGCTTTAATAATCTGGACATTTATACTTATATAAATGTGTCATGTCTTAGCCCTGTCTCATGTCTCTGTGTGTCTTCCCCACGTGACCTGTGCCTCTCTGTGTCTCCTGTCAGTAGATTTCCACCATGTGTTTCTCATTTGTAGCTCCGCCCCTTCCCCAGGTGTTTCCAATTATAGTGTTTCCTGTTTCCTTAAATAGCCCTCGTCTACCACTTTGTCTCCGTTGGTCTTTGCACTAACCTCTGTTGTTTTGTCGTTCTTGTGTTTCCTAGCCAAGCCCTCGTTTTCTTAGCTTTAGCCCTTGTCCTTTGTTTATCTCTAGTTTCTTGTTTATTTACGTGTTCCCTAGTTCCTTGTATATTGCCCTGCTTGTGTTTATTAGTTTATTCCCTTGTTAATATATCCCTGCAGTGTTTAGTTTTGTTTATTTCTTGTTTGGCTTTTCTAGTTTCTTGTTTAGCTCCGTGTTCCCTAGTTCCTTGTACATACTCCTGCTTTGTGTTGATTCCTAGTTTAGCTCCTTGTATATATTCCCTGTTTGTTTATCATTATTATATTCTCTAGTTTGTTTGTCTTAGTTCTCTGGTTCCTCTCGTTTGTTTCTGGTTATTTTCAGTCATTTAGTTTATTCCATAGTTCCTTGTATGTATCTCCCTGTTTTATGTTTAAGTGTTTACTTGTTTCTTGTTTTTGTTTATTTATATTTATTTATTAAATTATTCATTTTTCCCTTACCTACACTTGTGTCCGCCTCCTCGTCTCCCTGCCTGGGTCACCCTGACAAAATGTATATAAATAATTAATATATATACTAATATAACATATTTTAGTTAATGTATCATAAATTAAATAAATTAAGTTATTAATATTAAAAACAGGCTTTAATTTGACCAGTACAGTATACAAAATTATGAATTAAGTTTATTAGTGGTTCATTTAGTGTTGTGTTTTCCAGCCCCGCCTACTAGAGAGCAGTTTTGTACTATATGTTCTGATTGGATAAAAAGTATACTTACATTTTTTTCAGATTTTATAGACACGATAGTATGCTTTATACAATGATAATTTGATTTTAACAATCGTTATATCGCATTGCTTACAGTATCGCAATACATTGTAATATTTTGCATAGTAACCTGTGTAAGAGTCCACACTTCTGCAGTACTCTGGGTGAAGACCAGGTCTCTATAGGTGTTCCACCCCAGCAGGACTCCACTAAACCCACAGGATACTGCAGGGTCTCGTACAGGTAGCGTCCGAACAGCCAGCACACAGCCGAGAAATGAGTGAAGTCCTTTCCCCCGAGTATCTCTACAGTTACACACACAAACACACACACTGTCTGAAACCACAGCAGCAGCATACAGTACTCTACAGTGTTCTGCCCTTTGTGCTCAGCTTGAATGCAGTGAACTAAAGGCAGCTCTTTGTAATGAACATCAGTCAGTAACAGATGCTCTAATAACTATGTTTCTTGATTCTACAGGTCTTTCAGTAACCAGACCTGGTTGTGGTTAGTAGTGAAACTGAACTCAGGCTTGGCTTAGGCTAACACAGCTAGCAGTGCATAAAGCTAGGTTAGCTAACTACAGATAAAGTTCACATGAGCCTGTTTATAATATGCAAACAATAAAAACACTCCAAACTTTTTCATTAGCTGATTAACTATACAGAGTATGACTCATCATTGCTTGTCATGGTAGAAGTTACTGAACTTGTCTTGCACTGGATTGTGTAGATTCAGCCTTCTCAACTTGGCAACCCGAGTGAGCTTTGAGTCTGGGGAGGAGTGGGCGGGGCAGCCAACTCTCTGTAGTGTTTTGAAATTGGACTGTTGTAGCTATTTCCTACTGAATGCTCCTTTAAATGTAGTTCTGGGTTCTTTTGGGATCTCCTGGATGAGTTGTTCATGTCCTTTTGGAGTAATTTTGTTCGGTCGGCCGGTCACTCCTGGGAAGGTTCACCAGTGTTCCATGTTTTTTTTTCTCCATTAGTGAATAATATCATTAAATAATTATCATCTCTTTTTAAATTTCTTCAGATGGGGGTATAATAATAATGTGTTGTGTTTGAGATCCTTTATCTGCTTCATGTTATCAGACAGCTTCTATTTAAGTGATTCTTGATTCTACAGGTCTGGCAGTAATCAGGCCTGGTTGTGGTTAATAGTGAAATTAAACTCAGCTTTACAAAAAGTGTGATTAATCACAGTTAAATTATGGGGGGCAAACACTTTTTTTACACAGGGCTAGTTTGGTTTGGATATATTTTTCCCCAAATAAATGAAATCATCATTTAAAAATGCTTTTTAAATTTATATTCACTCAGGATATATTTGTCTGATATAAAGTTATTCTGATAATCTGAAAATGTAAGTACAACAAAATATATATATATATTTTCTGTGGAAATATATCAGTTTTATCTGCACAGATTCAAAAAGAGCAAATCAGATTAAGTGCATCTAAACCTCATTATCTGTCTGGATCTGCAGGTACAGTTTGGTACCTGCTGAAGGACGAGACCACGGAACCTCCACCCCCGCCAGATCCTTCAGCTCCACACTGCTCTGCTCCAGGGCCGCCTGGAAAACCCTCACGTTCGGGTACTTAGGGGCATCAGCCAGCTCCTCAGAGGCATTATACACCTGCAGAAAGACCAAAAATCAATTCCTGACTCTCTAAACCATCACTGATTGGTGGAAACTTCACACTAGACCTCGAGCAGTTTGGACTGTGTGTCTCTCCACTCTTCCTCCAGACTCTGATCCCTTCATTTACTTTAAATGAAATGTAAACTTTACTGATGATCAGTGATGATTTGGAGAGTCATGTCTGATATCTGCTGGTGTTGATCCACTGTGTTCTATTATCAAGTCTAAAGTCAGTGCAGTTTTGTTTTCCCACAAAATCTTACAGCACTTCATATCTCACAGCTTCCCTCTGCTGAGAACAACTTTTATGGAGATGCAGATTTCATTTTCCAGCAGGACTTGGCACACTGCCCACACTGACAAAAGTACCAATTTGTCTTATATAATGTATTTTTCACACTATAAGGTGCACTGGATTGTAAGGCACATTTTAAAAGACACTGAAAGGAACTTCTAATTCAGCAGGTCTTGACAGGTTAAGTAAAGCTAAGTAAGTTAGGAAAAGCTAATCTAAGTAAACAAAACTGTAATAAAAAAAAGACTTTCTTTTAAAGTAAAACGAGTGCTGGATGTTAATCTACACAGATTTCTCTCCTGAGTAAAGAGCTTATTTGGGTGAGTAAAGAGCTTCCGTTTATTTACAGTAAGCTTAGATTTTTTAATTTCTCCAGCACTAAGGCTGGAGCATTAGCATTAGCGGCTAACCACTAGCGATTTTTTTTGATTGGCTAGCAGCAGACTACAGGCCAATAATACTCACCTCTGAACGATGAAAGAGTTAGCGCTTAGCAAGGTTAGCGGCTAATGCTAATACTGCTCCAGTCTCTGTGCTGGAGAACTTTACTGAAACTCCTGTATAACTCTGTACTTCAGCAGAGTGGCTTTACTGCTATTTATCACTTTGAGATTTCTTTGAAATGTAAAGTGCATTACAAATAAAATATATTATTATTATTATTAATACCTGACTGGTAAAATTTATACATAAGGAGCACCGGATTATTAGATGCACTGACGATTTTTGAGAAAATTAAAGGATTTTAAGTGCACCTTATAGTGTGACAAATATGGTAGTATTATAATAAATATTATTATATAATTATATATAATAAAGTCACTTTTCAATGATGCACTTGTACATATATAATTACTCACAAACAAACAAAAAAATAATAATATTGCATAATTACCTGAGCGAGGGTGAAGGCCATGTTACTTTGACCACCACACAACCAAACATCTCCAAACAGAAGATCTGTGAGCAGGATCTTGGAGGAGGAAGTACCTTTCTGAATAGCGGTCAGGTTATACGGACCTCCGGCCGGCACCGGTTCAAGCCTCACCTTCCAAATACCTGTTAATATATTAAAGTAATAAAAATACATTAAATCTGATCTAACGGTTCACATTCATGACATTTCAAAATAGTCTCATTTGAGAGTGGTTCTCCTTGGTCTACCTGTTCGACATCTGTTACTTAGTACACCAGTGACGACTTTCTTCTTCAGGATATTCTAAACGGCTGTACTGGCTATGGTCAATAGTTGTACAATGGTTTTGCTCTGGTTTTCATCGGGGTTCTAAACTGTGTGTAGTAGACCCAGATGTAAATACCTGTAAATAAAAGCTAAAATTTTGATCTTTTGTCTCATGTTCATATTTTAATGTCTACAGAAGAAACAAAGAGATTGGCCTCTTTTGGAGGGAATGTACACTGAAGAAAAAGACACAAATTAAAAAAAATACTTGTTACACCTAAATATATTAGTTTTTATCAAACTGTATTTATGATTTAGTAAGAATGTAAAATTTTGATTCAAAATCATTTAATATATTATTTACCCCAAGTACCAAAAAGCTCTTTAAAACAAAGAAAAAAGATGATTTATGATAAATAAATTTACACTTTTTTTAAATCTGGAAAACCTATTATTTTATATTACAGCCATGTATGGTTTTACCTTTGAATAAACTAATTAAATAATTTTAATTCTGTTAATTTTATAAACTTTTTGTAATTTCCTTTTCATCTAAAATGCATTATACATTTATATATTTTCTATAGTCATAAGTATGAAACCTATTAAACGATGTTAGAATAACTCAAATAGACTTAATATTCTAATAATAAGCAACAATTGAAGCTGGACAAACTTTCAAAGTTTCTAAACAGGCTTTTATTCCTTAAAAGATCAGAGAAAAGCAGTATAACTCTGCAATAACCTAACTGTGAACACAGTAACTTGCTCTTACAGCCTACAACACCGCATACAAGCATTCAGCCAATGATGGTGAGGGAGGCCACGCCTTTCATGTGTAATAGTGGTGACGGGAACCAATGGGAAGAGAGTGAGACTGACTGACAGAAAAACTGCAGGAGGAGTGATCTGATGTGATGATGTCATAACCTCTGAAATGACGTAGAAATATTATTTGAGTTAAATTATTTATTTTAAATTGTTTGAATAGGAAATGGATTTGCTTTCAGGCAAACTGAGAAAAACAGGTTTAAACCAGAAATAATAATTGTTCATTAGAGCAACATAAAAATGCACTTTAAATCAATGACATGGTTGTTACACCTTTTTTCAGTGTATGTTATAACCATGATACCGCACCACCGCCCACCGTGCATGCGGGTTAGCTTAGCACAGCGCTACAGTAATAAGCTAATAGATAAAGGTTTTACTAGGCCCCAGTAAACAGTAGTGACTCTTTATCACTCTTACTCACCATCATTAACAGCAGTAGTGATGGTTTGTGTACTGTTGGGTCCCGACAGTAAAATTTTCACCTGAGCTCCACTTGAACCGTATCCCCACAGCACCGCCCCCGCAGGAGCTTTCTGCAGGACCATGTGATCTCCATAATAGGAGGCAAAACGAAATGCATCACCTGGAAAACACGAAAAAAAAAAATACAAACACATGAAAGAATTTAATAACATGTTTCAGTATGATCATCTACCTGTTGGACATCTGTTACATTGTAATCCATAAACTAGTGTGCTGGCTATGGTTAATAGTTAGTTGTGCAATGGTTTTGCTCTGGTTTTAATGTTGGTTACTCCTCTAAATATAAATGCTCAGTCTGCACAAATAAAACCCATTTAATGTATCAGGACACACCTGGTCAACAAAACACACCTGTCAGTCACATGTTGCAGTATTTTAATAACATTTAATAACATGTTTCAGCATGATCATCACAATGTGCCATAAATATCGTGACAAAGTCTGGACGATAATTTGATAACAATATTTATCACAACTATTATATACATTAAAATATACATTAATAATTATACATTAATAATTATTACACATTAATAATTATACACATATCTAACCAGCAAAGTAACATCATTCCGATATCAAACCAGAAACCAGCCATTAATTCAGCTCGGAAATACATTTAGCATTTCCAGTTGGCCGTTAGCCATTGTAGCTAATCTGCTATTGTAGCTAATCTGCTATTGTGGCTAATATGTTATTGTGGCTAATCTGCTGTTGTGGCTAATCTGCTATTGTGGGCTTCATAATAAAAGGCCATAGGCCAGCTCGTATACTTGCGCTTGTATACTAGGACAATATTATTTTTTAAAAAATTTTAAAAATATATTTTGACAATTTATTTGTAAACTCTCGATGGTCAAATATCTAAATTCTTAATATTTTTTCTAATTCTTCAGCGTTTTAAGCAGAGCTGGTATATTTATGGATTACAGAGCAACATACAGTAATTCAGCTATTATTGTAATAGACTACAGACTATTGAAGCTACACAAGAGTCATTGGCTTTATACTGTTCATATCGATATCGAAATTATATAATATTGACATCAAATTAACAAATATATCATTTTATATACATTTTGGCCATATTATCCAGCAGTATTTGTTATTCAGTAATATCCATATGGTGATAATAATGGAATTCTGTTTAAAAGCATTCATTTTTTTATTTGTTTTGCTATTTGCTGTTTTACTTTTACTTTTAACCAATATAAATTAAATCTGCCAAAACAAAAACTACTATATTTTACATATATTATATTTTAATATCACAACACATTGTGACATGCATCTTGCTGTGGAAACTTCCCTTACTTTTATATCTCAACGTATTTCACAAAGTATATTGCAACGAGATTTTTTATCCCAATAACATACCACTCCTCCGAGGGCTGGATTCAGTTTAGCTTCTGTATTTTTTGGAGTGTAACATATTTCCCTGATTTCACCCCATAAAGCTCCTCAATCTGCTCCTTTATAAAAGCTTTTGAAGGGTGTGATTGGAGATAAACACACCTTCACATTCTTATTCTTAAATGTTTTATACATATATATATATATATATATATATATATATATACAGTTATTGTTTTACTGTTCACTTAATAATTCACTTAATAACCTTATGATCTTTGCTCTCTTTTCAACTGTATCACAATGACATCATGTGATACAAATGTATCAAAATGGCTTTGGAGGTTGTTTGTACTTTTTCAGGAATCAGGAAGGTCAGAGTGTTTTCGTCGACAGTGAGAGCTGTGAGGAGAACGTGACCCTGAGTGGCAGAGAAGCTTCACTGCTTTTCTGCTGTTCTGGGACCAGTGCATATGAACGAGGAGACAACAAGCTCTCTGAGTAAAATGCTAGAACCTCTCCTCAGATAGCCAGCGTATGCCTGTTCTACACGGCTTAAAGTCACAGTACACAGACCAGAAGATCTTTCCATCCTCTCTTTTCCTCTGTTTCATCTTCTCACAGACTCTAGGACACTTAAGGATTGTTTGGAACACAAGGGCTGTTTGCTACGTTCATGAAGGACACAGAGCTGAACAACACCATGATAAGAACTTGTTGCTCAGACAGGCTGGAGCTGATCACGTCATCAGAGCTGGACAACAAGCTGTTAACTGGACTCTGCTGATGTAATCATATTGATAAGTTCTGTCCAATCACATGTCATTTGCATAAATGTATAACTGCTTGAATGAAGTCGGAAGGGTTCTCTCTCTCTCTTTCCCTCAAAAAGTTTCTTTCTCTCTCTCTCTCTCTGGGTTGTGAATGTGTTGATCTATCACGATTTTATTACACTATGTGTTCACTCGTTGATTTACTTTTACTCTTTTCTAATATATATTTATTAATTTTTGTTCCTTTTATATATATCTGTAATGCTGAAACTATTTTTCCAGTAAACTTTAAAATATTTTAAACTCATTGGTCATCTTTTCATGTTCTGGGATTTGTCACATCCGAGTTTTATCTAAGTCATGCTGTGGCAAGGGTGTAGGAGCGGGCTTGATATTGGGGGGGGGGACACATTTGCCAATATGAACCCAAGCCCACCCTATAGTTTCCTAGAACAACATTTGTGGAAATTACTTTAAATTAAAAGTAAATTATTATTATAAGGTGATTTTACAACCTAAACAGGTTACTCCACGTTACAGTTACTGTTACTGAAGTCTGAATTATATACATATAACAAAAATTATCAGTTATCACCTAATATTTAAAATAATATAACAGATTTGGTTATTATTATTATTATTATTATTATTATTATTATTATTATGTATTGGCATGTCAATTCTGTCATATATTTACATTTTCTCCTGCGCTTTTATTTTTTTTTTTACTGAGAGCTCTTCTTAAGATGGTGTCCTTTTATGTAAAAGAATGTAACTTTAAGTTTCATAGAGATTTTTATAAAAGTCAGGACATGTGGTCTTACTGTGAACTACAAATGAACAGAAGACATGTTACAGCAGTATTTCTCAACCCTGTTCTTACATATTCTACTGCATATTAACACTGTTCTGCATGTTCTTGAGCTTCCTCTGCTTTAAAGGCATTTAATAAAGTGGTGGTATGATGTGTCTAATACACTGCTGGATATACATGATTAATTTAGGCTCCATAGGGGGCTAAAGGATTTTAACAGGTAAACTCAGTAAATGACTGTTTATTAGCTGATCAGGTGGATCAGGTGGAAAACACAGATTTAGGGCAGTGATCAGGGTTAAGAAACTGCTTTAAACTACAAACATAAAGTACTGTACTAAATCCTGGCTAGTTAACTAGTTAGTTAAATTCATTTTCGTTCATTATAGCTCACACTAAGTCCTGCAATCCTAAATTAAGAAACAGTTTGAAAATGAAATAGTGATTAGCTGATCAGGTACAGGTCAAGTTGAACATTACATATATATTTTTTTTTCTTTAACCCTGACTCCCTATCTAATTAATTTAAGTTAAACTAACTCACTCTCACAGCTGCAGTTTATTAATCACAGTGGGTTTAATCTGTGGGCTGATTCAGAGACGTGTATTTTTAACCAGTTATCAGAAACATATCATCACAGTTTACGTGGTTAGCCTATCGTTACCTTTCTGTTAGAAAAATCTCCGTATATCCAGATCTGTTTTAAAATCAGCTGAAGCGGCTGCAGCCCGATCCCGCTGCTAAATCTCACAGCGAGGGGGCGGGGCTTCCCCAACAGCAAACTGCCTCTGCTCCTCCGATTGGTCCGGTCTGTCTCCTCATTAATATTACGGCTGATGTGAGCGAACTGATTTCATTTTTGGGGGGGACAAATCCACCTATTTCTAATATTGGGTGGGACATGTCCCACCCATCCCCCCCGGTTCCTACGCCAATGTGCTGTGGTAAATTACCCTACACTTTATTTCAAAAACTCATATTTTCATATTTTCATAGTTTAACTTTAGGCTACCATGTTTTTACCATGTTGTACCATATCCTATTCTTACCATTTTTTTCTTTTTCCCATGATTAACCATGTTTTTTACAATTGTACCATGCTTTTATTTTTTTACATGTTCTTACCATGTTTTTACCATGTTTTCATAATTTTACAATGTTTTACCTTTTTACCACGATTTTACAATTTTACCATGCTTTTAATTTCATTTTATCATGTTCTTAACATGTTTTATCATGTTTTCACAATTTTACTGTCAGGTCTGGTGCTGAAAGCGTTCCTGTCTCTCCCACATTCAGCGCTGCAGATGATCTCCAGTCTCCCAACTACACTTCCCACAACACACCACACTCTGACATCACGCACTCACCTGATCACCTGCCACCACCCGGAAGCCCTGAATATTGATTACCCACACTATAAAAAACCCCTTTACTTACACTCTGTGCTGCCGAGTAATTGATAGGTTAGCCCTCATTACAAAGCGTATTCCTATAATTCCTATCTTTGATCTTCTGGTTTTGATTCCCTGGACTGTTATTCCTCAATTCTGATTTTTGCCTTCTCCCTATTGGTGGAACTCTGTTTATTACTTGGACTGTCACCATTTCTGATTTTTAGATTACCTCTGTTTTTTTGTCTCCCTGTGTATGAACTTTGGACTGTCCCTCACTCTACTGTCCCTGACTACCCCGTTATTGTATTTATATCAGCTCTATTTAATAAATACTTCTTTATACTGCATCTGCGCTTGTCTGAGTACATTTACTGTCTTTAATTGTTTTGAATTTTACCACATTCTTAACATGTTTTACATTTTTACCATGTTTTCAATTTTTACTACGTTTTATTTATTTTTTTTTACAATTTTACCATGTTTTCATTTTTTACCATGGAGTAGAAAGTTCAGATAATTCTGTAAAAGAAAAGTAAAATAATTACTTTAGTAAAGTATAGATAATCTACATTACTGCTTAAGTAATGTAATGAAGTGTATTATGTAGTAGAACACTAACACTGTTAAAACACCAGTAGTACAGAACTACTAACACAGGAAATAAACTCTCACTCTCAGCCAGACTGAATTACTGTAAAAACAAAACCTCAAAATAACCTGCCAATACATTAGGACCAGCACTGACTGCAGATCAGCTTACCTGAAGATCCACGAGGGAGAACACTGAGGATCAGCAGGACATACCCTATACACCACATCTCTCTACCTGTCTGTCTCTCACTCTGTCTACCGTTTCTGATTTTTGGGTTACCTCTGTTTTTTTGCCTCCCCCTGTATGAACTTTGGACTGTCCCTCTCTCTGGTACGTGCTATTCCTCTCTGGCTGTTGTTTGCTCCCGCTGACCTTATTTTTCAGTCTGACCGAAGGTGCTTTTTCCTCAATAACTCCAGACCATAAGACCTACATTCAAAATTATTTTTTGTTGTATTCCTTGGGTCCATACCTACAACTTTCCAATTTGAACCATGCACTTTCGCCCACTTAGATTTTTTCCTAATTTGCAAACATTTTGCAAACTAGTCCTAGGTATTTTGACCTGTTTGGTATCAAAATACTCGTTAGAGCAACTAGTTAGGGCTTCAATATTCATGAAGAAAAAGTTGAAATTTGTAAACAATATGGCCACCATTTGCGAATTAGTCCTTCCGGATATATGCCCCATTCACTGCAACAGTTAAATCTGGAACACTGTTTCTCAGCAACCGTGCAACCTAGCAACCTGAAACTTTGCATACAGACTCTATCATGTCCAGCCATCAACCAATCTGTGCATCCTTGGAATTTCTAACCTAAATTGCTGTAACTCTGCAGTATTTGCTCTAATAATCTCACAAGGTTAAACACTTCTGTACAAAATCACTGTGATGAAGCGCCATTTAATTCAGAACTGGATTTAAAACTACTTTGTAATAACATGTCATGTCAGAAAATGCACTCGTTTGGGTTAATTTCAACTTGTTTGGTCAAAAACTTCAGCTTATTTTAAAAATGTCAATCTAAAAACCACTTTGTGAACATTCTGGTTGAAGTCTCCTGATAAAAAAACATAACATGTAGACGCCTTTTGACTAATTCTAACTCACTTAATGAATATTCTACAAAGTTCAACAGATTTGTATGTGAATTTAAGCACTGATCATGTTGAATGACCTTTGTCCATCATTAATAACAGGTGAAAGACTTTTGATAATCTATAAATGTGACAGAGTGTCTCCAATTATATTAGACCTTCTTACACATCAATATTCTATGCTCTAGTAGACACCGTTGTGCAAGTTAGTGCTTGAACCCGCTGATTGCCGCTTGCGGCTGTATTTATTATTATTCTTTTTCTCCTGAAAAAGCATATCTACAGCCTAAACCGTAAGTCGTAGAGACATGACACTTGGTAGGTAGTTGTAGGATCAGTGCATCTTGGCGGACAACAAAAATTGCACCAATTGGTCGTGTGGTGGCGCTATAAACAAGGAAATTCCTTTTTCACATTTTTCTCAATAACTCCAGAACCATAAGACCTACAGTCAAAATTATTTTTTGTAGGTCAATACCTACAACAATCCAATTGGACCATGCACTTCCGTCTACTTAGATTTTTTGCTAATTTGCAAAACATACTTTTCATCAAAATCACCCTCCTGTGCTCTAGTAGGCACCATAGTGCCAGTTGGTGCTTGAACCCGCTGATTGCTGCTTGCGGCCATATTTATATTTTTATCTGCTCTATTTAATAAATACTTCTTTATACTGCATCTGCGCTTATCTGAGTACATTAACTATCTTTAATTACGTCTTTATTTTTTTTTGAATTTTTACTTTTTTTTTTAAATTTACCATGTTCTTAATATGTTTTTACCTATTTACCATGTTCTTAACATTTTTTTACCATGTTTTATTTTTACATTTTTTATGTGTTCTTAACATGTTTTTACCTTTTTACCCTGTTTATAACATGTTTATACAATTTTACCATGTTTTTATTTTTTTCAATAGTTTCTTACCATGTTTTTACCGTGTTTTTATATTTTTTACAATGTTCTTAACATGTTCCTACCATGTTTTTACCTTTTACCATGTTCTTAACATGTTTTATACTTTTACCACGTTTTTTGTTACAATTTTACCATGTTTTTCATTTTTTACCATGGAGTAGAAAGTTCAAATAACTGTGTAAAAAAATGTCAAATAATTACTTTAGTAAAGTATAGATAACCTACATTTCTGCTTAAGTAATGTAATGAAGTATATTATGTAGTATAACACTGACAAACACTGTTAAAACACCAGCAGTACAGAACTACTAACACAGGAAATAGACTCAAACACACACTGAATTACTGTAAAAATAAAACCTCAAAATAACCTGCCAATACATTAGGACCAGCACTGACTGCAGATCAGCTTACCTGAAGATTCACGAGGGAGAAAACTGAGGATCAGCAGGACATACCCTATACACCACATCTCTCTACCTGTCTGTCTCTCACTCTTTCTAACCTTTCTGATTATTAGAACTAATCCAGAACTCACACCCGATGTACTGTTTATTGTTGTTGGTGATTTCAATCACATTAACCTGAAGGCTCTGCTGCCCAGCTTTCACCAGCAGATAGATAGATAGATAGATAGATAGATAGATAGATAGATAGATAGATAGATAGATAGATAGATAGAAACAGGCAGACATAGATAGATAGATAGATAGATAGATAGATAGATAGATAGATAGATAGATAGATAGATAGATAGATAGATACTTTATTGATCCCCGAGGGGAAATTCTTGAACGTGGACTTTCCAACCCGTTGAGCTAACCTGCTGGATTGTGTTTACTCTAACATTGCCGGTGCGTACAGAGCAGAGCCCCGCCCCCACTACGGCTACTCAGACCACATCTCTGTTATGCTCATCCCAGCATACAGACAGCTCATCAGACGTGCCAAATCAGAGAAGAAGCAAGCAACAACCTGGCCTCCAGGAGCCATCTCTGCTCTTCAGGACTGTTTTGAGCACACTGACTGGGACATGTTCAGAGAAGCTGCTACTTCTGATGACTCCATCACCATGGAGGAGTACACAGACTCAGTGACTGGCTACATCAGCAAGTGCATTGAAGATGTTACTGTCTCCAAAACCATCACAACCCGCCCCAACCAGAAGCTGTGGATGACTACAAGGCCTTTAAGTCAGGGGACAAGGCTGGCCTCAGAACAGCTAGAGCCAAGCTCACCCTGGGGATCAGAGAGGCAAAGCTCACCTACGCAAAGAAAATCCACGCCCACTTCCAGGACACTGCTGACACTCGGCGTATGTGGCAGGGCATCCAGACCATCACTAACTACAAGTCACCTCCACCTGCTTGTAACAGTGATGCCTCCCTTCCAGATGCACTGAACTCCTTCTACGTGTTAGATGGGTGAAAAAAAGAGTTTATTTGATATAATTAATTTATATTATAAGTGTGTATTATGTGGTATTGCTGTGTAATTTATTTTGAATTCTGTTATTTGCTGGGATTGTGGTTTATTTTGGATTTTGTTTATTTGCTGTGATTCATGTGCTGTGTTTTGGGTTTGTTTATCACGGACTTCCTTAAGACCATCTAATTACCTGAACAGCTGAAACTGCCCTTGCAATTAATTATTGATTTTTTTTTTTTGCCAATCAGAGCAGCGGGAGGACGCGGAATGTCTGGACTCTTATTTTAAAAGGGTGGACTTTTATTGGGGGAGACAGAAATCGGTGACAGCACCCGGGCAGGAAGCGGAGCTCGTGAAGGCAGCGCGAGTCGGGAGTGCGCAGGCCCAGAAGCAGCAGCGGCAACGGTGAACTCGGCGTGCCGCGTGGTGAGGACGCCGTGGGAGAACGAGCCGGAGTACGGACTAAAGTGGGCACCTGCAGCGGACCTGGGGGCTGCTGGAGACGGAGCATACGACGGCGGCCATTGTGAGCGCGTCGGGTCGAGCCATACACTGAGGGCGAGCTGCTGAAAGTTCTGGGTACAGTTGAGACTGTGCCCAGAGCGGTGTGAGTACAAACAGCATTGTTAAATTCAGTGTATGTGGCTGCAGAGCTGCTTTTATGAGGAGTATTACTCGGTGACTGGTATAAGTTCAGCTTAGTTTTATTAATCCTTGCTATGCTATGATTGAAGCTGATTAGCCCAAAGGGAACTGGTTACTGTTCAGCCTTTTCTGTGTCCTGTTAGAGCCGTGCGTGGACGCCTGTGGACTGAAGAGTGGGTTCCGCCTGCCTGGGAGTTGGTCAACTTAGAGACTGGGACATTTATAATTGTTTTGAGTATTTTGTTTATTGTTTTCTTTTTTTGTTTGAACTGTTGTTCCAGCCTAAGGTCTTAAGCTAAGGCTATATCTATTTTATTCTACAACATGCATGATTTTAGCTGGGTTTATATTTAAGGGGAACAATTATAATAAAGTTTGTTTTTCTTATTTTGTTGTCTCCTTCGGGTTATTTCACTGGTATATACTATATTCCCTCCCATACTGAACCATTTAGTCTAATAATTGAGCTAGGCTAGTTCCAGGGGTTATTTGGAGTGTGTGGTGTTTATTGGTGACATTAAGGGCATGATTGTGTATGGTAATTAGATCCCTTTGTGGATTAAAACTCTCTGGGTAAAATCCAGGGTCCTTTTTCTTTTAAGAGGTTCTTTTGTGTAATTAATTCAAACTCTGTGTTTATAGTGGGTTTAGAGCCCTAATACACACACCCTCATTACTAGAGGTGTGCCAAAAAATCGATTCACATAAGAATCTTGATTCTCATTTACTACGATTCAGAATCGATTTAAAATGTCCCAAAATCGATTCTGAGGGGCGGGTTTTAGACTGATTTTGGGCTGGGTATTTTTGTTGGACCTGGCAACCCTGGGGATAGGGCTTGTCCCTTCAAACGGAGATCTTCCAGACACACACAGAGCGTAGGTGTTTGAGAATCACCGGTAAGATGGCAGAACAAGCACTATATTACCTTAGATTAACGTGTAGTTTCAATGTTTTATGGCAGAATGCTTCATAACAAGCATAAAAAAGATCGCTAGTAGTTAGTTTCAGTAACTGTTAGCTAGCTAACTAGCTAACTTTCCAGTTCCACCTTAAATAACGCTACAGGTGGCAGCGGGCTGCAGCATTTAAGGCGGAACGGAAAAATAACAATAAGCTAATCAGAGCTAATTTCAGCTCCTCATCACAGAGGAATTAAGGAATGGACAATATGAATTAATTTCTCCACCTCCTGCCCCCTTTCTGAAGAAATACAACGACCTTAAAGTTAACTAGTTAATCAGCAGCTGCTCCTGAACTTTAGCGCTTCACTGCTATCATCACATCAGCCCAGCAGCGTCACCTACACACCACCGCTAGTAGCCTGGTAATAAAGCAGTGTTATTTATTATTTATTTATTGTTCATTAACGTCATTGTGATATCCCAGTGATTTCTCTGTCACTGAGGACCCACATTCCTGCACATTTTATTGTTTTTGTAACACATTACTTGCTCCAGGACCAGTGTATATTATGGAGGGTTTTTTTTCAATAAGATTCATAAGCCAGAAGCAGAAATTTTTATAATTCAAATCGTTTTGAATCAAAAATCGATTTTGAATCGAATCGTGGCCCCCAAAATCGGAATCGAATCGAATCGTGAGATAGTAAACGATTCCCACCCCTACTCATTACGTCCCTGGGACATACGCAAGGAAGACCACACCTCCTCCAAATGACCAGATACTGTACCTGTCCTCAGCTGATGTGCGGAGAACTCTACTCAGAGTCAACCCACGGAAAGCCTGGCTCTCACCCACCTGGACAACAAAGACTGCTATGTTCGAATGCTGTTCATCGACTTCAGTTCAGCATTCAACACCATCATCCCTCAGCATCTGATCGAAAAACTGAGCTTGCTGGGCCTGAACTCCTCCCTGTAACTGGGTAACTGGACGTTCTGGACTGAGAGACGACAATCAGTCAGGATCGGAAACAACACCTCCAGCACCACCATACTGAGCACCGGCGCCCCCCAGGGCTGTGTGCTCAATCCACTGCTGTTCACTCTGCTGACTCATGACTGTACTGCAAAGTACAGCTCAAACCACATCATCAAGTTCGCTGATGACACAACTGTAGTTGGCCTCATCAGCAAGAACGAGTCAGCATACAGAGAGGAGGTGCAGTGGCTGACGGACTGGTGCAGAACCAACAACCTATCTCTAAATGTGGATAAAACCAAGGAGATGGTTGTCGACTTCAGGAGAGCTCCAGGTGTCCACCACTCGCTGAACATCAACAGCTCTGCTGTGGAAATTGTGAAAAACACCAAGTTCCTCGGTGTTCACATTGCAGAGAACCTCACCTGGTCCCTCAACACCAGCTCCATAACCAAGAAAGCCCAACAGCACCTCTACTTCCTGCGGAGACTACGGAAAGCACCTCAACACCTCAGAGCGCGAGACCCTACAGCGGATAGTGAGGACAGCTGAGAAGATCATCAGAGTCCCTCTTCCCTCCATCACCGAGATCTACACCACACGCTGCATCCGCAAAGCCACCAGCATTGTGGATGACCCCACCCATCCCTCACACGGACTCTTCGCTCTGATGCCGTCCGGCAGAAGATACAGGAGCATCCGAGCCTCCACTACTAGACTCTGCAACAGCTTCATCCACCAGCCAGTCAGACTCCTCAACACACAGAGCCTCTACTACCAGACTCTGTAACAGCTTCATCCACCAGGCAGTTAGACTTCTCAACACACAGAGAACGAGCTGAACCCCACCCCACCCACCACACTCACACTAAACTGAACTGAACACCCACCCCCATTTACACACACAAAGACTGAACTTCACCCACACAAACACACACCCACTCAGCACACAGAGACTGAACTTCACCCACTCAGCACATAGAGACAGACATTACTTTATTCCTTTCAGCAATATTTGCTGATACTCTCAATAACTATAATCTCTGTACCTCAGTAACTGCTGTAATCATGTCTGTTCTATATGTTACAGTATGTCACACATCTCTGCACCTTATCCTCACTATACACTTTATTATACCGTATCAGTACTGCACTGTCCTGTCCTTAAATTGTCTCGTCTTTTGTATTTATTGTATTTATTGTTATTTAGTGTTATAATTTTATAATTTTATGTTGCACTGTCGTCACTCCTGCACTTTATGTTGTCTATTGCTTGTTGTTCTATGTTGCACCATGGTTCTGGAGGAACGTAATTTCATCACACTGTGTACCTGTACTCAGATGTACTGACAATAAAAGCCTCTTGACTTGACCTATTTAACCATTTAAATTAATTATTTAACTTAATCAAGCAGCACTGTGTACATGGAAAACTGAACAAACACCCACATTAAAGAAAACTGTATTATAAAATGTAAAAAATATTCATATTTAAGGTGAATTTCTTCATACATGTAATAAAATGTTAATTCAGAGTACATCTTATGTAAAAATGTATTGTTACCATTGTTCCCCAGTGTTTGTGTCATGGTGTGCACAGAAAACAAACAAGTACAGATACTGTTTAAATGTTTATTAAAAATAAACAGAGGTAAATCGTTGGTTGGTACAGGAAAACAGATCAAATCAAATTTGTATAGCGCTTTTTACAACAGGTGTTGGCACAAAGCAGCTTTACAGAAACATGATTACAGGACAAAGAATCAGGCAAAAGATTAAACATAGAATATACATAATACAGAACCCCCAGTGAAAAACTCCCTCAGAGCTGCAGGAGGAGGAAGAAACCTTGGGAGGACCAAGACTCACATTAAAGGGGGGACCATCCTACCACTGGTCAAACGGCTTTTAAATTAATTTTAAAAAGTCTTTCATACATCCACATAGGTTTTATATATTCAGGTGTATAGCAGCTCCACTAATGGCTTATAGAGTAAGATGGATGATGAGCAGCTGATCTGTGGTGGTGGATGGAGAAGAGCTGACTTCAGAAACTTCCAGTCTGGCCAGACAGAGGACATGAGAGCCTGAGGGTCCAACATCCCTTGGTATCGGGGGTCAGACAGGTGGGCAGTCAGTAACTCGGAGGAAGGCAGAGAGATGGAATTGGTTTTGACTGGATTTATGTAAAACAGAGAATATTAAAACATTTTCAGAGTGTGGCAAATGACTCCGGCAGATCTAAATAAAACAGCCTAACTAAAGGCAGAGAGCCAGAAGGTAACATAGACATGGAGGCTCCCTGAAACACCAGCATCCACCCACTCCACCGTCCACAAACCTGAGTGACCGTGTGCAGTGGGAGAACAGCAGCACCAGCATCTCAGTTTACCACAATTTCCTCTGTCCATGAACCCCTGGATCTGCAGCCTTATCTAAAGGGAAAAAACATAAATTACCAAAAGCTAAACTAAACAAGTAAGTTTTCAGTCTAGACTTAAAGATTGAGACTGTGTCTGAGTCCCGAACATATTCAGGTAATCATCACAAACAGAAGCAACGTAGACAAAACCAACAAAAACAGTCCAGAGTTCATACAAGAGATATCCAACAGCAGAGATAATCCAAGGGGCAGAAGTGAAACACAGTCCAAGTCAAACAAAATAAATCCAAAATCAGAGGCAAAGGCAAAAATCGGCGTCGAGAAAACAAAAAGCAAGGTCATACACAAAATAGCAGAGATAAGTAATTCAGAAACGCTTTGTAATGAGGTACGCAGCACAGGTGTGTGTGTGTGGTGTGCTCTTAAATAGTGCCTGTAATCAGTATTCCGGACTTCCTGGGGGAAACAGGTGAGGTGTCATGTCATCAGGTGTGTGTGTGATGTCAGCGGGTGGTGCGTTCTGGGTAGTGTAGTTGTTAGACCGAGAACCTCCGTCAGAGCTGGGTGTGGAAGGAACAGAGGAGCCTACAGCACCAGGCGTGACAGTTTGTATTAAAGTTAAACTCAAAAGACACTTTATACTCATATTGGCCCAAATAATACACAATAAAAATGTAGAAAACATCAAAATCAAAACCTTTTTATTGACATTTGCACATTAATCGCTAAATAGCTGAACCAAAAACAGACATAATTATTCAAAGAAACATCATCCTGCTGTTTAATCAAACATTAAAAAATAATTCAAGCACAATAAAAATATAAAACCAGTATATGATGATATGATGTTGCTCTTCAGGACATCTGTTTAAACTATTAATGTACACAATTATACAATAAAAATTCTGTGAAAATAAAACTGTGAAAACAGTCATATGTGCCCCAAATATGACATTAAATCAAAATCCAGCTCTAAATCAGCCAGTAAACAGATTAAACATTCAGCAGTCTTCCTGATCCATTCACCTGCTGTGAGAGAGTATACAATACTGCAATACTTCCACCTGCTGGTCATTCATAACAGAGCAGCTCGCAAATATGCTGTAAACACTGTATTCACAGATTTAACAATATTAACAACACAATTCCCTACTGTGTATTGTTATATTCATCAGTTAATAAAGCATATTTTATTTTATATTCATTTATTTCACCCTTAAATATACAGTACCAGTGAAAAGTTTGGACACACCTTACATTCAGTGTTTTTTTTAAATTATTCGATAGATAGATAGATAGATAGATAGATAGATAGATAGATAGATAGATAATGATAGATAGATAGATAGATAGACAGATAGATAATGATAGATAGATAGAAACACAATTTGATTGATAGATAGATAGATAGATAGATAGATAGATAGATAGATAGATAGACAGATAGATAATGATAGATAGATAGAAACACAATTTGATAGATAGATAGATAGATAGACAGATTGATAGATAGATAATTAATTACTTGAACTTCTTGTCTCTTTATGTTAATTTAAGAGCATCAGTTCTGTTCAAGAACTTCGAAAGTATCCTCAAGTGCAGTCACCACAAAGACATCAAAAAATATTATAATGATGGAACTGGCACTCATCAGGTTTACCGCCCCAGGAAAGGAAGAGCAAGAGTTTCCTCTGTTGTACAGGATAAGTTCATCAGAGTTACCAGCCTCAGAAACCACAGAGTATTTAGGTTTGTTTAACACTTTTAAGTTCCTTCATAGTCTGATAGATCACTTCACTATTCATTTATAATGTAGAAAATAAAAGAAAATTAAAGAAAAAATGTGACTGGTACTGTATATATAGTGATGCTGCACTGGATAAATTAGTTACTCAAAAATAAATAAAAAGAATAAAAAGGCACATCAATGTATACATTTATTTCATGTACACAATGGTTAAAAAGTGGCAAAATGAGCGAAAACATGTTAAAACATTATTTTCTATTTTGGTTTTAGCCACAAAATAATGTATGTACATCCCAATTGTGAGCCCTTTAGGAATTGCAATATTAATACTAAAATTAAATATGTCTGATATTGTATTTTATTTTATTTGGAGCTACTTATCTACTTTTAGGGCTTGTGTGAAAATCTGATAAAGTATTAAATAGGATTTATGCAGAAATATAGATTAAACCAATCTTTAAGGACTCTGAAAAATGGTAAATAAGACCTTAAGATAAGGTTTTTAAGAGATCTATTTTTTTAATTGACATGGGTCTGTTAAATTTAGAAGTATTTAGAAGTGTTTAGAAAATATGAAAAACTATAATTGTTCTAGAATTGAGAGTAAATGTCTAGTAAGTTCCCTTCTCAGCTACAACACAATGTTCATCTTAAATAGATAAGTACCTAAAATTACTTTTTCACAAAAATTAAAGTTTCTTTTTAAATCTGGAAACATTTAGTTTTTTCTGTGAGCTTATTTATACCGAATTTTTCGCACTATAAGGCGCACCATCAATAAACGTCTATTCTCAGGTCTATTTTCATACACATGGCGCACTGGCTTATAAGGCGCATTATGCAACACTAGCAAGGAACAAGGGTGTCGCCATGTTTTCCTTCTAATTCAGCAGGTCTCGTAGCTGGGTGTTGAGACCTGTAAAGCTAAGCTAAGTTCAGTAAACAAAACTGTATTTAGTACTTTATCTCGATCAGCACCTGCAAAAATTGCACTTGCTGTTTTCACAGCTTATAAACTCAAGAATACATAAACAAATCAGCATAAAGCATATACAGTATATATATATCTAGAAGGAAATTCTATCGTTTGTATCGTTTGTTTCTTTCACAGTAACATTCTGTAACTGGTTTACAGCTTTATTTCTCACTTTTTTAGTTCTAGAGTATAATCCAGTGTCTGTTGAGAGCTCTGTGTCGTCTCTGAGTTTCCCAATGACTGTGTTCATGTTTACACCAGATCAGAGCCTCATATATTAACACATAAAGAAGCATAAAAAATGTTTAGAATCATTGATTCCAATTTGCACTTGACTCCTGAACCGATTTACGAAATTTACACACACACAGTTAGCAGTTCTATACGCTACCTCCTCAGGTACCCTGTTAGCTGTGCGCTGGCCAGCGGTTGATGATAAAGGGCGGGGCAGGTAGGGCGGAGTCAGCGCTGTAGACAGGACAGTCCTTAAACTCGCAGGGCCAGTCGCTCCAGGCGTAACGCAGAGCCGCCACGCTGTCAGCGCTACACCCGTCTACTGATACCAGAACAGAATGACTGACCCGGTCCTGCTCCTGCAGCGCAGCCGGAAACCACTCTGAACCAGAACCACATGGCTTCTGATACACAGAGCAGCAGATCTACAGGGCAGATAAAGAAAAAATAACAATAATTACAATAAAATCATTGCAATAATCATCAATATTCATCAAAATATACATTTTACATTAATTATTACTACAGAAAACTGTAAAACTCAGCTCATTGGTGTCAATCAGCCACTTTTAATATCTTTCAATATCTAACCACCTTCAGACAGCCTGTATTTGTTTTACTTAATCTTTTTATTTAATTTTAACTTTTATTTCTTCCATTATTTTATTTATTTATTTATTTTTAGTTATGCGTTATTGCTTTTTACCTTATTTTGATTAGTTTCTTTTATTATTATTATTTTTATTATTATTTTTATTAGTAGTATTATACTTTTTTATGTGTACATTTTTAGTATTATTATTTTTATTCTAATATGTAAAAGTTAGTTGTAGCTTAATTTTAAAAGTTTTTTTGTTGTATTAAACTTTTTATATTTTAATATCTAACCACCTTGGTACCTGTTTTACTTATTATATTATTTATTTATTCTTAACTTTTATTTTTTTCATTATTTTGATTATTTTATTTATTTAATTGTTTTGTATTATTGCTTTTTACCTTATTTTGATTAGTTTCTTTTATTATTATTATTCTTTTTATTGGTAGTATTATTATCTTTTATGTATTTATTTTATATTTTTTTTTATTGTACTATGTAAAAGTTTTTTTGTTGTATTAAACTTTTAAACTTTCAATATCTAACCATCATCTAACAGCCTGTACCTGTTTTACTTAATATTATTTATTTATTTTTAACTTTTATTTCTTTCATCATTTTATTTATTTATTTGTATAGCTTTGCATTATTGCTTTTTATCTTATTTTGATTTGTTTCTTTTTTATATTATTTTTTATTCCTATTTATTATTTTTTTTGTATGAATTTTTATTAATTTCTTATTGTACTATGTAAAAGTTAGTTTTAGCTTAATTTTTAACAGTTTTAATTATTTTATTATTATTTTAATTGTTATCTATATTTATCTTTTATTCACTGTTATTTTAAAACGATTAAATATAGTTATTATTTTTTTATCATGTCAATCCCTGTTTTTGTAATTACTTGGCTACACTGAAAATGAATTTGTGCGTTGTTATGCTCATTGCTATCTTACACTCCACCCAACAGTCTATTTTTACTCCTTCCTCCTGCCTGGTTTAAACAGCAGCAGAGCTTCTGAATATATCTACACTGATGGGCGTGGTGGTCTGGTTATGAAATGAGGTGTGTTCAGGTACATTTCTGGAGTTTTATCTTGTTTATCTTGGTAACAGAAAACACAGGAGCTCCACTGACTGAATACAACCTAGACAGACGCCAACAGTCAGACGTTCATGGCTATCTCGGCAAACCAAGGCTGATTACGCAGACATGAATATACAAGTGTGGACAAGCAGCTCAGTTTCCTCTGCCGAGAAGCGTTTGTTGGACACGTCCAGGTAGCTGCACGGTTAAAATAGCAATCCGCCAAAGTCAGAGCTCACCTGATCTACTCTTAAAGAGAATGATGAGCAAGAGACACTCTGATTGGTTTATTTCACATTACGCCCAAAATTAACCACACCCATTATAATTACGAGAATTAGTACATGCCTTTTGCACGTTTTGAGATGAGCAAGGTGTACTTTTCCTGTCGCTATGATAGCGAAGATGCATGGACACGCCCAAAATCAGGCTGCATAGTGCACGGTTGACTGCTCGCCTACAGATTGCTAAGTCTTACAATGATCTCATACTAACAATCTTTTAAATGCACATAAGGTTCTCGTAATCCTCACCTCGAAGGTATTGTTGGACGGGGAAGTTCTGATCATCTGATTGTAGGTGATGTTCAGGAAGTTCTTGTAGAACAGGACTCTGGTGGGGAACGGGCCCTGAAAGGAGACACCCTTCTCCCCGTATGCCACAGCTCGGGCCCCCAGCACCAGCCGGTACGCTACATCCTGCTTATCACGTGGGTGTATACTGCACACACACACACACACACACATTATATTATATATATGGACAAGATCACATACAGTAGTAGCATGTAATGCATGTTGGGTTGGAGAATGAAACTGAAACACCTGGTTTTAGAGCACAATAATTGATTGTGGTGACGGACAGTTCTGGTGGAAACAGGAGAGTTGAGGTGCACATTGAATTCTGCGTGATTTGATCAGCCGTGGTTTTATGTTTTTTTGGATACAAAAAGCGTCCACAGTTAATCCTGTTGGATGTGGTTGGTTCTTCTTGGTGGTATGCTGACATTACCCTGGATACCGTGACTCTGGATGCATCACAAAGACTTGCTGTCTTGGTCACAGATGCTACAGCAAGACGTGCACCAACAATTTGTCCTCTTTTGAACTCTGGTATGTCACCCATAATGTTGTGTGCATTGCAGTATTTAGAGCAGAACTGTGCTCTTACCCTGCTAACTGAACCTTCACACTCTGCTCTTAATGCTGCAATGTGCAATTAATGAAGATTGGACACCAGGCTTCTCCAATTTAGCCATGAAACCTGCCACACTAAAATGATGACAGGTGTTTCAGTTTCACTGTGCAGCACCTGTAGATGTGGAAATACAGCAGCTGGATATGGTATATAGTATCTGCAGTGTTATTAAGACTCAAAGCTCCTGAGATGCAGCAGCAGCAGCAGCGTGTGGACGAGCACTGTCCTGCTGGAATAGAGACTGGACTGTTCAGTAAAGGTTGCAGGGCCTCATTAACCTCACTAACGTGTATTTCTGAGCTGTCGGATTGTCTGTAATAATCTTCCAGCAGTCTGAGTCAGATTAGAGAGCGTGCTATGCTATTTGCTATGCTATATGTGGAGGTGTGTCTGGTTTCAGGGTGAGTTCTGAGTGAGACGGGCTCTCATTCGTGGATTCTCCGGTGATGAGCAGGACGGTAACTGATATCTGTTCAGGTTCTGCTCTTGCCTTGATGTTGGTGCTTTGATGTGGAGCCTTTTAAAGCTGTAATTGACAGTGACCTGCTGTCAGATTCACCTGATTCACCTGATCGCTGCAGAGCTGCTGTGTGGATTCATGATGAGAACCTCATTTCAGATTCAGTGCATTTAAATACAGGATTATATAGATGTGTACAATTTTTATTATTACGATTTTGCTGTATATATACATACAGTGTGTACACATTCATTACCAAAATATAGTGAACAATCTATTCATTTATTTTAGTAAACCGAAACTAAACATTTTAACAATTTCTTAAATATTTAGTTTAATTTGTCATGTATTTGTATGATTTTAATATTTCACTTGTTTTGTTATTTTGCAAAGACCTCCTTGCATGTACCTACACAAATTATAATTATAATATACAGCACAACGATCCTCCTAGATATTAAACACTTTAAAGTGCAAATAAATACTGAATTAACATCTAAACAGGAGAAACGGTGAGGGTTCACCTGTGTTCCAGCTATTTCAAATTAACACTAACTTACATGCAGGCTTAACACAGAATTACCCCTTTTTTTAATAATATTATGTAAAATGCTGTGAAGGCTGTATACCATCTCTTACATTCACAGTCATAGTTCTCGTTTTTAAGTATACATTTTAATTCAGTTCTTGTCTAGTTTTCGCCATGAAAAATAGGTTGGCAATGAGTATTTTTGTTTTAGTTTTTGTTAACAAAATTAACACTACTGGTGACACCACTTGGCATCCAGTATTTATGATATAGTATCTGCAGTGATAGGATTTTGGCTCTTGCTCATGAATATTCATACATGCACACATATGTCCTCTGATTGGCTAACAGCACTGCGACACCAGGAGGCAGCGAGACAGACAACGGTTAGAAACGTTTTAAAATAAAAGACATTTTTACACTAATAACAGTCTTTGCAATGTCATATGTTACTTTACAACATGTGTAATAATACCCTGCTAAGTGCAGTTCAGCCACTGACCTAGTCTTAGAGTCTCTCAGAGTAAAACACCAAATCCACCGGAGATCCTATTTAAACCTATAGTTACTCACACACAGAGGTGAGTAGTCCAGATCCCCCTCTGGGGTGGATTTTTACTTTTAACTAGTGTAAACAGAACTGTTCTAAACATCTAAACACCTACCTATCTCTATTGTACTTGGCTGGTGTTTTTGTATTAATGCTATTCCTGCTGTGTTTTGACTTTTGTTCCACATGTCCGTACCTGCCCCAAGGCGAATGCTCATCCGGTAGGTCCAGAGCGACCGCCATGAATGTATTCTTCATTCTCTGGTTAGGAGCGTAGCCATAATCTGCAGTCTGGTGCCAGCGAATCTCAGGAAACCCGTCGTGTGTATGGTTACTGTAGGTACAGAGCTGTGGAGAGAACAGTCACATTTAAGAAGCGATGAGTGAAACTGTGGAGCAGAAGGCGGGGCTTATCGAGGAAAAATACGTCTTTTTCTAAAAAAAAGATTTTTTTGGAAGGAACAGTTAAAAAAACGTAATACAGTCGTGCAAGGTATTGCAATTACACATTTTGTTACAGTTAAATTACTCTCTCTCAGACTCTGGCTGCTGATGGAGAAGCAGCAGAATGACCTACTTTACCCTCTCTCTCTCTCTCTCTCTCTCTCTCGGATTCCGGCTGCTGATGGAGGAACAGCAGCATGACCTACTTTACCCTCACTCTCTCTCTCTCAGACTCCGGCTGCTGATGGAGAAGCAGCATGACCTACTGTACTCTCTCTCTCTCTCTCTCTCTCTGACTCCGGCTGCTGATGGAGAAACAGCAGCATGACCTACTATACTCTCACTCTCTCTCAGACTCTGGCTGCTGATGGAGAAGCAGCATGACCTACTATACTCTCTCTCTCTCTCTCTCAGACTCTGGCTGCTGATGGAGAAGCAGCATGACCTACTGTACTCTCTCTCTCTCTCAGACTCCGGCTGCTGGTAAAGAAACAGCAGCATGACCTAGTATACTCTCTCTCACTCTCTCTGACTCTGGCTGCTGATGGAGATGATGTTTGTTACCTGAACGAATCCGAAGGGGAAGTCCGCTGCAGTCTGGCTGTCTGAGCCGGTGTGAAACATCATCCTCCAGTCGTCAATCATCGCAGGAAACGTACAGGAGTATTTATCCTGGTTATACTGAGCATTAGCTTCACCTGAGGAACAGCAAAAGCAAACAGAGTCAGTCCCGCACTTTAATTACACCTCAGATAAACCTGTCACATGGGGATTATTAGTACCTTGGTACCATATCACCCCTTTGATGGTCATGTGGAGAAGAGGGTGGATCATGGCGTTCCATAATACTGAATCACTGTGGGGCCCTCCCTCAATATTACTGCATACAGACAATGAGGAAAAATATTCAGATATATGCAATAAAACAAATTTTATATCAGCCATTTCCTTATAAAATAAATAAAATTTTACCCAAATCTAACCAGCCGCGAAGTTGATGACAAAAAAGTTTAATTAAATGACATTAAAAAAATGTAATCCTAAAACGTAGTAAGTATTGTGGTATTTTGTTTTTGCAATATTGCATCGATTTTCAAAAACACGATTTTGAATAATTAGTATAGATGTTAAAATTGGTGTCAGAAGTGGTTCATTTAGTGTTGTGTTTTTAAGCCCCACCCACTAGAGAGCAGTTTTGTACTATATGTTCTGATTGGATAAAAAGTAAACTTAGGTTTTTTCAGATTTTATAAACATGATACTGTTATTATACTATGACTATTTGATTTCAACAATCGTTATATCACATGGCTTACAGTATCGCAATACACTGTAATATATTGCATTGTAACCTGTAATTATGTGTGTGTCTACCTGCTCTCAGAGGTCTGGAGTCCACACTTCTGCAGTGCTCTGGGTGAAGACCAGGCTTCTACAGGTGTTCCACCCCAGCAGGACTCCACTAAACCCACAGGATACTGCAGGGTCTCGTACAGGTAGCGTCCGAACAGCCAGCACACAGCCGAGAAATGAGTGAAGTCCTTTCCCCCGAGTATCTCTACAGTTATACACACAAACACACACTGTCTGAAACCACAGCAGCAGCATACAGTACTCTACAGTGTTCTGCCCTTTGTTTGAATACAGTGAACTAACAGCAGCTCACTGTAATGAACATCATTTGGGAACAGATGCTGTAAATACTGTACATCTCTTTTACAACTAGGGGTGTGCGATATGGCCCTAAAATAATATCACAATATTTTTTATGGTATTTTTGTGATAACGATTGTCTGTATGATGTGTTTTAAAGAATACCCTACTGCAACAAAATAAAAATTATGCTTTATTATTGCATACAATATGATATTTCACACCCCTAACTGAGATATTAAAAAATACAAGAATTTTTATCAGATTTGTAACAGAATTTAATGATTCAGAATATCATGATACTAATAATAATGTACTCCAAATATCTCCATATATCCAGGATTAAAGTAAAATAAATGATACTGGACAGATATAATCTGTGTCTAGTAGATATATAATGGGAAATGAGAACAGTGGGAATTTTTCTTTTAGCTAAAAACAGTAAAAAAGTAGAACCCTGATGTGATATGGGTGGGTGATATGGCGCCATATTTCAGGGTATAATATTGATAATTTTATTTTAAAACTATGGTGATATTATTGTGTACGATACGATATGGCACAGCCCTACTTACTACTCTATACCAGTTTATTATAGCTTTATATTTGATGTAGCTTTATTCACATAAAATTACAAAGTTACACAAGTCTGCTTAACAAAATTAAAAATATAGAGTATATATATTTGACAAATAAAATTAAAATGCCTAAATATATATATATATATATATATATATTTTAAGTGGATGTTCTTTATTGTTGTTGGTATACAAGCATTAGCATACAAACTGGCCTGAGGGCTTTTATTATGAAGCCCAGACTAGCACATTAGCAACAATGGCTAAAAGCTAACTGGTGATGCTAACTTTTAAAAAACTGTTGTCTGATATGATATGTGTATTAAATATGTGCGTTAATCTGGTCTTCAGTTATTAACATAGGAAGATTGGCATGTAGTTAGCGGCTTAATACTTTTTTACTGTATATATTATGTACAGCTTTGGAAAAAAATAAATTTTTTTAAAAATGTTGAGTTTCTTTGATTTTACCAAATTGAAAACCTCTGGAATATAATCAAGAGGAAGATGGATGATCACAAACCATCAAACCACCAAACTGAACTGCTTGAATTTTTGCACCAGGAGTAAAGCAGCATAAAGTTATCCAAAAGCAGTGTGTAAGACTGGTGGAGGAGAACATGATGCCAAGATGCATGAAAACTGTGATTAAAAACCAGGGTTATTTCACCAAATATTAATTTCTGAACTCTTAAAACTTTATGAATATGAACTTGTTTTCTTTGCATTATTTGAGGTCTGAAAGCTCTGTGTATTTTTCATTATTTTAGTCATTTCTCATTTTCTGTAAATAAATGCTCAAAACTATAATATTTTATTTGGAATTTGGGAGAAATGTTGTCTGTAGTTTATAGAATAAAACAACAATGTTCATTTTACTCAAACATAAACCTATAAATAGCAATCTGTGGCTGGAGTTTTATATGCAGAGATTAAGAGCATCTAAACCTCATTATCTGTCTGGATCTGCAGGTACAGTTTGGTACCTGCTGAAGGACGAGACCACGGAACCTCCACCCTCGGCAGATCCTTCAGCTCCACACTGCTCTGCTCCAGGGCCGCCTGGAAAACCCTCACGTTCGGGTACTTGGGGGCAAGAGCCAGCTCCTCAGAGGCATTATACACCTGCAGAAAGACCAAAAATCAATTCCTGACTCTCCAAACCATCACTGATTGGTGGAAACTTCACACTAGACCTCAAGCAGTTTGGACTGTGTGTCTCTCCACTCTTCCTCCAGACTCTGATCCCTTGATTTACTTTAAATGAATTGTAATATTTACTGATGATCAGTGATGGTTTGGAGAGTCATGTCTGTCATCTGCTGGTGTTGATCCACTGTGTTTTATTATCAAGTCTAAAGTCAGTGCAGTTTTGTTTTCCCACAAAATCTTACAGCACTTCATATCTTACAGCTTCCCTCTGCTGAAAACAACTTTTATAGAGATGCAGATTTCATTTTCCAGCAGGACTTGGCACACTGCCCACACTGCATACCAAAAGTACCAATTGGTCTTATACACTGTATTTTTCAAACTATAAAGCCTATTTCAAGAGACGGGGTTGGGGGGTAGCTAACTAAGTTAAGTAAAGCTAATCTAAGTAAACAAAACTGTAAAAAAGACTTTCTTTTAAAGTAAAACGAGTGCTGGAAACAGAGTTCTCTCCTGAAAACTGTTTATTTGGGTGAGTAAAGCGCTTCTGTTTATTTACAGTAAGCTTAGATTCCGAAATTTCTCCAGCACTAAGGCTGGAGCATTAGCATTAGTGGCTAACCGCTAGTTATTTTGATTGGTTAGCAGCAGGCTGCAGGCCAATAATACTCACCTCTGAACAACGAAAGAGATAGCTCTTAGCACGGTTAGCGGCTAATGCTAATGCTGCTCCAGTCTCGATGCTGGAGAAAGTTCGCTGAAACTCCTGTATAACTCTGTACTTCAGCAGAGTGGCTTTACTGCTATTTATCACTTTGCATTACAAATAAAATGTATTATTATTAATATTATTATTTAATAATTATTGTTGCACAGAACACTAATTGAGGCCTGTTTGTCCATCAGAACAGATCATAAACCAGCCAATGAAACAGTAGCTTAGCCCCGCCCAATGAACTGGGAATTAGGAATAAAAAATTGATAATTGGATTGATTTTAATACAGATTCTATATTAGGACAGTAGTGTCCTAATTTGTGCGCATTTAAAACAGCATTCTTATATTTTTCCACCACTGGAACATAATTCAGGTCTGAAAGGGTTAATACCTCCCTAGTAAAATTCATACATAAGGAGCACCGGGTTATTAGATGCACTGTCGATTTTTGAGAAAATTCGATTTTAAGTGCACCTTATAGTGTGACAAATACGGTAGTATCATAATTTTCTGAGACACTGAAAAAAAAGAAATAAAAGAATAAATAAAATAAATGCTTAAAATAGATCACTCTGTGTTTAATACATCTATATAATACATGAGTTTCACATTTTCAAATGAATTACTGAAATAAAGTAACTTTTCAATAATATTCTCATTTTTTGAGATGCGCTAGTACATACATAATTACTCACAAAACAAACACAAAATAATAACGACAGTGCATAATTACCTGAGCGAGGGTAAAGGCCATGTTACTTTGACCACCACACAACCAAACATCTCCAAACAGAAGATCTGTGAGCAGGATCTTGGAGGAGGAAGTACCTTTCTGAATAGCGGTCAGGTTATATGGACCTCCGGCCGGCACCGGTTCAAGCGTCACCCTCCAAATACCTGTTAATATATTAAAGTAATAAAAATACATTAAATCTGATCTAACGGTTCACATTCATGGCGTTTTAAAAGAGTCTCATGAGTGACTGGTTGTCCTTGGTCTACCTGTTCAACATCTGTTACTTAGTACACCAGTGACGACTTTCTTCTTCAGGATATACGTAATAAACGGCTGTACTGGCTATGGACAATATTTGTGCAATGGTTTTGCTAAAATGATGTTGATCTTTTGTCTCATGTTCATATTTTAATGTCTACAGTAGAAAAAAAGGGATTGGCCTTAGTGTTACAATACTTTTGGAGGGGATTGTACACTGAAAAAAAAAAATATTTTGGACCAACTTAAAAAAAAAATCTAATTTGTTACACCTAAAAATATTAGTTTTTATTCAATTATATTTATGATTTAGTAAGAATGTAAAATTTTCATTTAAAATCATTCAGTATATTATTTAACCCAAGTACCAAAAAGGTCTTTAAAACAAAGAAAAAAGATGAGTTATGATAAATACCTTTTTTTTTTTTTTACACTTTTTTTTATCTGGAAAACCTATTATTTTCTATTACAGTCATGTATAGTTTTACCTTTGTATAAACTAATAAAATTCTGTTAATTTTATAAACATGGTTTTCACACTTTTTTTTAGGTGTATGTAATAACAATGATACCGCACCGCCCACCGTGCATGCGGGTTAGCATAGCACAATGCTACAGTTACTAGCTAATAGATAAAGGTTTTACTAGGCCCCAGTAAACAGTAGTGACTCTTTATCACTCTTACTCACCATTATTAACAGCAGTAGTGTTGGTTTGTGTACTGTGGGGTCCCGACAGTAAAAATTTCACCTGGGCTCCACTTGAACCGTATCCCCACAGCACCGCCCCCGCAGGAGCTTTCTGCAGGACCATGTGATCTCCATAATAGGAGGCAAAACGAAATGCATCACCTGGAAAACACGAAAAAAAAAATACAAACACGAAATAACTTAATAACATGTTTCAGCATGATCATCTACCTGTTGGACATCTGTTACTTAGTACACCAGTGACAACTTTCTTCTTCAGGACATTGCAACCCATAAACAATTGTCCTGGCTATGGTTAATAGTTAATTGTGCAATGGTTTTGCTCTGGTTTCATGGTGGTTACTCCTCTAACTATTAATGCTCAGTTTGCACAAATAAAACCCAATAAATTATGAGAACACAACTGGGCAACAAAACACACCTGTCAGTCACATGTTCCAGTACTTTAATAACATTTAATAATATGTTTTAGCATGATCATCACAATGTGTGCATGCAAAATCGTTATAGTAGAGGGTATAATATGCCATAATATGGTATCAAACACAAAATATTGTGACTAGGGCTGGACAATAATTCAAAAATGATATTTATCACGAGTATAACATAAATTAATAATTATACATTAATAATTATTACACATTAATAATTATACACATATCTAACCAGGATAGAAACATAATTTCGATATCAAACTAGAAACCAGCCATTAATTCAGCTTGGAAATACAGTTAGCATTTCAAGTTAGCCGTTAGCCATTGTAGCTAATTAGCTATTGTGGCTAATCTGCCATTGTGGGCTTCATAATAAAAGGCCATAGGCAAGCTCGTATACTTGCGCATGTATACTAGGGACAATATTATTTTTATTTTATATTTTATATTTTTAAAATTTATTTAGACTATTTTATTTTATGAGTAAACATTTGATGGACAAATACCTACATTTTCTTAATACTTTTATCTATTTTTTCTGTGTTTTAAACAGGGCTTAAAATTATATATTATTCATTATAAAAGAGCAATATATTTCAGCTAATAATGTAATATATTATGGTCTATTGAACCTACACCACAGGCGTTGGTTTTATGCTGTTCCTATCAATGTTGATATTACATGATATTGACAGAAATTAACAAAAATATCAAGATTAAAATTTTGGCCATATTGTCCAACACTAATCGTTACTCAGTAATATCCATATAGTGATAATAATGGTATTCTGTTTAAAAGCAGTCTGTCTAATAATTGGTTTGCTATTTGCTGTTTTATAGTTGTTTATGTTTGTTTATGTTTTATTTAACCAATATAAATTAAATCTGCCAAATAAAAATTACTATGTTTTTTATATATTACATTTTAATATCATAACACATTATGGTATGCATCTTGTGGTGGAAACTCCCCTTATTTATTTATTTATATATATATATATATATATATATATATATATATATATATATATATATATCAATGCCATTTTTATTTAGTTCAGTTTCTGTATTTTTTGAAGTGTAACATATTTTCCTGATTTAACCCCCATAAAACTCCTCAATCTGCTCCTGTATAAACGTTTTATTCCTAACACTCAGATTCACTCTCGCTTCTTTTATGACTCCTTTTTTAATCTTTACCAAGAATAATAAAGTAATATAACAATATAATCAAAGCCTCTACAGGACACAGTACTCTGTTTATTTAGCTACTGGTTTCCTGAACAGGATCAGGCCGTGTTTGGGTTTTTAATAATAAAATATAATCTATAACTGCGTACTCGCACTGTCTGTGTGTACGGCTGACATCAGTCATCTTCTCAATATTCACAACAACTGTTGTTTTACTTCACTGTGTTTAACTGCACATTAATCTATCTATGTTTGTTTCTTTTACCAATATTTTAATACTTCACCAAGTCTTGACGCTGTTTTTAGCATTTTATCACATTTACATAGTTTACTTTACCATGTTTTTACCATGTTTTTACCTTTTTACCATATTCTTACCATTTTTTCCTTTTTACCATGATTAACCATGTTTTTACAATTGTACCATGCTTTTATTTTTTTTTACATGTTCTTACCGTGTTTTTATAATTTTTCTGTATAACTTTTTACCATGATCTTACTATTTTACCACATTTTAACAATTTTACCATGTTTTTAATTGTATTTTTACCATGTTCTTAACGTGTTTTTACCATGTTTTTTTTTTTTTTTTTTACGATTTTACCATGTTCTTAACATGTTCTTACCAATCTTTACCTTTTTACCATGTTTTTAACATGTTTATACAATTTTACCATGTTTTTATTTTTTTATTCAGGTTCTTACCATGTTTTTACCGTGTTTTCATATTTTTTAATATGTACTTAACATGTTCCTACCATGTTTTTTTACCTTTTACCAAGTTTTTATCATGGTTTCATTGTTTAAATCACGTTCTTACCCTGTTTTTACCGTGTTCTTAACATGTTCCTACCATGTTTTTACCCTTTTACCATATTCTTAATTTTTTTTTAACAAGTTTTTACATTTGTACCACGTTTTATTTATTTTCTTAACAATGTTTTTTTTTTTTTTTTTTACAATTTTACCATGTTTTCATTTATTTTACCATGGAGTAGAAAGTTCAGATAATTGTGTAAAAATGTAAAATAATTACTTCAGTAAAGTATAGATGCACAACATTTCTGCTTAAGTAATGTAACGAAGTATATTATAAATAGAAAATTGCCTAACACTGTTAAAACACATGTAGTACAGAACTACTAACACAGGAAATAAACTCTCACTCTCACACAGACTGAATTACTGTAAAAACAAAACCTCAAAATTACACAGTACAGATCTACCAGAATAACCTGCCATTACATTAGGACCAGCACTGACTGCAGATCAGCTTACCTGAACATCCACAAGGGAGAAAACTGAGGATCAGCAGGACATACCCTATACACCACATCTCTCTACCTGTCTGTCTAACTGTCTATCGCTCTCTTTCTCTATCACCCACTTTCTGTCTGTCTCTCTCTCTGTTTCTATCTGTCTGTCTGTCTGTCTCTCTAGCTTCCACTGTCTGTTTCTATCTGTCTGTCTCGCTCTCTGTTTCCCTCTCTGGCTCCCACTGTCTGTCTGTCTCTATCTGTCTGTCTGTGTCTCTGTCACCCACTGTGTGTCTCTCTGTTTTCCTCATAGGATCAGCTGGACATACCCTATACAACACACCTCCCACTGTCTGTCTCCCTATCCGTGTCTGTCTGTATCTCTCTAAATGTCTGTCTCCCCCTCTCTCTGTCTGTCTGTATCTCTCTCTCTATCTATCTGTCTCTTTCTCTCTCTCTCTCTGTCTGTTTTTAAACTCAGTAAGGAAATAAAGAGCTCACTCAGCAGCTGCAGCTTCAAACACAACAGTCACGTGATACCAAATGCGGAAGGCGGAAAAATACACAGGACTTTTATTTTGACACAAAGTCGTTTTGGACTCCTGCCAAGTGCTGCTAAACTCTGGAGAATGCGCACTTTTATATTTCCTATATCAGAAACTGTTTATTTATTTATTTTATTCATTTCAAAGCTAAAAAAAAAATAAAATAAAACAGTACCGATATTTTACTAACAGATAATAACCATGTTCTTAATGTTACTCATCTTATCTTATCATCTTATCTTAGCTCTGGAAACTCTCAAACTCTTATTCTGTAGCTGAACTCTCTTAAAAAAGTTCTCCTTGCACAAACTATGCACAAACGTATTAATACAAATTATTTTATGGGCTTGTTCCTAAAATATGATACTTAATAAATAAATAAATAAACTTATCTCCTCATTGGGTAATGTCATCAGTTCCAAATTTTAGAGTATTCTGCAACGACCTCACAATTTTCATTTTTGATTCATTATTATATTATGTAGGACGAAAAATGACATAAGTATGATTAAATAAAATAAATAAATAAATAAATGTAGAAATACATAAATCAATAAATAAACACAGAAATAAATGCTTTAATAAATGATTTAATTTTAAATGTGCATTTTTTATGCCAAAACGTATTTATTAATACATTTATCTATTTATCTATTCAATTATTTTTGCGTGTATTTATTTATAATATTGTCAATTGTTTTGTCCTCCATAACATATACAACCAGACAAAAACATAAAAATAAAAAGACAACTCTTATTTTAATGACTAATATTAAAGAACAGTAAGTTAAAGTATTTGTATTATGTTAATATATACTGTATAATGGATTGTTTCATCTATTATATAAGATATACTGAAAATAATACAGTCATCCATGTACATTTAAAACAATAAATAAACATTAAAAATATATATTTCAAATTTGCTCACGAGATAGCAGTGAGCAGGTATAACCTCTCTCTGTCTCTCTCTCTCTCTGTCACCCACTGTCTGTCTCTCTACCAGTCTCTCTATCACCCACTGTATGTCTCTCTCTCTCTCTCTTTGTCACTCTGACTGTCTCTTTCTCTGTCACCCACTGCTTGTTTGTCTCTCTACTTGTCTCTCTCTTTCTCTCTGTCTGTCTCTCTGTCACCCACTATTTGTCTCTGTTTCCCTCTCTGTCTCCCACTGTCTGTCTGTCTCTGTCTCTGTCAATGACTGTCTATCTCTTTGCCTCCCACTGTTTGTCTGTCTTTCTGTCTGTCTCTATCGGTCTGTCCGTCTGTCTCTCTCTCTGTGTCTCTCTGTCTGTCTGTCTCTCTCTCTGTCACTGACTGTCTATCTCTTTGCCTCCCACTGTTTGTCTGTCTTTCTGTCTGTCTCTATCGGTCTGTCCGTCTGTCTCTCTCTCTGTGTCTCTCTGTCTGTCTGTCTCTCTCTCTGTCACTGACTGTCTATCTCTTTGCCTCCCACTGTTTGTCTGTCTTTCTGTCTGTCTCTATCGGTCTGTCCGTCTGTCTCTCTCTCTGTGTCTCTCTGTCTGTCTGTCTCTCTCTCTGTCTCCCACTGTCTGTCTCTCTGTCTCTCTCTGTCTCTCTATCTCCCACTGTCTGTCTGTCAAATTTTACACTTCCCTCACTGGCTCCCTCTAGTGGTGAGCAGGTATATTCTGATATAACAGGTTAGACAGGTAGAGGGCAGTCTCTCTCTATTCAAAGATTCAAGATTCAAGATTCAAAGAGTTTATTGTCATATGTACAGTACAGAAACGGGTTTCAGTGTACAATGAAATTCTTTCTTTGCTCTTCGCCAAGAATGCCAAATAGAAGATAGAAAAAGTGCAAAAAAATACAATAAGGTTATAAATATTAAACTAATTGTCAAAGACATAAAAAAAATAAAAGTTACTTAAGCAAAGAAATGTATAAAAAAAGTGCAAGTGCGAAATAATGCAGTTATGGACATTAACTATATATATTAAAAAAAGATTAACAGTAAAGTGACGGCTGCAATGTAAACATGTTAAAGTAAAGTGCAGGGTTATTCCTGAGTTGTGTTCAAGAGTCTGATCGCAGGGTTATACCTGAGGTGTGTTTAGAGTCTGAAGGCAGGGTCATTCCTTAGGTGTGTTCAAGAGTCTGATGGCCGTGGGGAAGAAACTGTTCTTTAACCTGGTGGTCTTGCATTTTACACTTCTGTACCTCCGGCCTGAGGGCAGAAGTGTGAACAGTCCATGCTGGGGATGGGTGGAGTCTTTGAGGATGGATGCAGCTCTCCTGTGGACTCTGTGGTGGTAGATGCTCTGCAGGGAGGGCAGTGGAGTCCTGATGATCTTCTCGGCAGTCTTCACCACTCTCTGCAGACGTTTGCGCTCTGCCACAGTCGTGCTGCCGTACCACACGGTGATGCAGCTGGTCAGGAGGCTCTCGATCACACAGCTGTAGAAGTTGTTGAGGATCTTGGGAGACATCCCAAACTTCCTCAGTCTCCTCAGAAAGTACAGCCGCTGTTGAGCCTTTTTGACCAGCTGCGTTGTGTTTATTGTCCATGTGAGGTCCTGACTGATGTGGACGCCCAGGTATTTGAAGCTGCTCACTCTCTCCACTTCAAGTTCCTGGATGAACAGTGGCTGATGAGGTCTCCTCCCCTTTCTCATGTCCACTATCAGCTCCTTTGTCTTGACTCTATAATAAACCAGCTCTGCTCTCTGCGCTCCATAATAAACAGCGGTTGCTGGAAAGTTAATTATTATTTTGTATTAATTGTAGGTTTTTGCCTTTTATCTCTTTATATAGTGTTTATATAGTGGTATATTTGTGTTGTTTGACTTAGTTATTTTATTCTATCTTCACAGTGCTTTAATTATACTTAATTATTCTATATTTCATGTTTCATCACCACAAACAAAGTTTTTATAATCCAGTTTTAAACCAATCAGCTCACAGCATAGTTATCTTAAACTTATCTCATCATATATCTTGTATATGATGTCTATGGCGCACAGTACCAGAAATGCTAGCACCTTCACTGTTTAAATCCTGCTTAGTTTAAAACAACAGAAATATACAGTGACCTCAAGCTCAGGAGTACTTGGGTTCTGCAGCAGGACAATGACCCAAAGCACACAAACTTCAAAGTTCACCTCTGAATGACTTAAAAAATAAACTAAATAAAGTTTTGGGGTGTCTAGTTAAAGTCTGATTGAGATGCTGTCGATGATCTTAAACAGGAAGTTTATGCTGTAATTCTGTAAAGAAGAGTGGAACTAAATTCCTCCACAAAGATGAGAAAGACTCATTACCAGTTATCAGTGAAGTGTGACACAACCAAGTTGTTAGATTTAGGGGGTAAACACGTTTTCACACAGGGCTAGATTGGTTTGAAGTTAAGTTATTTTTATATTTACTCAGGTTATACTCCTCCCTCCCCTGTGGTTCTGCAGAACTGCTCTAATTGGGTCCTGACAGGAGCCGAAGAGGACAATCGATTGTTGAAGTTAGTGTTGCGTTTATAGAGCTGATAGAGCTGGAGGAAATAAACAGTTGCATAAGTCTAATAGATAGAGCAGAGATAGATAGAGCACGACGAATTTGTGCTGATCAATACGATGCCTAAAAGCTCAGCCGGGAGAGAGAAATACGGAGGCAGATATGAGCGATATCAGGGGTTTTAAACGGCCAATAGAGTCATTACTGCATAATTACACCATTAAAGCTGGAGCAGAGCGCGTTTCTGAGGCCGTCGCGTTCCTATAAAGTGAAAACGCTGTGCTCTGGATTCTGCTGATGAAGATAATTGCACGCTGCATCTGAACCGATGTTTAAAGATCTCAGGATCCGAACCGCTGAGCTGCATTTCTTACCCAGCATCCGAATATATATCCCACTGTTCATTACCTACAGCCAGAGAGATATTTATTTATTTTAAATATAGAGGAGGTAAATTACGCTGGTTTATGGTGTGAATTAACATTATCAAGCAATTATATTTCACATTAATTCTGCCCTCGAAATCAGAAGATCATTAAAATTCACAGGTGATTAAATAATATAAGGAAATGATACAGTGATTTATAATAAAGTACAATTTAGCCTCGCATAGATATATAACACATCTATATGCACATATTACTAGTCTTATACATACTACACTGTGTCCTTCTGCCTGTCTGTCTCTCTCTCTGTCTGTCTGTAGAGAGGCCAAAGAGACAGACAGTCTCTTGGGAGACAACAGGAGACATTGTAGAGACAATGGGAGACAGATAGACAGGTAGAGAGACAGACTGTGTCAGTGACAGTAGGAGAGAGTGTTGCACTGTCTCTCTGCCTGTCTGTCTGTCTCTCCATCTGTCTGTCCGTCTTTCTGTCAACCACTCTTTTTCTCTCTGTTTTCCTCTCTGTCTCTCACAGTCTGTCTCTGTCTGTCTGTATCTCTACCTCTCTGTCACCTATGTTTTCTCTCTGGTTCTTTCTCTGTCTCCCAGTGTCTGTCTGTCTGCCTCTCTCTCTGTCTGTCTCTCATTCACCCACTAGTTTCCCGCTCTGTCTCCCACTGACTGTCTTTTTCTGTCTGTCTCTCTACCTGCCTTTCTCTCAGTCACCCACTGTTTCTCTCTTTGTTTCCCTCCCTGTCTCCCACTGTCTGTCTGTCTGTCAGTCTGTCTCTCTACCACAAATTCTGGATCCCCACTGTGAAACATGGTGGTGGCAGCATCATGCTGTGGGGAAGCTTTTCTTCAGCAGGGATGGGGAAACTGGTCAGAGTTGATGGAAAGATGGATGGAGATAAATACAAGGCCAACTGTGCTCTCTCAGGGCTCAGGCAGCTGATGGCGAGCTAAATGACCGGGATTCGAACCAGCGATTTCCTGACCATAGTGGCTATAACATCCTAATAGGACAACTGAGAACGTGTCTACTCCAAAACTTGCTACATCTAATCTGTGTGTGTGTGTGTGTGTGTGTGTGTGTGAGAGAGAGTGAAATCAGGCAGGAAAAGGAGATTTATGGAGGACATCTGAGTCTGGACACATGGTCTAATAACACAAAGGCCCTAATCCATCAAACGCAGCGCTGTGCAGATGAGATGCTCCGGTGCTGTTGGCATCACGTCTGGCATTACGGCGGCGTCTGATGAACAGAAGCGCCCGTGTTCATTCAGCCTGAGAGAGAGCGGCGACATCACTTAGACATACCTGCCTCAAGATAAACGAGCGCCGCTAACGAGCCTCTCGCTAACATAAAGCCTCTAATGTAGCACAGATACACTACAGCTCTGAAGACTCTGTCCTCTCCTATAAAAAACATACACCAGTTTAGAGTTTGTTGTTCTCAGGAATCATTGCTGCCTGATGTGAATCATGCGTCGCACAAAAGATCAAGCCCTCAAAAGACCTACATTTAAGAGTTGTTGATTTGCAAGAAGCTGGAAAGGGTTACAAAAGTATCTCTAATAGCCTTGATGACATGTGTCCACGGTAAGCCAGACGCTCTACAAATGGAGAAAGTTCAGCACTGTTGCTGCTATTCTCCCTAGGCGTGGTAAAGTCCTGTAAAGATGACTGCAAGAGCACAGCGCAGAATGATCAATGAGGTGAGGAAGAATCCTAGAGTATCAGCTGAAGACTGAATACAGAAATCTCTGGCACATGCTAACATTTTTTATTCACAAATCTACATTAAGCAATAAGGAAAACATTAAACAAGAATGGAGTTGATGGAAGGACACCACGGAGGAAGGACACCACTGATATCCAGAAAACATTGCTGCATGTTTGAAGTTTGCAAAAAAAAAAAAAGAGCACCAGGATGTTCCACAGCAGCACTGGATAAATATACTGTGGACAGATGAAACCAAAATTGAGTTGTTTGGAAGGAACACACAACACTCCACAATGTGTGGAGAAGAAGGCACAGCACACCATCATCAAAACCTCATCCCAACTGTGAAACATGGTGGAGGGAGCATCATGGTTTGGGGTTGCTTTGCTTTGCTGCCTCAGGGTCTGGACAGATTTTGCCGTCATCAACGTAAAAAATGCCCAAATTCTCAAGTTAACCAAGAGATTTTGCAGGAAAACTTAAAACCATCTGTCCTCCAACTGAAGCTCAACAGAGGATGGATGATGCAACAGAACAACGACCCAAAATATAGAAATAAATCAACAACGAACGACTTCAACAGAAGAAAATAAATAAATACTCCTTCTGGAGAGTCCTGTCCTCCTGAACCCAACTGAGATGCTGCGGCATCATGACCTCAAGAGAGAGATTCACACCAGATATCCCATAATATTATAGCTGAACTGAAACAGTTTAGTGAAGAGGAATGATCCAGAATTCCTCCTGACCGTTCTGCAGGTCTGATCTGCAGCTACAGGAAACCATTGGTTGAGTTTTTTGCTGCCAAAGGAAGATCAACCAGTTATTAAATCCAAAGGTTCTCATACTTAGGTTTGTTTACACATATCATTTTTGTGTGGTTTTAGTTTAATCAGACTGTGTTTGTCTATTGTTGTGTATTGTTGTGAGAGGAAGATCAGAACACATTTAATGACCAATTTATGCAGAAATCCAAGTATAATCCCAAAGAATTCACATTATTTTTCTTGCAACTGTATGTTGAACCCCTGTAATCCCTATATAGCATGATGCTGCATATCTCATCACCAAGTTTTTGTACAGTAATTCGTCACTGTCCTATGAAAAACTTTTCTCTATTTTTGTCGATTTTTAGTTTACTACATAATTGGAACAGACAAATTGTCCCTTACACTGTGCCAAAATTTCTTGATGAACGGACCAATAGAAACTCTTCAAAATGACCTGAAATAAACTCTTTTTTCATTGACTTCCATTGAAAGTTTAAAAGGTTTTTTCTCTCTCCTGTAAAGTTGCTGTTTTGGAGATAACTCATACATACAGTAGAAAAATACAGCAAAAAGAAAGTGTGCTATTCATCAAAGGTAAGTACATTTTATCATGTTTTACTACACAAGTCAGTTTTACTTTCTGACACTACCTCCACTGTGTTTCACAGATGAGCTAACCACCAAGCCACTGTGCCGCCTAGTTTGAAACCGTTTGTTTAAGTAACTGGACTGAATAGATGTTCTACTCTGAGGTGATGCTGCTCGGTTTGGTATTGGAGGAAATTTCCCTTCTGCTTATTAAAGACCGGGTGATTCAGGGCAGGAGATAAATATTTAAACAGATGCACTGAGGGAAACGGTACGGAGCTTCATTACTGAAAACTACAGCCGGAACAACAGAACACAGAGCAAAGCTCCTCCTTCATCTGTAACATCTTTAAAGGATCTTGTTTGTTCAGAAGAGAAACGAGAGGATAAAAAAGGAACATTTGGGCCGAAACCGAGCGTCGAGCGCAGAGTTCTGAGTGTTCCTGTATCTCCAGATGGCCCGGTCCCGCTGATTAGCGCAGTGTGAAATAGCTCACTGCCTTTAGAGTGAAGGAATAAGAGAGTGATGTGAAGAAGAAGAAGAAGAAGAAGAAGAAGGAGGAGGAGGAGGACGGGGGGAGTTCAGACATGTCATTATGATTACTGAGATCTGACGGGAATACCAGAGTTTAGGAGTTCTCCCAAATTCCAAAAAAAAAAATAGTCATTTAGAGCATTTCTTTGCAGAAAATGAGAAAAGATGCAGAGCTTTCAGACAAAGTTCAGAAATCAATATTTGGTGGAATAACCCTGGTTTTTAATTACAGTTTTCATGCATCTTGGCATCATGTTCTCCTCCACCAGTCTTACACACTGCTTTTGGATAACTTTATGCTGCTTTACTCCTGGTGCAAAAATTCAAGCAGTTCAGTTTGGTGGTTTGATGGTTTGTGATCATCCATCTTCCTCTTGATTATATTCCAGAGATTTTCAATTTGGTAAAATAAAAAAAAATAAAAAAAAAACGTTATTTTTAAGTGGTCTGAGTGAAAAAGTATTCACCCCTTAATCTTATAACTTGGTTTTGCCACTCTTGGTTTCAACAACTGCAGTCAAGCTTTACTGATAACTGATGACGGGTCTTTTACATCTCTGTGGAGGAATTTAGTTCCACTATTCTTTACAGAATTACAGTTTTAATTTAGCTAGTTAGGTAGGTAGGTAGTTAGTTAGCTAGTTAGGTAAGTAGTTAGTTAGTTAGTTAGTTAGTTAGTTAGTTAGTTAGTTAGTTAGGTAGGTAGGTAGTTAGGTACGTATGCAGTTAGTTAGGTGGGTAGATAGGTAGGTAGGTACATAGGTAGGTAGATAGTTAGATAGGTAGGCAAACAAGTAGATAGATAGTTAGTAAGTTGGGTAATTAGTTGGGTAGGTAATCAGGTATGTAGGTAGTTAGGTAGGTAGGTAGGTAGTTAGGTATGTAGATAGTAAGGTAGGTAGGTAATTAGGTATGTAGGTAGTTAGGTAGGTAGGTAATTAGGTATGTAGATAGTAAGGTAGGTAGGTAGGTAGGTAGTTAGGTAAGTTGGTAGGTAGGCAGGCAGTAAGTTATTTAGTTAGGTATGCAGGTAGGTAGGTAGGCAGTTAGGTAGGTAGGTACATATGTAGTTAGTTAGTTAGATAGATAGATAGATAGATAGATAGATAGATAGATAGATAGATAGATAGATAGATAGATAGATAGATAGATAGATAGATAGATAGATAGATTTTTGATGTTTTAATTTTATGTTTTGGAAATGTTAATTTTAACTTTTTCATAATATTCGTCTAGTTCAGAACATTATGGGAGAAACATTGTAATAACATTGCGATGCTAATTATTATCACATCACATGTTTTCAGAAAGTTTCTGGAACATTATTTCTGTAACGTTACATGCTAACTTCCTAGATCCTTTTAAAAAAGTAGCTAAAAGTGCTTATAAATTTCTCTGTTAGCTGGGTAGATAAAAAACAGACAGATGATAGATAGATGGCGAGTCTCCAGGTGATGGATGGTAATAACAGGTTGAAGGTCAGACAGAAAATGAGCTGAAAGGGAAATTTAAATTCACATCAGGTCTATAATGACCACTAACGAGTTTAATAGACTTTTATTATGTAATAAATCAGGAGCAGGCTGGAGTGGGTAAGGTGTGAATTCCTTAGACAAGACAGAACAGCAGTTCAGGAATAAAACATGATGGATAGTCGTGCCAGATATGCTGTCTCTCCATCAGCAGCCAGAGTCTGAGAGAGAGAGTACAGGAGGCACTCTCTCCGCACATCCCTCCCATTGTGATGCTGGTTGGTACAGGCGTCTGTTAGCTGCTGTATCAGAGCTGGGGATCCAGTGCTTTCTTTAGGGTGCAGTGTTGTGATGCTGCCTAGTGATGTTGCATTGATTGGCTGCTTTTGGAAAAGAGGTGGAGTCTGACTTCACATGAATTGGAGGAGACATGTGCTGGTCCTCTCTGTCTTGGTGTTGCAGGTACTACTACTAATAGGGGTCATATGAACAGGTTTTTAGGTAATGCCTTCCTAATAAATTTAGAAATACAGTATACACTGTCTGTCCAAAAAAGTCACCAGCAAAAAAAAGGTCACACAGGTCTGGTTGAATCGCTTTTAGCTTTGATTGCTTTACGCATTCACTGTGGCATTGTTTCAATAAGCTTCTGCAACGTCACAAGATTTATTTTAATCTAGTGTTGCACTCATTTTTCTTGCAGCATTGATAATGGTAGAGTATCTCAATGAGGTTAAGGTCTGGACTCTGTGGTGAACTCTCTCAATCCATGTGTGAAAATGATGGTGATCTCATGCTTCCTGAACCCTGAACTCTTTCACAATTCCAGCACCATGAATCCTGCCATTATCATTTTGGAATATGCCCGTGCCATCAGGGAAGAAAAAATCTATTGATGGAATAACCTGGTCTATATTCAGTATATTCAGGTAGAGTCAGCTGACCTCATTCTTTCAGCACATACTGTTGCTGAACCTAAACCTGCAGAACAACTGCAGCACCAACCAACCCCACATCATTTGCTTACTGAAATCCAGGTGGAGACTTTTATTTTGGCAGGATGTGTATCTGATCAGCAGTGAGAGAGTATGGTGGTGATTCATGGTGAGAAGGTTAAGCGAGGTCTCGTTCTGAAGAGGATTGGTAACGGCACGGCGTTCCTGCAGAGCACAGTATAAACCTCATTAACACAGCTGAACTGAATTATGGGAAGACTGTGGTGCTTACTCACCATTATCCTTTTCACACGCATTAACCTGAGATTCATGTGATGACTCTCTCACTCTATCTCTCTCTCTATCTCCCTATCTACCTCTCAGTTTCTCTCTCTCTCTCTTTAAATCTCTATTGTTCTCTCTCTTCCTCTCTATTTTTCACTTTGTGTCTCTCTCTCTCTCTCTCTCTCTCTCTCTCTATCTACCTCTCAGTTTCTCTCTCTCTCTTTAAATCTCTATTGTTCTCTCTCTTCCTCTCTATTTTTCACTTTCTGTCTCTCTCATTCTCTCTCTCTATCTTTCATTTTCTCTGTGTCTGAATCTCTCTTTCTCTCTTCTTCCTCTCTCACGCTCTCTCCCTCTTTCTCCCTCTCTCTCTCCCTTTTCCCTCTCTTTTTACTCTCTACTTTTCAATTTCTCTCTCTCTGAATCTATCCCCTACTCTCTCTCTGTCCCTCTCTCACTGTGTACCTCTTATTTTCTCTCTGTCTCTCTCTTTTACTCTCTTTTTTCACCTCTCATTTTATCCCCCTATCTAAATCTTTCTCTCCCTCTCTCGAAAAACAAATAAAAAGTGGATTGAATTGATAAAAAATTATAAAAGTTCTCTCTCTCTCTCTCTCTCCTTCTCTGCACCTCTCATTTTCTCTTTCTCTCTGAATCTCTCTTTCTCTCTTCTTCCTCTCTCTCCCTCTCTATCTTTCACTTTCTGTCTCTCTCATTCTCTCTCACTCTCACACTCTCTCCCTCTCGCTCCCTTTTCCCTCTCTTTTTACTCTCTACTTTTCAATTTCTCTCTCTCTCTCTGAATCTATCCCCTACTCTCTCTCTCTGTCCCTCTCTCACTCTGTACCTCTCATTTTCTCTCTGTCTCTCTCTTTTACTCTCTTTTTTCACCTCTCATTTTATCCCCACTATCTAAATCTTTCTCTTCCTCTCTCAAAAAAAAAACAAATAAAAAGTGGATTGGATTGATAAAAAATGATAAAAGTTCTCTCTCTCTCTCCTTCTCTTCACCTCTCATTTTCTTTACCTCTGAATCTCTCTTTCTCTCTTCTTTCTCTCTCTCTCTCTTCACCTCTCATTTTCTCTCTCTCTGAATCTCTCTTTCTTCTTCCTCTCTCACTCTCTATCTTTCTTCTTCTCTCTCTATCTAAACCTCTCTTTTCTGTATCCCTCTCTTACTCTCCCTCTCTCATACAAAAACAGACAAAAATGTTGATTGACTTGATAAAAAAAATCATAATTTAATTATTGTTTTAGGCATGACATAAACAAAAACAATCAGAGTGTCTCTTGCTTATCATTCTCTTTAAGAGTCAGGTGAGCTCTGACTTTGGTGGATTGCTATTGTAACGGTGCAGCTACCTGGACGTGTCCAACAAACTCTTCTCAGCAGAGGAAACTGAGCTGCTGGTTGACGCTGTGAAGGAGCTCCAGCAGCTCATTTATGGGAACAGCAATGTTATTTTATTTACTATTCTGTTTATTGTTGATGCCAAGATAGCGATGAACGTCTGAATGTTGGCGTCTGTCTAGGTTGTATTCAGTCAGTGGAGCTCCTGTGTTTTCCTGTGTGTTACCAAGATAGAGATAGAAATACACCAGAAATGTACCTGAACACACCTCATTTCCAGAACACCACGCCCATCAGTGTAGATATATTTAGAAGCTGCTATTTAAACACTGCAGGAGGAAGAGTGAAAATAGACTGTTGGCGGGGTGTGAGATGGCAAGGAGCACTGTGAGTACTGGACAATCCCTGGACTTTTCTTTGTTTTAAAACCAAAGTTTGTATTTTTGTTGTTTAATAAATGATTTAATACTTTAAAAATATAAAACAGGAGTCGGGCCATTAATAAACTGAATCATCGCACAAACAGCTGAAGCAGCTCCTTTTCTGTACCGGCCTCGTTAAAAATGCACGAGTACACACTCGTCACCAGCGTACTCAACATGCTGACGGAGCCAAAAATGGGCTGAATGGGTTTTAAGTGAGGTGCTGAACCAGTCAAAAGTTTGGACACACCTTCATACACCCTCTCATTCAGTGTTTTTCTTTATTCTTTATAGTTTAATACATTTTCTACAGTGTAGATGAATATTAAAAAGTGAATGATTAAAGGACACATATGGAATTGTGTAGTAAACAGTAAAATAGTGTTATTCCTCCACATTAATCCCCTGATCTAAAGCTGATGAACTGAGATGGTGATTTGAGGTGATTTAATTGGGATGAGTTGGAGCTTCACAGCGTGAAGGAAAAGCAGCAGCTATTGTTCAGCACCTCCAGGAACTCCTTCCTTCAAGATGCTGAGAAAACTATTCCAGGTTACTCTCCCTCATGAAGACACTGAGATTAAAATACAATACAAGAGTCTGCAGATCTGGGGTGGGTTTCCCGAAAGCTTCGTAACGCTAAGAACTTCGTTAACTCGTACTTAAGATTGATCGTTAATTAAAGAGTGTTTCCCAAACCCGTGCGTAACTAAAGTACTACGTAAACTCACTCGCAGATTAACGAGTGCTCTGACCCAGTCGTTATTCTTAAAGAGCTTCTTTAGGGGATCTCGACTTGCAGTTCAGCACCTTAAACACCAGGGACCGCCAATTTTGAAGAAGAAAAAATATTATTTCCGTGGTTGAACAATTATATTATATTACTATTAATTATAATCAATTATATTATTATATAATTATCAATATTATTATATTATATTATGTTATGTTATGTTATGTTATGTTATGTTATATTATATTATATTATAATGCCAACTTTGTCTGTGGCTTGTAGTATAACTGGGCATATTGGAATTGACCAATCAAACCCATCATTAAAATCCAGATTAGCGATGCTGGAGTTCTTGACATTAATGCTGCAAGAAATGCAATCAGTGAATTCCTGCAGATGATGCTCACGGTTTAAGCAAAGCTGCAAAGTAGGTCCGGTGCAGGGACGCCTGCGGTGTCTTTAATCCCACCTATACGTATTGTAAAGGGTATCGGTGAATGTGCAGGTAATATTTAATAATATTCCTTATTCAGGTGCTTCTAACCAACATTGTGGCCGTTCATCTGGGCAAACTCTGGGGTGTGTCAACTCGCAAATATATAAATACCAGTCAAAAGTTGGACACGTCTCATTTAATTATTTTATTTTTTATTTTTTTACATTGGCGATTAATATTAAAACCATGAAAACGATTAATTGACGCATATGGAATTATCTAGTAAACAAAAAGGTGCATGGCCTTCACAATCCCCTGACCTAAACCCAACTGAGTGATTTAGGATGAGCAGGAGCCTCATAGAGTGTATATAAAACATATTTTTATATACATACGTATAAGTATTATTATATTATTTTTATATAATTTATTTTTATATATTTTATATTATTTTTATATAATTATTCATAATAATAATAATAATAATAATAATAATACATTAATATTACTATCAATATTACTATTAATAATATTAGTATAATATCTATTAATATAATATATATTAACTATAATAATTTTTAAAAAGTAAGAAAAGTTTAATGTTTTAAAATAGATTAGATTTTTTATTATTTATTTAGTCATATGTATCTTTAGGAGTATTGTATTAATGCCAAAGTACATCCTTTTGTAATTTAAATTTCAGAATATGTATAATATTGATGATTACAACACATTTCTACGTTTTTAGGGTGTAATAGTGAATAAATACTGCATATATGCAGTGTTGAATCGATATTTGTGGATCGATTGAGCGCGCTGTGTCGGAGGAGGAGTCAACAAAGACGTTCTTTAACCTCGTTCGTTAATTTTCACGTTGCGAAGCTCTTTGGGAAACACTCGCAGAACTGGCTCGTTCTTTACTCACGTCATTCGTTAGTTCGTTCGTTATTCCCTAAGATTGATGTTTTCGGGAAACCCACCCCTGAACTCAGAGATAAATGTGATACTTATTTAGAAGAATCTAAAGTATATAACATATTTTGCTTTATTTAACACTTTTTGTTCAGCATGTGTTTTGATAGAGCTTTAATATATGCTTCAATATTAGATTTACAATGTAATGTAAAGAAAAGATGTGTCCAAACGTTTGACTGGTACTGTAGAGCAGTAAATTTAACCTTCTTTTTTTTATACGTATATATATATATATATATATATATATATATAAATTGAAGATATCGTGACATTTCAAATTAGTACATCAGTTGAACTACATTAATTTTTAAAAAGTATCCAAATTTTTTATTATTTATGTTAATTCCATCATTTACTTTCTTATAATTGTGGTGATATTTTAGTCCTCTAATTCTTCAATTTAGTTTATATTTTATTATTCTAATTCTTTTATCTCTTTGTTTTATTGCTCTACATTTTAGCCTGTCTGCATATCTTTTTTTTTTCTAAATTATTTTATTCTGTTTTTTTTTTTCCTTTTGACTTTTTATTTATTTTAATTATTTTGCCCTTTTATTAATCTAATCTTATGTTTTAACTTTTAGCCCTTTTATTTTATTCATCTCATCCTTTTATTTATTTTAGTACTGGTTTTACTTTTGGCCTTTTACCTTTTTATTTCATCCTTTTATATGTTTTAAACTTTTTTTTATAAACTTATTATTATTATTAATATTTATTTAAGTTACATAATTTACTTTTTTATAATTGTGGTGATATTTTAGTCCTCTATTCCTTCAATTTTGTTTATATTTTATTATTCTAATTATTTTAGCTCTTTGTTTTATTGCTCTACAATATAGCCTGTCTGCATATCCTTTTATTCTGAATTATTTTATTCTGTATTTTTTCTTTTAACTTTTTATTTATTTTAATTATTTTGCCCTTTTATTCATCTAATTTTATGTTTTCACTTTTAGCCCTTTTGTTTTATTCATTTCATCCTTTTATTTATTTTAGTACTGGTTTTACTTTTAACCTTTTTATTTCATTTATTTTTATACTTTTTAGACTTTTTTTTTTACCTAATATTTATTTTAGTCCCATCATTTACTCTCTTATAATTGTGGTAATATTTTAGTCCTCTATTTCTTTTTTGTTTATATTTTATAATTCTAATTATTTTATCTCTTTGTTTTATTGCTTACATTTTAGCCTGTCTGCAGGATCATTTTATTTTTAATTCTTTTTTATTTCTTCTTAGTTAAATCTTATATTGTTTGCTTGTTTTTTATCCTTTACACTTAATTTTCAGTCCCTTTATTTTGTAAATGCTCGGCTGCATTAAAAATGAGGGTTACCCTCAATGCATTACTGAGTGAAAATAAAGATTGATTGATTGATTGATTGATTGATATGTAGGATAAATGATCTGCAGTGATAATAAAGCTGGCCAGCAGGGAGAGCTGTGGTGAAGGCCGTGATGGGTTCAACCATCCATCCTCAGCATCATCAGCATCCTCAGCATCATCCTCAGCAGTGGGTGGGTGGTTGAGCTGGCGGCAGCAGTTAAGGAAGCGAGTGTGTGAATAATGCTGTGTTTAATGGTTTAAAGGGGGAAGGGATGATCTGACTCATGTGTAATTGCTTAATTTAGGAATTACAGCTCTAACTGTTTAGGCAGAGGAGCAGCTTCCCCACACATCCTAATAAAACCCTAATCTCAATATTTTTGATATCAAAAAATATACATCTTTATGAGGTAGAGTCACCTGGAATTCAGGCTTTCAGTTAACAGCTGTGCTGAACTCATCAAGAGTTAATTACTTGAATTTCTTGTCTCTTAATGTAAAGTTTGAGAGCATCAGTTAAAGTAAAGTAGTGAAGAGGTAGAGTTTGGAGCTTGGGCCGGGTTGGGTTGGGTTCTGTTTTTTAACCCTTTTAGACCTGAATTATGTTCCGGTGATGGAAAAATGTAATCTAATTAACTAAAATATTTAATTCCTTTGTTAATGTTCAGTGCATTGAAAGCCTGTGTTTAACTTTTTCTCTTTTTAACCTTATTATTTAAAAAACTATCCCTTAAACGGTAAAATAAACATTAATAATAAAAATTAGCTCTTACTCTGCCATTATTTTGGATCCATTGCTGCCGTTCCCTAATGCAGTTTTATTGGCTTGGCTTTTCATTAGCTGATTCATGGTATATTTTGACAGACATCATGTCTCATAATGTTCATTGTAATGGATGCAGGGCCTAAAAGGGTTAATGCTACTATTTATTATATATAAAGCTATAGCATGATAATCACTATATAGTAAAGCAACAAATCAAACTGTGTTTTAAACACGTCATTACGCACTTAATTCACAGTGCTTTGTGTAGCCAGGACAACAAAATAAAGATTTCTGAAGTGAGGAGCGGATGAATCCGATTCCAGGTTATGTTCAGTCAGACAGAGAGAGAGAGAGAGAGAGAGAGAGAGAGAGCTCAGTCAGAATCTTCACTCCTTCGTTTCTTTGGTTTTACTATGAGTGAATGAGCTACTGAGCTCTGAGTTTCCTCTTCTGAAGTCTCCATTGCTCCACCAGCCGCTCGCGTTCAGTAAAACTGAGCCGGATCCTCTTTTAGAGGCTGTACGTGTGACGTTTAAAGTACGTAAAGACGCGTGACATGGCCAGAAGAAGAAGAACTCCCTCGCAAAGCGACCCGAAACCCCAGTTTATTTAGTTTTTAGAATAAATATTTTTTTTAGGATTTGAAGGGATGTTTGTTTCAGCACACTGGAACCATTACACACAATATTTTATCCATATTCGTCTCCACTCAGAAATGCTTCTGCTTTCAATTTAGAAACAACAAAATAATACGAACTGACACTTTAATAAACATTGTTCTTAAATAATAGGTCTATGCTTCTTCAGTGTTGCAATGTTAATTAACATAATTCTGAATGGATTTCGCTTATTCACACAGTACAAATATGTTCTTAAAAGCTCAGTTTTAAGGCTCTACTTACTCAAATAATGTGGAGTTTAAATCGGGCCATAATGACAGTTAATGGGGCGGATCAGGTCGGGCCGGGTCGGGCTGGATCTAAGGTCTAGTAGAGTTGGTATACAGTGAATAGCCTAACGTTCTAATCCATATTAGAAGCAAGAACTACTTAACTAAATAAAGAAAATATGAAGGTCAGTCAATCTGAAAGAAAGAAGTTGGTAATGTAGATGAAACTGGCACTCATCAGGGTCAAACATAGTGGTGGGTCAGGGCTGCTGGATAACTTAATGCTGTAATAGATAAAACCAGGAATTCTGCTGTTTTTACCAGAAAATCCTGAAGGATCTGTTCCTGAAGGATCAGCCATCTGTTCCTTAGTGACCTCAAGCTCAGGAGTACTTGGGTTCTGCAGCAGGACAATGACCCAAAGCACACAAACTTTAAAGTTCACTGTCTCTGAATGGATTAAAATTTAATAAATAAATGAAGGTTTAGGAGGGTCTAGTTAAAGTCTGATTGATTGAGATGCTGTGAATGATGTTAAAGAGCTTTAGACTTTTATGCGCGAAAATCCTCCAATGTGTCTGAATTAAAACTGCAATTCTGTAAAGAAGAGTGAAACTAAATTCCTCCAAAGAGATGTGTGTTTTATATTTACTCAGGTTATCTTTGTCTGATATTAAAGTTTGTTTAATAATCTGAAAAATGTAAGCATGACAAAAAGGCAACACAAGAGAAATCTATAATGAGGCAAATTCAGTATTGCATCACTAAATATAGAGTATTATATAATGTATTTGGTCACAATTGCACTAAATTAGCATTATTACAGCACTTTCTGCAGTCTTTATACAGTATTTGCCTAGACTCTGAGTTTGACAGCTGTCTCCAGTTCCTCTCTGACTGTCGTCGGCCTCTGGAGGCACATAAAATCTTAATCATAGCCATCAGAGGTGCTGACAGCCCGGGGAGGAGCTCCACTGATGCAATTAAACCAGCCACAATACAGATCCATCAGCAGCAGCAGACCCACAGAAACAACCTCCATCCAGTCTCTTAGCTTAGTTCAATCTTTTAGCATAGAATATAATCAAGAGGAAGATGGATGATCACAAACCATCAAACCACCAAACTGAACTGCTTGAATTTTTGCACCAGGAGTAAAGCAGCATAAAGTTATCCAAAAGCAGTGTGTAAGACTGGTGGAGGAGAACATGATGCCAAGATGCATGATTAAAAACTGTGATTAAAAACCAACCAGGGTTATTCCACCAAATATTGATTATTTCTGAACTCTTAAATCTTTATGAATATGAACTTGTTTTCTTTGCATTATTTGAGGTCTGAAAGCTCTGCATCTTTTTTATTATTTCAGTCATTTCTCATTTTCTGTAAATAAATGCTCTAAATGAGAATATTTTTATTTGGAATTTGGGAGAAATGTTGTCTGTAGTTTATAGAATAAAACAACAATGTTCATTTTACTCAAACATAAACCTATAGTAAAAAATAGTAAAAATAAAAATAAAAAATTGAAACTTACTGGGTTTCTGTAGAGAGGTATCTACTGAAGGTTTTAAGCAGATCTGAGCCTGGTTATTAACTTACTTCTCACTCACTCCTCTCTCATTTCTCGCTCACTCCTTGCTACAGCTCCTCGCTCACTTCTCTCGCTCACTCCCCGCTCACTCCTCTCTCTTTCCTTTCTCAATCCTCTTTCACTCCTCACTCACTCCTTTCTCTCTCCTTGCTCACTCCTCACTCACTTCTTACTTACTCCTCTTTCACTCCTCTCTCACTCATCACCTCACTCACTCACTCCCCGCTTACTCCTCTCTCTCTCCTCGCTTACTCCTCACTCACTTCTTGCTCTCCCCTCTCTCACTCCTCGCTCACTCCTCTCTCCAGCTCCTCTCTCACTCCTCGCTCCAGCTCCTTGCTCACTCACTCCCTGCTCACTCCTCTCTTATTTTTTGCTCACTACTCACTTTCTCCTCGCTCACTCCTTGCTCTCCCCTCTCTCATTCCTCGATCACTCCTCTCTTACATCCCGGCTCAATACTTGCTCTCTCTCCTCGCTCACGTTCCTCTCTCACTCCTTGCTTCAGCTCCTTGCTCACTCACTCCCTGCTCACTCCTCTCTTATTTTTTGCTCACTACTCACTTTCTCCTTGCTCACTCCTTGCTCACTCCTCTCTCAATCCCCTGATCACTTCTCTCTAACACTTCGCTCCAGCTCCTGCAGTGTACAGCCCGGAGGGTCAGGCCTCCCCTGGCTCTGCTTAGGCCAGCTTTGGGGGATCTGAGACCAATCCCTCTCAAATTAAATCACGCTGCATTGATGTGAACTCTCCTCCAGTCCTGCAGTCTTCATGCTCAGAACCTTCTTTCAGTGCCAAAAGACTGTATCTGTAACAGTAACAGCTGAAAAATGGTTTATACTGTAACTTTAGTATATTTATCATAACGTCGTTCCAGCATTTACCACCAGTTTTGAAGCCCAATTAATCATAATTTCACCAAGAATGTAATGGTGTCATTTGATAACTTCCTAGGTTTGATTTCCCTTTACTTCAAACTACTACAGTAATATTACTTGAAACATATATCTTTAATACAGGGTTGGAGAATGAAACTGAATCACCTGGTTTTAGAGCACAATAATTGATTGTGGTGACGGACAGTTCTGGTGGAAACAGGAGAGTTGAGGTGCACATTGAATTCTGCGTGATTTGATCAGCCGTGGTTTTATGTTTTTTGGATACAATCCGGGTTAGCACCCAAACATCCCTTTCAGAGAGCTTCCTCTTACAGCGTCCACAGTTAATCCTGTTGGATGTGGTTGGTCCTTCTTGGTGGTATGCTGAGCTGACATTACCCTGGATACCGTGGCTCTTGATGCATCACAAAGACTTGCTGTCTTGGTCACAGATGCTCCAGCAAGTCGTGCACCAACAATTTGTCCTCTTTTGAACTCTGGTATGTCCCCCATAATGTTGTGTGCATTGCAATACTAAATTCCTCCACAGAGATGTGAAAGACTCGTTACCAGTTTTCATACACTTTTATATTTACTCAGGTTTTCTTTGACTGATATTAAAGTTTTTTGATAATCTGAAAAATGAAATGCAAAAACAAAAGAAATCTGCAAATACCTTTTAATGCCACTGTATTTTGGTACAGGTAAGGCATTTTTCCATCAGAATATTTGAAGGCATGTGGAGAGCAGCGCTAAAATGACAACAAATTTCATCATGTATAATATTGTTCAGAGCCTGTAATACAGGACAGGTACATCCCATATCTAATCCCAGGCCCAGGTGATGAAACAGGAATGTGATTCTGAGGATACGGGGCTGGATAGTGATGGAGAGTGAGTGACACGCTGTGTGAAGATGACAGAGGAGAATCCCAGCAGATGTGCCCAGCCCACCGCGGGCACTTTATCACGCTTATATTTGACAGCACTATCATGTAGGCAAATAAAATAACACAAACAGCAATAAGGTGTTCATAAATCATGTGGGGAAACAGGTCTGCTGATCCTGATCTGATAACCAATACTCTCAGCCTGCACTGAGTGGAAACCGCAAGACTAATGATGCTCAAAACCAGCGTAAACCAATGGAAAATGGAGATACGCTGTTACTAAACGGTTCTTTCTTCCTATGAGCTTCTTGTCAAACCTTTAATAATAGAACCTTCTGAATATGTCCTACATTCTTAAGGCCCTATTTTAGTGTGTTTGGTATCGTGAGGGCGCAAAAAATAAACCTTGAGCGTCTCAAAACGCACCAAAGTCATGTTTTATTTCTCTTAATTAATCGTGGGTGTGGTTAATTTTGGGCGTAACGTGAAATAAACCAATCAGAGTGTCATTTGCTCTTCCCATTAAGAGCCGGGTGAGCTCTGACTTTGGCATCTTCGTATTTTAACAGCAGTGTTGGGCACGTTACTTTGAAAAAGTAATTAGTTATAGTTACTAGTTAGTTCTCCAAAAAAGTAACTGAGTTACTAACTGAGTTGCTCCACTACAAAAGTAACTAGTTACTAGTAAAAGTAACTTTTGCATACCTGTCAAGTTTTGAATTTAAAAATAAGAGTAAGCTTTGAGTCATCCCACCAGCCCAACGGAGGTTCAGTATCCCTTACATTTTAAGAAAGGTTTACAAGCATAGGCGTAGGAACCGGGGGGGATGGGTGGGACATGTCCCACCCAATATTAGAAACAGGTGGATTTGTCCCCCCCAAAAATGACATCTTTTCGCTCAGATCAGGTGTAAAATTAATGAGAAGACAGACCGGACCAATCACGAAGCCGGTTCAGGTATTAAGTTATTCATTTTCAATTAATTTAGGATTACAGGACTTACTGTGAGCTATAATGAACGAATATTCATTTAGCTAACTAGTTAACTAGAAGCCAGATGTAGTGGATAGCCAGGATTTAGTACAGTACTTTGTGTTTGTAGTTTAAAGCAGTTTCTTAACCCTGATCACTGCCCCAAAAATTTTCCACCTGATCCAGCTGATCAGCTAATAAACAGTAATTTACTGAGTTTACCTGTTAAAATCCTTTAAAGTCAAAGTCAAAGTCAAAGTGGTTTTTATTGTCATTTCAGCTATATACAGAGTACACAGTGAAACGAAACAACGTTCCTCCAGGGACCATGGTGCACATAAACACAGTGTAGACAGAACAATAGTGCAACAGTACAAAAGTGCAGACAGACAATACAACACAATACAGACAAAGAATAATAAATAACAAGACAGTGTGCAAATTTTGCCCCTTATGGAGCCTAAATTAATCATTATGTAAATCCAGCAGTGTATTAGACACATCATACCACCACTACTTTATTAAATGCCTTTAAAGCAGAGGAAGCTCAAGAACATGCAGAACAGTGTTAATATGCAGTAGAATATATAAGAACTGGGTTGAGAAATACTGCTGTAACGTGACTTCTGTTCATTTGTAGTTCACAGTAAGACCACATGTCCTGATGTTTATAAAAATCTCTATGAAACTTAAAGTTACATTCTTTTACATAAAAGGACACCATCTTAAGAAGAGCTCTCAGTAGAAAATAAAAGCGCAGGAGAAAATGTAAATATACGACAGAATTGACATGCCAATACATAATAATAATAATAATAATAATAATAATAATAATAAACAAATCTGTTATATTATTTTAAATATTAGGTGATAACTGATTATTTTTGTCGTATGTATATTATTCAGACATTGCATGCATAATTTTTTCTAACAACAGTAAATGTAACGTGGAGTAACATGTTTAGGTTGTTAATGTCAGGTCTTTTGTCTGTCTGGTTCTCATGTCTGTGTTATTCTCAGGTCTGTGTTTCTTTCCCAGTGTTTTTCCACTCACCTGTGTTCATTTATAGCTCCGCCCCTTCGTCCCAGGTGTTTCCTGTGTGTGTGCACCTCTATTTAAGGTCCGTGTTCCATTTCCCCGGTGTCGATCCATGTATGTTTATCATCTGTCAGTGCTCTATGTGTTCCCCAGTTTCCTCAGTCCTGTTTTCAGTTTATTCCCGGTGTATTTTGTATTTGTTTTCTTTAATAAATCCCTTTTTTGTTTGCATTTGCGTCCGCCTCCGCGTCCTCCCTGCACCCGCACCTGACAGTTAAATCACCTTATAATAATAATTTACTTTTAGAGTGGGATTGGGTTCATATTGGCAAATGTGTCCCCCCCAATATCAAGTCCGCTCCTACGCCCTTGTTTACAAGAAATCTAAAATAACCACCTGTGAACCACTTACACACTAAAATTAGATTATCAGAATCCAATAGGCCTACATTTGTTCACACTGAAATGTTGTGGACATTCCTACTTACGTAATTCTTATAATACAGCCTAAATGAAAATACTTTTTAAGTGTTTTGAAGTCTTCACTTTTCTTGTTTATTAGCTGATCAGCTGGATCTGGTGGGAAACACAAAATTTGGAGGCAGCGAGCAGAGTTCAGAAACTGATTTAAACTACCAACATAAAGTACTGTACTGAATTCTGTCTATCCTCAACATCCAGCTTCTAGCTAACTAGTTAGCTAAATGATTTTTGTTTGTTATAGCTTACAGTAATCCTGCAATCCCAAATTAGTAAATACAAGTAAAAACGAATTATTAGTTACTGGCTGATCAGGTACATCAGGGCAGGTTGAACAATATATGTGGGTTTGATCTGTGTGTTTTGATTGAGAAATGAGTGTTTTTAACCTGCAGAAACAGCTCCAAAAACAACTCCATTACCTTTCTTTTAGATAAATCGCTGTATATCCAGATCTGTTTTAACTTCAGCTGCTCCAACTAGCTGCCTAAACTCACAGCGAGGGGGCGGGGCTTCCCCACACTGACTCTCCTCTGTGCTCCGCAAAACCAGAAAGCTGATTGGCTGTTTCTCCTGAAAGGCGGGACTTTCTCCTTGAACTGGCACCATGATTGGCATTAAGAGATTTAATAATCTCTCATTAATACAGTCATAAATACTAATACGGGAGGACGGCAGGAAAGAGGGGTAAAATACGGTAGTTTCTGGGCCAAAACGGGAGACTTGACAGGTATGCGGCTAAAGTAACGTGCAGTAACGGGGTGTGGGAAATGGTAACTGCGTTCTAGTTACAGTCAGAGTAATTAGTTAGATTACTCTTTACTGAAAAAAGTAACAGTGTTTGTAACGCCCTTTATTTTAACGCCGTTACTCCCATCACTGATCGTGAGGGTGAAAAAATAAACCTTGAGCGGCTCAAAACGCATGAAAACACTCAAAAGGCATGTACTAATTCTCTTAATTGATCATGGGTGTGGTTAATTTTGGGCGTAACGTAAAATAAACCAATCAGAGTGTCACTTGCTCACCATTCCCGTTAAGAGGCAGGTGAGCTCTGACTTTGGCACGTTCGTATCTTAACAGCGCGGCTCTTTTGTGCGTCTCAGCAGAGACAGGAAACTTAGCTGCTCATTCACACTGTGAAGATACACCAGCAGCTCATTTAAGGGAACAGTAATATTATTATATTATTATAAATTCTGTTTATGGTTGATTTGCGTTATTCCCCAAGATACGTAGATAGTTTTCAGAAAACCCACCCTAGAGCCATTTAGTAAGCAAAAAAACATCTTTTTACTAAGGAAAATTATAAAGGAACAGTAACATACACTGACTTATATAAGTAACTTTAATCTGATCACTGGATTGGAAATAATATTTCATCTATAGATTACTTGTTACTGAAAACTGGGTAACACTTTATAATAACTTTCATCAATATATTTTTATCTGATTATTAGTAGATGTGAACAAAGCATTAGTTTATTAGAATTTATCAGTACAGATATTCATATTAAAAATGTTAGCAAATCATTAGCTCATCAGAATTTAAACATTAATAAATCGCTAGTAAATACGAATTTTAAACCAGGCAAATGTTCATCAACTGCAGTTCATTTTGCCAATGCGTTTCTTAAAATGTGAAAAATAAAAGTTATTAATTATTAATTAATGGTATATTAAAGGAAGTTAATATAAAGTGTTACTGAAAACTGTTACTCAAAATTGATCAGATTACTAAGTAAAGCCTCACTGACATTACTGATCAATACTGTCACACAGAAAAGGGTAAGAGGATTGACATAATTGCAGGTATATAATTTTATTTAAAATAAGACTACCTTTATAAAGGGTTTATAAATGGTTTACAATTAGTTTATTAATAGTTACTAATTAGGTTGTAAATTACTTAAAAATTAACAATCAGTTATAACACATACGTAGAAAGAGCAACAGTATAGATGGCTGTGTAATACAGTTCACTATTTGGCAAACAACAGGTCATTGTTGCCCTTTTTACGTATGTGTTATAACTGATTATTAATGATTTTTAAGGCATTTGCATCCTAATTATTAACTATTAATAAACTAATTGTAAACAATTTATAAACCCTTTATGAAGGTAGTTTTAAGTAGTACCAAACTAAAACAGGAACAGAAAACAAATATGAGAAAAGCAAACAAATGAACAAATAAACATGGCTGGGATCACTTATTGAAAAAAGACCGGAACAAAGACTAATAAAAACTAAGAAAACAAGGAACCTAATAGCTGAAAATAACAACACAGGGATAAAGAAAACAAACAAACCTGACACGCAAACACAAAACACTGAAACAGAGGAGCTTAAATACAAGAGGAGGGTGAGGAACACCTGGGTCCAGTAACGAGGGGGCGGGGTTACAAACAAGCTACAAAGAGACAGGACAAGAACAAAACAAGGCCATGTGCTTCAAGAGAACATGGCTGGGAACACAAGACAAAACATTAGTTTTACACACAAACACTGATTAACTGATCTTCATAAATGATCTCTTCATATTATGATTTATCAGGTTGATTATTTAAAGCACGTTTCTATAATGTCTTAGTATTGTCTCTGTTATTGTTCTCTTGTCCAATCAGTGACTCTGGTTCTGCTGAATGTCCCGGTAGATCTGAATAGTGTGGACAGTGTGGTTTTTCCAATTATAACCTCAAACAACCTCCCAGATAAATTCTCACAATCCTGATATCTCTCAGTTTATACAGGGCTGATCTCAGTCCTGCACTCGTCACGCTCCATCCATCCATCTACACTTCTCCTCTCACCCTTCTCTCTCTCTCTCTCTCTCTTCCTTTTTCTCTCTCTCTCAGTTAAATATCCCTGGTGAAAAGAATATATACTTAATTGTACTTAAAACATGTTGAGAAATGTCTAAGTATGCTGTAAATATACAGATTTATGTATTTTCTTATTAAATATATTAAAAGTGCATTAATATTATGCTTTTATCAAATGTTTGAAAGTAAACTTTGATCATACTTTTTTAAAAAGCACAATATAGTGTATTTAAAAAAAAACTAATACTACTATGAAGTACAATTTCAGTTTAATGCGATTCAATATACTTGTTTCCAAATATACTTTTGTGGTAACACTTTATTTTAAGGAACACAAATTAGGTGCTTATTAATGTCTTATTATTTGCTTAATAAAGCCTTAATTACACATTTATAAATTATTTATTCACTACTTGTTATGCTTTATTCTGTGTAAATATTATTGGTGCTTAATTAGTGGTCTGTTATGTGAAAATGATTAATAATGGCTGTATTAGTTATTATAGTTCACAATAAACGGTTTGAATTATTGGGAATAATTTGATATATAGATAATTTTATATATTTAGGAATCATTTAGTATATTTGGGAATAGTTTGATATATTTGGAACAATTTGGTATATTTAGGAATCATTTGGTATATTTGGGAATAATTTTGACAGACTTTCTAGTTCTTTGTAACTAATATCCTTTACGAAACAATAATATATGGCGATATATTGGACAATATATTGCAGTATATTAATTAATACAATTTCATATAGTGTATTTAAAAAAAATAGCTTACTATAAAGTACACTTTTAGTTTAATGTAACTCAATATATGGTAACACTTTATAATAACTTTCATTAATAAACCATTAACTAATGATTAATAGCTGTTATTTTTCACATTTTAATACTAATGAACACATTGGCAACATGAAATATACTGTTACCCACTATATTTTCTTAAATGCATATTTCCACATATAAGTGTTGAAACAGTTGTTTTTAAGTGTGTTAAAAACAGCTGTTACAGTAGTTCACTTGTATAAAGTACAATGTATCATGTAACTTTTTATAAAGTAAATAAAATGACTACTAATAATAAAAAAAAATTAAAGTATATTTGTAACTCGCAAAACAATGTAGTTGAGTATATAAAAATATATTTTTATACCCAACAAAGTACAGTATACTAGAAGTGTGCTACTTACTTACAAAAGGCAGAAACAAGAAGCATGTATATTTGTACTCTAATGTAAATATAGATCACATATATTTAACATATTCTTAACAATTCTTTGTACATTTCTAATCTAATATACCTGTTGTATAAAATAGTAATAAATTGCGATACAGTTGTAACACTCATTAAATACATTATAATTTTACTGTTTACTGTAAGCATATTTAAAATATATATGGGGTTGCATACATGAAGTAGTTTAAATAGTGTTTAAATGTTACTTAAGTAAAGTAAATTTAAAATAGCTCCATTTTAGTACAGTTAAGAACACTTAGCGCAATTTAAATAAGAGTTTTTCACTATTTTTATACAATTAAAGAACAATAAGTACAAAAAAAGTTTTTTTCATTTTATCACTTTTAATAATCTACTTTTTTCATTAGGGTCCATTTCCAACCGTATCTAATCTTGTATCCAGGATAGAGGCTGATTCAGATTGGATTTGAGGAGTTTATTGATTGGAACGTCCTCATTTTTAAGGATTATATTTCACATAAAATCTGACAGCTGATTATTCCACCATCCAGTGCTTTCTCATTTTATATTTTAGGCTGCCAATGCGAGAATAATATTATTAATTATCATTTTTTGGCTTGTGCCGGGAGTCGTGCCGCTGACTCTCAGTGATATCCTGGAGCTTTTCCAATCTTCCCACACTGGTGATGCCATAGGCTGGCAGTTGTGAGGCCAAGCAAAGTGCAGATCTTCTTTTCGCACGGGGAATTATCCTTATTATAGGATCGGATTCACTCTTGACAGATATCATAGAGGTCAGGCAGACAAAAGATAAGAGATATATATTCTTCAATTCATTCTTAAGAACAGTAGATGCTTTATTTTATCCTGTTCCAGAGAGTCTGATCTCAACTATCTTCTGATGTTCAGCACCCTGGAGTGGCTGGAGTGGCTGGTTAAGCTTTTTTATCATTTTTACATTTTTTAAATTTTAAAAGAAATCTATCCAAACCAATCAGATTACTGCTAAACCTGTAGAATCAAGAAATCACTTAAATAGAACCTGATAAAAGATCTCAAAAAGCAGCACATTATTATTATTGTACCCCCATCTGAAGAAACTCAACAACAGATCATTGATCATCTATCAGTCTGGTTATAAAAGGTTATAAAGTAATTTATTTCTAAAGCTTTGAGACTCCAGAGAACCACAGTGATTCACTATTATTCACTAATGGAGAAAAACATGGAACACTGGTGAACCTTCCCAGGAGTGACCGGCCGACCGAACAATATTACTCCAAAAGGGCATGAAGAACTCATCCAGGAGATCCCAAAAGAACCCAGAACAACATTTAAAGAACTGCAGGATCTCACTCACCTCAGTTAAGATCAGAGTTAATGATTCAATAATAACCAGAAAATCCTGAAGGAGAATCAGAATCCAGCCATCTGTTCCTTACTGACCTCAAGCTCAGGAGTACTTGGGTTCTGCAGCAGGACAATGACCCAAAGCACACAAACATCAAAGTTCACCTCTGAATGGATTAAAATAAAAACTAAAAAATAAATGAAGGTTTAGGAGTTAAAAGTCTAGTTAAAGTCTGTTTGAGATGCTGTGGATGATCTTAAACAGTTTTAGTCGTTTATGCTGGAAAATCCTCCAATGTGTCTGAATTAAAACTGTAATTCTGTAAAGAAGAGTGGAACTAAATTCCTCCAGAGATGTGAAAGACTGGTTGCCAGTTATCGCAAATGTGGCAAATACCTTTTTTTATATTTGCCTCAATAAAGATTTCTTTTGCAACCACAAAGGATAGCATAGTAACACCATAGCAACCACCCAACAACAACATAGCAACCACCACAGATACCGTAGCAGCACCCTAGCAACCTCCTAGCAACCACTTAAAAACAACATAGCAACCACCATGGCTACCATAGCAACACCAAAGCAAACACTTAGCAACACCATACCATCCACCACAGACAGCATAGCAACACCCTAGCAGCCACCTAGCAACACTTTAGCAACCACTTGGAAACCACATAGCAACCAACAAGGATACCATAGCAACATCTCAGTAACCACCTATCAATCGCATAGGGGCAACATAGCAACCTCCACAGATACCACAGCAAACACCTAGCATCCACTTGGCAACACCAAAGCAACCACCACAGACACCATAGCAACCCCTTAGCAACACCATACCATCCACCACAGACACCATAGCAACACCTTAGCAACCACCTAGCAACACTTCAGCAACCACTTGGGAACCACATAGCAACCAACAAGGAGACCATAGCAATATCTTAGCAACCGCCTATTAATCACATAGCAGCACCTTAGCAACCACCACAGACACCATAGCGACCACTTAGCAAGACCGTACCATCCACCACAGACACCATAGTAACACCTTAGCAACCACCTAGCAACACTTTAGCAACCACTTAGAAACCACAAAGCAACCATCAAGGATACCATAGCAACATCTTAGCAACCACCTGTCAATCGCATAGCAGCACCTTAGCAACCACCACAGATACCATATTTAAATCCAGTGTAGTGGCACACAGAGTCCAAATCATGAAGATTGTGAGAGTATTTACATACGTCTAGTTGTTGCACAGTGTTTGCTAGAAATATCGTACACGTTCTCTGTAAAACATGGTGGTGGCTGCATGGGCTTGCATGGCTTCTAGTGCCACTGGGTCACTAGTGTAGTGTTGTTACTCAGTGTTTGCTGGAAATGCTGTGTGACAAATACCTTTTTACACAGGGCTAGATTGGTTTGTCTGATATTAAAGTTTGTTTGCTAATCTGAAAAGTGTAAGTATATATAAAAAATAAAAATAATAGAAGTAGGGGCGGAATTCTCTTTTTTACAGCGCTGTAATGAGAAGGTACACACCATGAACTCCCCCGGGTTGGTAATAGAGCCTCTAATTAGAAAGGAAGCCAGTCTGCTGCCGATCAGAGAGGAAATAACGTAAGATTTTTCACAGTTATCATAATATCATAACCTTCACTATCTTACAGCACAGTTTAATATCAGCAGCTACGCCAGTTTCATAGAGGCAGCCTTTATATCAGGAAACTGATATAATACAGGAGGCGAGAGGTTAGAGAGAGATTCAGTAAAGAGATATCAGGCTATTAAAACTATATTAAACTTCAGTTTTTCTGTAAAACTACACTTTTCACTTTTTTAGGATGATGCTTAGTGGTTAACACATTCACCTCCCAGCACTGGAGTCTTGGGTTCAAGTCCTTATCTGGTGCAATTTCGTGTGTTTCCTACCATAGCAACATCTTAGCAATGACCGCTGACACAATAGCAACCACTTAGCAACACCAAAGCAACCACTTAGCAACACCATACCATCCACCACAGTGCAATTACGTGTGTTTCCTTCCCCCCACAAAGTCCAAAAACATGGAAATAAGGTAAATTAGATATTCTAAATTGTGCTGGTGTGTTAGGAAGTATGTTTAGTGCTGTGAAAAAAACTATTTGCCCCATACAGATTTATTTAGTTTTATATTTTTAGAAATTCTAGACATCCAGTATCAGACATACTAGATATATTTTAAACTTTTATTTATTTTATTGTTAATGATTATGGTTTACAGCCAATAAAAACACAAAATCAATGCATCAGGAAATTAGAATATTATATAAAATCAATTGGTACTTTTGTCAGTGTGGACAGTGTGCCAAGTCCTGCTGGAAAATGAAATCCACATCTCCATAAAATAAAACTGCACTGCACTGCACTGGGAAAACACTGCAGATTTCATTTTCCAGCAGGACTTGGCACACTGCCCACATTTCCAAAAGTACCAATTGGTCTTACGTAAGATTCGAAATTTTTTTTTTTCTAATTTTTTCATTGGCTGTAAGCCATAATCATCAACAATTTAAACAAAATAAACACTTAAAATAGATCACTCTGTGTTTAACACATCTAAATAATACATAGAGTTTCACAGTTTCAACTTAATTACTGAAATGAACAACTAATAGTTTCGTGATCATTCATAATTTAAATGATAATTTAAATGATCAATTATCATCATACATTATTAAGTAAGAAAATTCAAATCCAACCTATAATAATAATAATGGCTTATTATAATGGTGAAATTTATAATGAATTAAAAAACACATTTGAAATACGACTTTGTGGAAACCCATAGTTTACTAAATAACTGCAAAAAAAAAAAAACATATTTTAACATAAATTACCTTACAACTGTCAGACAAGACAAGTTAGAGGATCCAATTGCAGGTTTAATTATCCAAAAAGCAGATAAACACAGCTAAACGATACAGAAAAGAGCAAATCCAAAAATTGAAGAAGAAATACAGACAGAAAACAAACAAAACGCTTTTAAAATGCTGTAAGGATACAAACAAGACTTCAAAACACTGTTCATTCATGTGCGGCGTCCTTGAATAGTGCAAACAATGAGCGGGTGAGAACAGGTGAGCATAATCAAAACTCAGGAGAGAGCGACCTCCTATGTGTTAGAGGGGCAACATATATATATGCTTTGTATCTCTTGTATTTTCCATCCTTTGATGTGTTCAGATTAATAGTGAACTAAAGATGAGCTGTATTTATATTAACCTTTATCTGTTACTGATTTTCATCAGATTGAAGCTCTGATAAATCTTGGATCTTGTGCCGCTTTAAAACTCTTTTGTTCAGCTGCAATAACGCATTTCTGAACGCTGCTTTAATTCACATCTGAAATTCTATTAAAGAAATATCTATTATTGTGTCGAGATGAAGCTCAGATATTTGGGAGGTCTTTGGGAATGTTTTTCTGATGAATGTATTTATTCAGCGCTGGAATACACAGATCAAACGTAACATTATGTCCTTCTTTCTCCACCAATTATCCCTTTCTTCAGCTCCACTGATCGTATATTTATACTATATTTATACAGCAACGAGCAAACACATTCTAATCTGATTCATGCAAATACATTCCTTAGAAACTACCTAGCTACACCTTGGCAACCATTTAGCAACACTATAGCAACCAACTATTAACCACACCAGATACCAGGGCAACACCTTAGCAACCACCTAGCAACCAACAAGGATACCATGGCAACATCTTGGCAACCACCTATCAAACGCAGCAAAAACCATGGAGACTATAGCAACCACCTAGAAACACCGTAGCAACACCTTTGCAACCACCTAGGAACACCTTAGTAACCACCCAGCAACCACACCAGATATCATAGCAACAACTTAGCAACAACATAGCAAGCACCACAGATACCATAGCAAAACCTGAGCAACCACCTAGCAACCACTTACATACAACACAGTAACCACCTAGAAAACTCCACCTTAGCAACAACCTAGTAACGCTTTAGCCACCACCTAGCAACCACTAAGAAACCACATAGAAAAAACCTAGTGAAAACACAGCAACCACCACAGATACCATAGCAACACCTTAGCAACCACTTAGAAACAACACAGCAACCATCACAGTTACCTTAGCCACCACCCCGCAACACCTTAGCAACCACCTAGCAACAACTTAGCCACAACACAGCAGCCACCACAGATTCAACAGCAACACCTTAGCAGTCACCTAGCAACACCATGGACACCATAGCAGGACCATAGCAACCACCTAGCAACCACTTAACTAACAAGGATACCATAGCAACATCTTAGCCACCCCACATCAACCACTCAGAAACACCTTAGCAACCATTACAGACACCATAGCAACACCTTACCAACAACATAGCAACTATCTACAATCCACCACAGATATCATAGCAACACCATAGCAACTACTTTGCAACCACTTAGAAACCACTTAGAAACAACATAGCAACCATCTACAATCCACCACGGCTATGTGTATGACGGTAATCAGGCTGTAAAAGCTCGACACAAAGCTGACCGTGTATTCTGTAAAACATGGGGGTGGTTGCATGGGTGTGCATGGTTTCCAGTGTTTGCTGTAAATGGCGTGTATGACGGTAATCAGGCTGTAGAAGCTCAGGTGTTCAGTAAGGTCAGGTGCTGAGCAGGTCGTAAGCGCGCCGCTCCTGTTCGCCGGCCGTCGAAGCTTCGAGACGGACGTTTCTTCAGTGTCTGCGTCCCGCGCTGCACGCTGAGCAATATCTGAGCTGACACTGACCTTTTCAAACTCCATAAAACCCTGCAAACAATTTCCCAGCACACGCGTGGACGTGAATATCAATACGCCTCACGCAGAACCTCCCCCCCGCCGCCGCGAGGCTCGGCCTAATGAGCGATGATAGCGCTCTCCTCCGCCGCTCTGAAATATTCCCTCGCTTTTCTAATTTCATATATTTCCTACAAAGGTTAGCGCTGACACGCTGACAGTTTTACATATGTGCCTGTCATTTGTTCCACGGCTCAGGTGACATTTTACTGCGAGTGCAGCCAAACACGTCCCTTTCTTTTTAACGCGACGAGAAATCTGTCTGACGCTGTTATTCAGAGTCGTTTTAAGTTGTTTTCATGAAAGAAGTGCACAAAGCTCTTCTTACAAAGATCTTACATTAAGTGAGGTGTGTTCTCTTACTGCAACACATGAATACAAAGCAGCACAAATCCAACTTTTACTGTAGTTTTGTTATAATAAGGTGCACTATCAAATAAAGTCTATTGTCTGGTTTATATCCCTACCGGACTATGAGACGCATTTTAAGAGACACTATAAGGAACTTCAGTACCACTTTAAAATAAGACTACCTTTATAAAGGGTATATAAATATAAATCGCTAATTACAATTAGCTTATTAATGGTTACTAATAAGATTGTAAATGCCTTAAATACTTAATAATCAGTTATAACACATATAACTACCTGTTGTTTGTCAAATAGTGAACCCACAGCCCTCTATAGTGTTTCCCTTTCTACGTATGTGTTATAACTGATTATTCATGATTTTAAGGCATTGACAACCTAATTAGTAACCATTAATAAACTAATTGTAAATGATTTATAAACCCTTTATAAAGGTAGTCTTATTTTAAAGTGGTATCGGAACTTCTAATTCAGCAGGTCTAGCCGCTGGGTGTTGTTGTTGGGGGGTAGCTACCTAAGTTAAGTAAAGCTAAGCTAAGTAAACAAAACTGTAATAAAAAAAACCTTTATTTTAAAGTCAAACAAGCACCGGATGTTAATCTACACAGATTTCTCTCCTGAAAACGGATTATTTGGGTTCGTAAAGCGCTTCCGTTTATTTACAGTAAGATTAACGAACTTAGATTCCTGATTTTCTCCAGCACTAAGGCTGGAGCATTAGCATTAGCGGCTAACCGCTCCAGCAGTGCTAGCCGGGGTTAGCAGCAGACTACAGGTCGATAATACTCCACTCTGAACGGGGGAATAGCGGTTAGCGGCTAATGCTAATGCTACTTCTCAGTGCCTCAGTACTGGAGAATTAAACTAAAACTTTTGAATAACAATAAATGAAAAAATAAAGAACCCAAGTTCTTTCATTGGTTCGTAAATCATTGGTTCAGTTTGTCACAGCAAGTCTGAAGCAGCAGGTTCTTTAGCAGCAAAACAGTCCCTGACCATCACAAAACTACCACCACCATGTTTTACTGTAGGTATGATGATGTTCTTTTTCTGAAATAAGGTGTTACTTTTACGCCAGATGTAAGCGAGAGCTGCAGTTCGTTTTTTGGATGTTCTTGTGGGGTCTTTTTTTTTTGACCTCTTGGATGAGTCGTTGCTGCACTCTTGGGGTAATTCCGGTTGGCCGGCCACTCCTGGGAAGGTTCACCAGCTCTCACTGTGGTTCTCTGGAGTTACTTTAAATTACTTTATAACCTTTTCTAAACTGATAGATGATCAAAAACTTTGTTTTCTCTTATGTTCATGAATTTATTTGGCTATTTGGAAAGTGTGTTAGTAATAAAGAATGGGTGTGAAATGGCTAGAAAAAGTAAACTCAGGTGTGATAAACCCAGAGGTGGAAAGTAACTATTTACAGTTACTCACGTTACTGTAATTGAGTAGATTTTATGAGTAATTTGTAATTTTTAAAGTAGTTTTTAAAATAGGTAAATTTACTTTTACTCAAGTACATTTTGACACAAGTAATTTACTTTGCTACATTGGAAAACTCCCCGTTACTGAGTAAAAAAATAAAATGCTGGGGGAAAAAAATAAAATTGTCTGAATTAAAAAAAAATGGAGTTTTGTTCTCCATGGCAGCGCAGCTGAACTTTTCTCAGCAGTGATTATTACGATTAGCGGGAGAGACACTGTGTGAATCAGCTGTGCAGCCTGGGGTCTGTGTGCTCGGCTCGGGGGAACCGGTGTTCTGTCGAGTTATGCTACACATCAATATTTGCTTCTTTACTGCACTGCGCATGCACCGACCAACATTCTTTTTTGGGTGATTTCATGTTTTTAATGATAATTCCTTAAGTTTTATTAGGAACATCTGCTTGGATGTTAAAAAAACATGTAAATAGCAGTTAAAAAATTATAATAAACTCTAAAAATATAAAAATGCAGTTTATAATCACCTATATGAGCATAACTTTTTAAACTTTTTAAAAGTAAAGAAAAAAATGGATTTTAGAAACCTATAACACTTGTTCTTGAAAATGGTTTATGGGGTGGTCTGAACACATACTGCCTGAAAGGTCCAAATGATTTAATTTAACAATTATTTAATTTATGATTTGTTTTTACTTTTTTACATCAAATAATTCAAAAAAGTAACTATTTATCTTTTACTTAAATTACATTTTAAATTGAGTACTTTTTTACTTTTACTCGAGTAGATTTTTAGATGGGTACTTTTACTTTTACTTGAGTAGAATTTTGGAAAAGTAAAGGTACTTTTACTTAATTACAATTTTTCAGTACTTTTTCCACCTCTGGATAAACCACAGTTAAGTCACGTTTTAACTGGGGTAAAGACTTTTTCACATAGGGGCATGTACAGTAGGTCTCCCTTAATAATAAAAACCTTAATTTAAAACTTAAAAAAAATTCGGTTTGATTTTGTCACGTCTTAGCCCTGTCTCATGTCTCTCTGTGTGTCCCACGTGACCTGTGCCCCTGTGTTCTGTTTCAGTACTTTTCCACCTGTGTCAATTTGTAGCTCCGCCCCTAGCCCCAGGTGTTTTCACTTCCCTTTTGTGCTATAAAGCCTTCCTTTGTCTCTTGTCCTTCGTCGGTCTTTGCACCTTCCCCTGTTGTTTTGTCTCTCTGTGTTTCTAAAACCCTAGCTCCGTATTTATTCCTAGTTTGTTTCCTGTGCTCCTTATTCCGTGTTTTCTCTGTTTACCTCTAGTTCCCTGCTATTTTCATTTTTGTTTCCTCCCTTGCCCTGCTCAGTTTAGTTTTCATAGTCTTGTTTAGCTTCTTGTTTATTTCCTTGTATATATTTATCCCTGCCCAGTTTAGTTTTTGTATTTATCCAGTCCCTCGTTTGTTTCTTTGTTTATTTACTCCCTGTTTGTTTATCATTAGTACTTCTTGTTTGTTTACTTTATGTTCTCTAGTTTCACTGGTTTGTTTTGGTTTTTGGTTATTTGTTTATTTAGTTTTAATTTATTTGGTTCACTCCCTTGTTCCTTGTGTATATATCTCCCTGTTTTATGTTTACGTGTTTACTTGTTCCTTGTTTACTTGTTATTTATTTATTAAATTATTATTTATTGATTTCACCCTACCTGCACTTGTGTCCGCTTTCCTCGTCACCCTGCCTGGGTCATCCACCCTTCCTGACAGATTTGTTTGACGATCTGAAACATTGAAGATATATAAACATGTAAAAACATAAGAAATCATGAAGAGGGGAAACACAAAATGCATAAAATTAATTTTAGTATTCTGAATACAGTTTACCCAATCCCTTCATTCTTTATTATAAACACTATTAAGGGGTGTAATGTAATGTATTTAGTAGTATTTCTTGTCTCCACAACAAACAAATGTTCCAATAAATGAAAGTTGCATTAGGCCTATTAAATAAAAAATGTGTTTTATTACCTTAAGCATCTCTCTCGCCCTGATGTGATGATTCAGAAGCAGGCAGCTGGTATATACCGGCCTGGTATAAGGAGCTTTTCCATCCCTTCAAAGCGGCCAATTCTCCAGTGGAAACAAAAGGAAATGAAAGCTGTTATCAGGTTTAATATTAGAGAGCGTATTACAGCGTGAGTCACTCGCCGTGAATGAGAATCAAGGTGCTGTTAGAACTCACTGTTTCACACACGGTTCAGCTGCTGGAGCTCTTTTACTTTAATAAATTAATATTTAAAATAAATAATACTAATAAAGCAGAGGTTGTTTATATTCTGTGCATTACAATAATGTGGTCAGTGTCACAGATGGCAAGGAGGCTGATGCAAGATAAATGCAAGATTTTATATTATTTATAATAACCTAAAACTAACAGAAACAAACATGGGTATTCAGGAAAATGGACGTTTAAAGTAAAACTCAAAACTAATAGATAAGATACCAAGGATCAGCAAATTTGTGAAGGTTACAGGAAACAACTAAACACAAGCCTGTTGTACACTCTATGCAAGGTGTGTTGTCATGCTCATTGCTATCTTACACCCCAGCATCAGTCTATTTCCACGTCTTGGCGGTGGGCCATACAGGTGCGCCACTTATTGATTAAAACCCGGACAACAGTCAACAGTCAGCCGTCCAATCCTATCTTAATCCGTCGCGCTGTTAAGATACATACGTGCCAAAGTCAGAGCTCACCCGGCTCTTAAAAAGGGAATGTGAGGCAACTGGCGCACCGATTGATTTATTTCACATTACGCTCAAAACACAATTATGATTTGTTAAGAGAATTAGTACACGACTTCTACACATTTTAAGCTGCCCAATCTATTTTTTTACACCTTGGTGATGGAAAATACACTTACTTAATGTGCCACTTACTGATTAAAACCCTGACAACAGTCAACAGTCAGACATCCAAGGGAATGTGAGGCAACTGGCACACCGATTGATTTATTTCACATTACGCCCAAAACATAATCATGATTAATAAAGAGAATTAGTACATGCCTTTTACGCATTTTAAGCTGTGCAAGGAATATTTTTTTGCGTCCTTCTGATATCTAAGACACACCGACACGCCCTAAATCCAGCTATGCGATACTCAAATAACTGGTGCACAAAAAATATTAGACCAAAAAATATTATTTACTAATGGAGAAAACGTGGAACACTGGTGAACCTTCCCAGGAGTGACCGGCCGACCGAACAAAATTACTCCAAAAGGGCATGAAGAACTCATCCAGGAGATCCCAAAAGAACCCAGAACAACATTTAAAGAACTGCAGATCTGGCGTAAAAGTAATACTGCATTTCACAATACCTTCCTTTCCTATTGGCCGCTGCTGTGTCCTCAAGTAACTGACACTCACCGTCAGTGTGTAGTCACCCCCCACACTAGTGTACCCTACCTTATTTAGACTAGTAATAAATATATAATGTTTAACTGCCTGTTTTCAAAGTTGTAGGCTGTAAAAAAGAAAGTTAACTTATGCTTCTCTCTGCTGGTAACAACTTTTATAGAGATGCGGATTTCATTTTCCAGCAGGACTTGGAACACTGCCCACACTGCCAAAAGTACCAATTGGTCTTATATAATATTCTAATTTTCTGAGACACTGATTTTTTCTTTTTTTTTATTGGCTGTAAGCTTCATAATCATCAACAATAAAAGAAATAAACGCTTAGAATAGATCACTCTGTGTATAATACATCTATATAATATATGATTTGCACATTTTACAGCTGAATTAATGAAATAAAGTAACTTTTTAATGATATAAAAACATTTTGAGATGCACCTGTAGCTGTAAAGGGTGGGCAGATTTTATATTTTATATTAAAACCCACAGATTAAGAATGGGAGTTCACTCAAGTTCATACTATATGTGTGTACACAAAGACAAGCAAGACAAAACAAGACAAGACGAAACAAGACAAGATTTCTGAGTAAAGATTATGCCCACTTATTATTAAAGTAACAATCAAGAACAGGACCCTGAACCTGCAGGAAAAAAAATACTTTTATAAAGCGTTCTGAACTTACTTTTGTGTCCTCCTTAATCTGTAACATCAAATCAGACATAATTTAATGTTAACACAACTGTTAAATGTTAAATACAGTCCCGCTAAGTGTATTAACTAGCTAGCTAGCTAAGCAGGCTAATCTAAAGAGCTACAGATTGACTAACGATACTCCCCCCAGCTCGTTTTAACGTTAAACCGAGAAAATAACCAGTTCAGGGTAATGGAGTTAGCTTCCCCAGCACCACAGACATCTACACCTCCAGGTGCAGGAAAAGGGCCACATGCATCAGGAAGGATCCCACCCACCCAGCACACGCACTTTTTGTCCCACTCCCCTCAGGCCGGAGGCTGCGGAGCATTAAGTGCAAAACAACAAGACTCAGAAACAGCTTCATTCCGGAAGCTGTAAGACTCTTAAACTCCACTTAACAAACACACTGCACTGACACCAAGGACAAATTACTGTTTACTGTTTACCAACATGGTCACTTTACTTGCACTGAGACACTTTATCTCCACTGCTCTAATTCACGTTATCATGCTGCTATAGCACACATGCACTCTGGACTTCATGTTGCTGAACCTTCTACTCTCTATTTATTTTTTTTATTCTTTGGGGTATTTATCTATCTATTTTGTATATTCTATTTCTTTTATTGTATTCTTTTTTTATCTATATATCTATTAATAACAGCTCTTTGGGTGTAAAACTGGATCATGAGATCACAATTTCGTTCCACCTCATGTACCACATGTGATGCGAATGACAATAAAATCTCCTTGAATCCTTGAATCCTTGAATAAGTCTTAGCTGGAGAACTGGATTTAGCTAAAGCTTGCTGTCTCTCTGCTAACGTTTGTCTGAGATTGGCTGGCTGGGTAATTATATTAATATGGCTAGTCTTAGCTAGCTAGCCCAGTAACACACATCTTAAACTGCAATGGCGATCTCTACTGATTTAGTGAATCCATTTACAGTGAAGTACGGGATCTTTAGGGAAACTATGGAAGGTTTGACCTTTAGAAGATTTTTTTCTTTTTGAAAAAGTGCATTTGGGAACGCAGCAGTGAGGCTGCATTGCTAGTAGATTTACATTTACGGTATTTAGCAGACGCCCTTATCCAGAGCGACTTACAACAGTGCTTCATACAAAGTTACTTCAGATATCCAAAGCTAGTTTGTAGACTAGGATCAAGAGATACACAGAGCTTAATCATGTGTAGAACCCTAGGAACCTTTTTTTTTTTTTTTTTTTTTTAGTTTAGGAACTCTTTAAAAAGATGTGTCTTCAGTCGACGTTTGAAGACGGCGAGTGACTCTGCTGTTCTGACATCCAGTGGAAGTTCATTCCACCACCTTGGTGCCAGCACAGAGAAGAGTCTGGATGTCTGTTTTCTGTGTGTTTTGAGTGATGGAGGTTCGAGCCGAGCCGTACTGGAAGCTCTAAGAGCTCCTGGTACAGATCTGGCTTTGACCATCAGCGCCATCAGGTATGAAGGTGCTGGTCCGTTTTTTGCCTTGTAGGCCAGCGTCAGGGTTTTGAATCGGATGCGGGCGGCAACAGCAAGCCAGTGGAGGGAACGCAGCAAAGGAGTCACATGACTGAACTTCGGAAGATTGAAGACTGAAGAGTCGTGCTGCAGCATTCTGAGTTAATTGTAGTGGTTTGGTGGCTCGCAGTGGAAGACCAGCCAGTAGAGAGTTGCAGTAGTCAAGTCTTGAGATGACAAGAGACTGCACAAGCACCTGAGTGGCATCCTGAGACAGAAACGGTCGAATTCTTCGGATGTTGTACAGGAGAAATCTGCATGACCGAGTCAGATTTGCAATATGGCTCGAGAATGATAACTGGTCATCCATTACTACACCGAGGCTTCTTGCTTCTGCCGATGGAGTGACCAGTGAGTTGTCTAAAGAGATGGAGAGATTGTTGTGAAGGCTCGTAGTTCCTGGGATGAACAGAAGGTCAGTCTTGCTGGTACGTTCTGGTACACGATGGTGAAGTAGGTGAATAAAGCCTATGAAGCAGGGTTTACTGATTACCAGTATGATCCAGGAATTTCTGCCACTTCTTAAAATACTTATTAGGTGTCCTGAAAGAATCAGCCTGAAAGAGAGTCTTTCGCAGGAGGCCACTCTATTTAATAACTCGTAGCTCTGAAAGACTTTTAACACAAGAGCGAACGTGGGAAAGTACTGATACGAGCAGAGATTTAGCGTAACATAAGCAGCTCTGAAGATGTTTTACCGTTTTACTGTTTTACCGTGACCTTTCGGCGTCAGAATCTGAAGAACAAATGAATATTTGATTAAAGATGCGTTTTAAATTCCTGCAGCGAAGCTTTTAAAATTATCATCTTACGCCTTTTATCAGTGCCTGCTGGAGGAGGGTATCTGCGGTATCTTATCGCAGCCGAGCGCGACGGGATTGATTCCGAAGTGCTGGGAATACGTAACGCTCGATCATATTTCTGTCCAGAAAGCACTGAGCTGATGTCTGCAGTTCTGCGACCTTTCTGAAGGACGATACGGAGCGCTGGAGGTTAGCAGAGCTCCTGCTCAGCTCTTTACTGAGTGTATTTATTTATTTCTGCCTGCTCTGCTCAAAGATGTCATCTCTGTTTAGTTGCACTGTAAAAAAATCTTTAAAAAAAAAATCATCTTTGTATATTTCTGTAAATATAATTGCTGTTAGAACATGACCTTGTATCTCCAATTTTATTTATTTAAAGAGAAGATAAAATTTGAGGATCAATAGCGCAACAGTGCAACTATTATCAATAAAATTATTTATCCATTTTAAAGGATAATAAGAGAGAGAATTCAGTACATCATGCTGGAGCAGCCGGAGTCCGAGAGAGAGAGAGAGAGAGAGAGAGAGTGAGAGAGAGAGAGTACAGTAGGTTATGCTGTTTCTCCATCAGCAGCCGGAGTCAGAGAGAGAGGGAGAGAGAGAGAGAGAGAGAGTACAGTAGGTCATGCTGCTGTTTCTCCATCAGCAGCCGGAGTCTGAGAGAGAGAGAGAGTACAGTAGGTCATGCTGCTTCTCCACCAGCAGCCGGAGTCTGAGAGAGAGAGAGAGAGAGTACAGTAAAAATCGTAAAAGAAAAACGAAATAATGTCTGGCATAAAATTACAGAAAATGACTATACCTAATTTAACAATGACTTCCTGTTAAATTACAGCCTTAGCTTGTTTCTGTTCTCTGTAATTAAAGTAATTAAAGTATTGTAAATTACATTTGAAGTCTGCTATCTGAAGGTTGACATCATAAATAATGAATAAATAACGTTGTAATTATTTGTAGTTATTTGATTGAATTATTCTAACAATGTGCAGCATAAACACGTCAAACTACACATGTCTTTTGAAGTAAATGATCATAAATACAGGGGTTGGAGAATGAAACTGAAACACCTGGTTTTAGAGCACAATAATTGATTGTGGTGACGGACAGTTCTGGTGGAAACAGGAGAGTTGAGGTGCACATTGAATTCTGTGTGATTTGATCAGCCGTGGTTTTATGTTTTTTGGATACAATCCGGGTTAGCACCCGAACATCCCTTTCAGACAGCTTCCTCTTACAGCGTCCACAGTTAATCCTGTTGGATGTGGTTGGTTCTTCTTGGTGGTATGCTGACATTACCCTGGATACCGTGGCTCTTGATGCATCACAAAGACTTGCTGTCTTGGTCACAGATGCTCCAGCAAGACGTGCACCAACAATTTGTCCTCTTTTGAACTCTGGTATGTCTCCCATAATGTTGTGTGCATTGCAGTATTTAGAGCAGAACTGTGCTCTTACCCTGCTAACTGAACCTTCACACTCTGCTCTTACTGGTGCAATGTGCAATTAATGAAGATTGAACACCAGGCTGCTCCAATTTAGCCATGAAACCTAAAATCCCACACTAAAATGATGACAGGTGTTTCAGTTTCACTGTCCAACCCCTGTATATATATATATATATATATTTTTTTTTTTTTACACCAAGGACTGTGTTTATATGTCATTGAGTGTGTTGTTACACTGAGACCCCATAAATTAACATTCAAAACCCTTATAAAAATGGTACAGTTGAGTTAAAATAACAGAGGATTCTTGTCATTTAAATGTACAGATTTCGACTGTTTTTACTGAAGATTTATTGAAACATCTTTTTCTTCATATATATATATATATATATATATATATATATATTTGTACAGTGTGCAGGATCTGTGTGTGCATGTCTCCCATGCCCTCTGTGTTTGATGATGGGCAGGAGCTGCTGGTGGAAACAGTTCAGAAATAGAAAGTGCCGCGTCATTGTGCAGAGCTGTGTATTAGCGCTAGCGTTAGCGTTAGCCCCAGCGCTAGTCGGGGACGTTGACGGTGCAGGACCGGGGTGACATTGGGCCGAGCGAACACAGACACTGCAGTGGTCTACGGTTTCAGACCGAGAGGAAGCAGCCGAGGAGGAGGAGGAGGAGGAGGAGGAGGAGAGGGAGGAAGGGCGACGAGTGGGAGCTTGAATATCCTGTGAAATGCCTGACAGCGCAGGAACACACAGGACACATTCATCATCCCCAAACAGCACGACCCGCCTACACAGCACCACAGCACAGCCCGGTCCTGTCATACACTAGTGCAGCACTTCCACACTTCCACAACCATCAGCAGAGAAATCTGACTTAATTCCAGTGTAAAATGGGCTTTTACTGTAGTAAAACATGATAAAAAAGTTCTTACCTTTGATGAATAGCTCACCTCCGCTCTCCCACAGCTTTCAGGAATCCAGAATTCTATTTTTTTCCCATTTCTCCCCAATTTACACAGTCAATTACCCAACCCACTCATTAGGACTAGCACACGCCTCCTCCGATACACGTGAAGTCAGACTCCGCCTCTTTTTAAACTGCTGCTGATGCTGAAGCATTGCCGAGTAGCATCACAGCGCTAACGCTCAGAGAAAAAGCAGTGCAGCGACTCGGTTCTGATACATCAGCTCACAGATGCCCTGTGCTGTGGACATCACCCTAGGAGTGATCAGGGGAGAGAGCGCCATCTACCCACCCTTCAGACTGGATGATAAGGGGCATAATTTCAATCAATCTTTATTTTCACTCGGGAAAACATTGACGGTGTTGCTGAGTGTTTACAACATCAAAGGGATTGAAAACATTTAATAATAAGTTAGAAATATTGGCATAATTAGATTCACATCAAGCAATGCTTCTTAAGAACAGCAAACTCAAAACTGGTGTGTGTTTAACATGAATGTTAACATGTTGTGTTCAATAAAACCGTGCAAACATATAACTTTTATGAGGTATTAGTTTAATCAGGCTGTGTTTGTCTATTGTTGTTGGGATGTAGATGAAGATCAGAACACATTTAATGACCAATTTATGCAGAAATCCAAGTATAATACCAAAAGGTTCACATACTCTTCCTTGCAACTGTATATTTTAAATTGAGAGCGTGGCCGTGTGCGGTGACCGTCGCGTCCAGACCGGACAGCCTGAGGCTGAGTCACTGCGGACAGAACTGACGGGACGGCGCTGACTCACCTGAGTCCAAATCTGTGGAAACATGGCTGCCTGCCATCACCAGGAGCAACATCCGCTGTCGAGGACACTGAGGATGAGCTGTGTCTGTGTGTGTGTTTGTGTTTACAAGGAGAATCATCTCTGTATATTTCTGTAAATATAATTGCTGTTAAAACATGACCTTGTATCTCCAGTTTTATTTATTTATTTGGAGAAATTTGAGGATCAACAGCGCAACAATTATCCATACAATTATTTATACATTTCAAAGGATAATAAGATAGAGAGTTCAGTACATCATGCTGCTGTTTCTCCATCAGCAGCCGGAGTCCGAGAGAGAGAGAGAGAGAGAGAGAGAGAGTACAGTAGGTCATGCTGTTTCTCCATCAGCAGCCGGAGTCCGAGAGAGAGAGAGAGAGAGAGAGAGAGAGAGTACAGTAGTTCATGCTGCTGTTTCTCCATCAGCAGCCGGAGTCTGAGAGAGAGAGAGAGAGAGAGAGAGAGAGAGAGAGAGTACAGTAGGTCATGCTGCTGTTTCTCCATCAGCAGCCGGAGTCAGAGAGAGAGAGAGAGAGAGAGAGAGAGAGAGTACAGTAGGTCATGCTGCTGTTTCTCCATCAGCAGCCGGAGTCAGAGAGAGAGAGAGAGAGAGAGAGAGAGAGAGTACAGTAGGTCATGCTGCTGTTTCTCCATCAGCAGCCGGAGTCCGAGAAAGAGAGAGAGAGAAAGAGAGAGAGAAAGAGAGAGAGTACAGTAGGTCATGCTGTTTCTCCATGAGCAGCTGGAGTCAGAGAAAGAGAGAGAGAGTACAGTAGATCATGCTGCTGTTTCTGCAGCAGCGGTCAGAGTCTGAGAGAGAGAGATTACATGCTGTTTCAAGCTCAGGATTCAGCAGGATTAGCCAGCAGACTTTGTTTGAGGGAGGGATCTGTACCTTAACAGGTCACTGGTAAGAATAGAGCTGGAGAGGTCTCTAAATGAACATATTTTATACATACCTATTCTAACTCGTAACTCATGTAAAATCATTTCTAATACGTCCCCTTTAAGTTATTACGTCTGTAATAATGTAGTTCTAAGATTAATTTATAACCTGAGGATATGAAAGTTTCCCCGACTGAAGAATCACTGATATGTAGAGTTTTAGGCGTAATTCTGCTCAGCGTTCGCTCTTTAATAATGTTTATTTATTCGTTCTCTGTACCGCTGGAAGGTAATCAGATTAATGGATCCGTTAAAGCAAGTTACAGCGCAGAAATGAAACGGTAGATCAATAATATGCTTCTCCTGTGTGATGCTAATGACAGAGCTTTAAAATCAGCCTCCAGCTGAGGGACTGAAATTCGCTGATTACTCCGAAATGAAACGAATGTGACTCACAAATACAATAAGAGAAAATCTCAATGAGAGAATTATGGGATTACCAGTACGTGTCATGCCGCGCCATTTATTGTACATAATGATGGAGTTAACAAAATATGGCGTGATTCACTCTGACAGATGAGCCAAGTGTCTGTCATGGCTTTAATGAATCGTGGTTTGGAATTTTTCCATTCACTGTTTATCTCTAAAGACTGATCCCACTGAGAGAGGGGTATAAACCAGATTTTGGAGTCCTATAAAACCAAGAAATCAAACTGTTATCAAATAAAACCATTAAATCATTAAAGAACCCTTTCTATACTATTAATGATATAAGTTTCAAGTAATATGACTGCAGCATTTTGGAATATTGGGAGGACAAACTTAGGAAAAATTTAATTTGGTTTTGCATAAACCAGATTTTGGAGTTCTATAAAACCAGCAAATCAAACTCTTATCAAATGACATAATTAAATTCTTAAATTAGCTTTTCTGTACTACTAACAATATAAGTATCAAGTGATTTTACTGTAGCATTTTGGAGTAATGGGAGGTCAAACCTGGGAAAAAATGTCCATTTGGTTTAATATAAACCATATTTTGGAGTCCTATAAAACCAACAAATCAAACTGTTATCAAATAAAAACATGAAATCATTAAATAACAGTTTCCATACTATTGATTGTATAATTATCAAGTGATATTACTGTAGCATTTTGGAGTAATAGGAAATAAAACCTAGGAAAAATGTCTATTTGGTTTAGTATAAACCAGATTTTGGAGTCCTATAAAACCAGCAAATCAAACCGTTATCAAATAAAATCATTAAATCATTGAAGAACCCTTTCTATACTATTAATGTTATAAGTTTCAAGTAATATTACTGCAGCATTTTGGAGTAATAGGAAACCAAACCTGGGAAAAATGTCCATTTGGTTTTACAGAAACCAGATTTTGGAGTCCTATAAAACCAACAAATCAAACCCTTATCAAATGACATCATTAAATTCTTAAATTAGCTTTTCTGTACTATTAAAAATGTTAGTATCAATTGATTTTACTTTAGCATTTTGGAGTAATAGGAAACCAAACCTAGGAAAAATTTAATTCGTTTTTTTTCGGTAATTCGGTTATCAAATAAAAACATGACATCATTAAATAACAGTTTCCATACTATTGATAGTGTAATTATGAAGTGATATTACTGTAGCATTTTGGAGTAATAGGAAATAAAACCTAGGAAAAATGTCTATTTGGTTTAGTATAAACCAGATTGGGAGTCTTATAAAACCAACAAATCAAACTGTTATCAAATGTCACCCTTAAATTAATGAAGAACCCTTTTTATACTATTTATGTTATAAGTTTCAAGTAATATTACTGCAGCATTTTGGAGTAATGCTGGGAAAAATGTCCATTTGGTTTAATATAAACCAGATTTTGGAGTCCTATAAAACCAACAATCAAACTGTTATAAAATGGCACCATTACATTCTTAAAGAAGCTTTTCTGTACTACTTATAATATAAGTATCAATTGATTTTACTGTATCATTTTGGAGTAATAGAAAACCAAACTTTGAAAAATGTCCATTTGGTTTTAAAGAAACCAGATTTTGGAGTCCTATAAAACCAACAAATCAAACCCTTATCAAATGACATCATTAAATTCTTAAATTAGCTTTTCTGTACTACTAAAAATGTTAGTATCAATTGATTTTACTGTATCATTTTGGAGTAATTGCAGGTTTTCATTTGGTTTAATATAAAGATATTAAATATAAAATTTAAAGAGTTTTAGTGTGATTCTATAATACACAATTGGTGGAAATGATTATCATATTGCAATCCTATCAGTAGTAATGCTCCTGAAACTAGGAGGGTGAGAACAAGCTCAGACTCCGCCTCCTTTTCAACCATCACTAGGCAACCAACCGACCAATGGAAAGCGCTGAATCTCCATCTCTGATACACCAGCTAACAGAAGCCTGTATTGACCAGCATGACAATGGGAGTGTTAAGGGCAAAAGTACCGGCTACTGTACCCAGCCAGAGAGAAAAAACATGACCTACTGTACTCTCTCTCTCTCTCTCAGACTCCGGCTGCTGATGGAGAACCTTAACCCTAACCCAAACCCAAAGCTCTCAAACCTTTTAAAATGTGAAGATTGTTTTACTTTAGAGATAAAGGGAATTGTATCACCTATAGCCTGTATACAGGCCAAGGACAGTTAATTAAGTTGTTAAAATGATAAGAATAATCATTTTAAAGAGAGTTTAAAGAGTTCAAGGACTTTATTTAATCCAAATTATTTTATTTTTCTAAAGTTATGATAATATAAAAAGAGTCCCAAATGAAAAATTACCCATAAATTCTTGGCCATGCACAATCGAGTCAGTCCTCAGCTTCATTTTTTAAATAATTTACTAATTTAAACGGAGGCAGCGAGGTTCTTCCAGAACATTAAGGAAAGAGATGAGTGTCCTTGAAACCATTTTTTCTCCGCTCCTTCTGAGACATTAAGTTATGGAATATTAATTTATGAGCTACAATTACCGCTGGAGAGGTTAAAGGACCACTGCATGTGGTGTTTAACACTGCGGCGCTCCGTAATTAACATCTCATTAAGACACTGTTAAAGCAGTGGGACTGAGCTTGCAGAACGGAGGGGTGAGGGAACGGGTCGGCGCTCCGCTTTTCCCGTTTCATTAAACAGCTCCGCGTAAAATGTGCCTTTAGATTAATGCTGATGGCCGACGATCCTAAATGGCCAATTCATCACTGATATTGTCCTGAAGGAACCGCATTATTTCATGCAACAAACAATGGCTAATGCTGAGCATATCTTTTAAACATGAGTTCCTTAAACTGCAGTTCATTTACTTTATTTCTGCAGGGGATTCTGAAAACTGCAGTGCTGTGCACAGACCAGATCCCAGATCTGCACTGCACCAAACAGTGGTATAAAATAGTTTGGACACCACTGATATTGTTCAGGAATTTCCTATATTATAAATCATTGGTTGTAGGGATCAGCAATTAAATCAGTTAAATATATCATACAGCAGATGAACACAGTGATATTTGAGAAGTGAAATGCAGTTTTTAGGATTTACAGAAAGTGTGCAACAATTCTGTAAACTAAATTCCATAAAACAGAAATAATACATTTAGCAGATCCTCCTTTTGCAGAAATAACAGCATCTAAACACTTCCTATAGCTTCCAATGAGAGTCTGGCTTCTGGTTGAAGGTATGTTCATTCGGTTTTGCATAAACCAGATTTTGGAGTCCTGAAAAACCAACAAATCAAACTGTTAAATCAAATAAAACCAATAAATCATTGAAGAACCCTTTCTATACTATTAATGATAAAAGTATCAAGTGATATTACTGTAGCATATTGGAGTAATAGGCAATCAAACTTAGAAAAAATGTTCATTTGGTCTAATATAAACCAGAATTTGGAGTCCTATAAAACCAACAAATCTAATTTTTAAATGAAATGGTTTCAAATGAAAACATTAAATTCTTGAATAAGCCTTACGATACTATTTATGATTTAAGTATCAAGTGATATTACTGTAGCATTTTGGAGTAATGGGAGGACAAACCTAGGAAAAATGTCCATTTGGGTTAATATAAACCAGATTTTGGGGCTCTATAAAACCAACAAATCAAACTGTAATGAAATGAAACCATTCAATTCTTGAAGAACTCTTTTTATACTAATAACGATATAAGTATCAAGTGATATTACTGTAGCATATTGGAGTAATGGGAAATCAAACCTAGGAAAAATGCTTTTTCAGTTTAATATAAACTAGATTTTGGTGTCCTGTAAAAAACAGCAAATAAAACTGTTATCAAATGACACCATTAAATTCTTAAATAAACTTTTCTATACTATTAATAATATAAGTATCAAGTTATATTACTGTAGCATTTTGTTGATTTGTTGTTGATTTGCATTATGAGAGCTCGCGCTGAGCGAGGAGCTGGGTTACAGCATGTGGATGGAGCTGAAGAACAGGACCAGCACAGTTTATGACGAGCTGCGAGACGGAAACCTGTCTCAGGTACATTTCCCGGGTCCTTCGCAGGCTTCCCTCACAAACTTACTCCGAAATGGGTCAACAGTGGCATCGCCAGCCCCGCTCACAGAGACCCCAAAACGTAGTGGGATCATACCAGGTGCGATAGCTGCTGCGCTGTTCATAAGCTTCATTCTGGCTCTCTATACAGTTCTGTGGAAATGCATGGTCTCCCCACCCAGAAGGGGGAAGAGGAAAAGGATCCTGAAAGGAGTGAGAGGAGTCTGATTTACCAATGTCTTGCTAAGAATCAGGCTTTTGCTCTCCAGAACCTTGGGTGGTTTTCTTTTTTTGCCCCTGAATTTCCTCGGATAGTGAACATTTATGAAGATATGACAACCACTCATTCTTCTGGGAGATGGGTCTGTAAAGACCTTGCTTATGCTGATTCGACCTGCCATAATCTTCAAGCCCGGACAAGACACTCCAGCAGTCAGAATTACACAACGGCTTTATCAACGGCCAGTTTGCAATGCCCTGCTAACTGGCCTCCCGGCCTGCGTAGTAAAACCACTCCAAATGATCCAGAACGCAGCAGCACGTCTGGTCTTCAACCAACCAAAACGGGCACATGTCACCCCGCTGCTCATTGAGCTCCACTGGCTACCAGTTGATGCTCGCATCAAATTCAAAGCTCTTACTATCGCCTACAAGGTGATGACAGAACAGCTCCTTCCTACCTGCACTCGCTCCTGAAGGCTTACGCTACCTCCCGGCCGCTGCGCTCCTCCAATGAACGTCGCCTCGCTTTACCAAACAAACATTCACACAAAGCAATCCAGACTGTTCTCATACAGAGTTCCCCAATGGTGGAACAAACTACCTTCTACTACCAGATCAGGAGAATCTCTCACTATCTTTAATAAACTCCTGAAGACTGAGCTCTTCAAAGAGCACTTACTCTCCTAACACCTCTAACTAACTACCTTCTACTACCAGATCAGGAGAATCTCTCACTATCTTTAATAAACTCCTGAAGACTGAGCTCTTCAAAGAGCACTTACTCTCCTAACACCTCTAACACACTAACTACTTCTAACCCCATTTCCTTCTTCCCCTCCTTCACTTCTCTATCCCTTTATTTCCCTTCGACCTCCTTTAAGCCCTATCTAAAAATGGGTTATCTAAATTCCTATTACTTTTGTACTTCATTATTGTAAGTCGCTTTGGACAAAAGCGTCTGCCAAATGAAATGTAATGTAATGTAATGTAATGTAATGCATTTTGGAGAAATGGGAGGATGAGCTTTATTCGGTTTAATATAAACCAGATTTTGGAATCCTATAAAACCAACAAATCAAACTGTTATCAAATAAAAACAATACATTATTGAAGAACACTTTCTACACTATTAATGATATAATTATAAAGTGATTTTACTGCAGCATTTTGGAGTAATGGGAGGACAAACTTAGGAAAAATGCTTATTCGGTTTAATATAAACCAGAATTTGGAGTCCTATAAAAACATTAACAAATGAAACCATTAAATTCTTGAAGAAGCATTTCTATTCTATTAATGGTAAAAATAAGAAGTGGTTTTACTGTAGCATTTTAGATTAATGGGAGGACAAACGTAAGACAAATGCCCATTGGGTTTTGCATAAACCAGATTTTGGAGTCCTATAAAACCAACAAATCAAACTGTTATCAAAATAAACCATTCAGTTTGTGAAGAGGAATGTCTATACGATTAATTGTATAAGTATCAAGTTATATTACTGTAGCATTCTGGAGTAATGGGAGGTCAAACCTAGGAAAAATGTCCATTTTTTTTTTTTATAAATCTGCTTAATACATACAGAGATTATCAAAGATCTGGTTGTGTTATTCTTAGTATTTAGTATTTTTAATCAACCTTTTATTCCTAGTCTTATTTACCCCACATGCTAGCAGTGTCAGAAATCACGAAATAAGCCTATTTCAGATTTTCTAACAGTCTAACACAGTATGAAATGAGAACTGCATACTGTTTCTCAGCTGGCTGATCCTTACTCCCTCCATCACCTTCTTCAGTACCTGCTTCTACTCCTCTTCTCCACACCACCACCATCATCACCACCACCACCACCCATTTCCATCTGCCCTCTGGCAAGCAGCCCCAGCTCCACTCCGTAACCCCGCTGATACTTCATTACGCTCTTTATACACTCCATTCCCACACACTGACCAGAGCAACGAGCCTTCATCAGGACTCAGGAACCATGGGCCAAACTCCCAGCCAAATAAACCCAAACAGATACAGATCTGCAGTCCTGACTCTGTGGTTTAGCAATCTAGATACCAACGGTCACCCGTGCAGCTTGATTTAGGGCGTGTCAGTATGTCTTTGCTGTCATAACGACGGGAAAAATACACCTTGCACAGCTTGAAACATGCAAAAGGCATGTACTAATTCTAGCGTATCACTTGCTCATCATTCCCTTTAAGAGCCAGTTCCCAGGTGAGCTCTGACTTTGGTGGATTGCTATTGTAACGGTGCAGCTACCTGGACGTGTCCAACAAACTCTTCTCAGCAGAGGAAACTGAGCTGCTGGTTGACGCTGTGAAGGAGCTCCAGCAGCTCATTTACGGGAACAGCAATGTTATTTTATTTACTATTCTGTTTATTGTTGATGTAAAAGTTGGGTTTGGTATGGAAGCCCATTCCCGCCACCAAAAAAAAAAAAAAAAAAAAAAATCCAGCATTTTTAAAAAAAAAATATTATTAAGTAAACTGCTATCTCAAAACTTTGAGATACAGTAGTCATTATTTTGAGATACTGTCTCATTATTTTGAGTTACTAAGTCATTATTTCGAGTTAGGAAGTCATTATTTTGAGATAATATCTCAATATTTGGAGATACTAAGTCCTTATTTTGAGATACTTTCTCAATTTTTTGAGATAGCAAGTGAAGCTACCATAAATAAAAACTTTTTTTTCCTAATAGCAAACACACTTGCTATCTCAAAATAATGACTTAGTATCTCAAAATATTGAGATAGTACTTCAAAATACTGACTTGCTATCTCAAAATAATGACTTGCTAACTCAAAATAATGACTTGGTATCTCAATATAATGATTTGGTATCTCAATATAATGACTTAGTATCTCAAAATATTGAGATAGTATCTCAAAATACTGACTTGCTAACTCAAAATAATGACTTGCTAACTCAAAATAATGACTTGCTATCTCAAAATAATGACTTATTATCTCAAAATATTGAGATAGTATCTCAAAATAATGACTTGCTATCTCAAAATAATGACTTAGTATCTCAAAATATTGAGATAGTATATCAAAATACTGACTTGCTATCACAAAATAATGACTTACTATCTCAATATAATGACTTAGTATCTCAAAATATTGAGATAGTATCTCAAAATAATGACTTGCTATCTCAAAATAATGACTTAGTATCTCAAAATATTGAGATAGTATCTCAAAATAATGACTTGCTAACTCAAAATAATGACTTAGTATCTCAAAGTATTGAGATAGTATCTCAAAATACTGACTTGCTAACTCAAAATAATTACTTAGTATGTCAAAATATTGAGATAGCAGTACTTAATAACAATTTAAAAATGTGCTGGGTTATTTTAATTTTTTTGGGTGGCGTGAATGAGCTTCCATAGTTTATGCGACTGTGTCTTCATGTGTGTGTAAAAACACAGGGTGTATGGTGCCTGTGTTGCTAAGATAGCGATGAACGTCTGACTGTTGGCGTCTGTCTAGGTTGTATTCAGTCAGTGGAGCTCCTGTGTTTTCTGTTACCAAGATAAAGATAACAATACACCAGAAATGTACCTGAACACACCTCATTTCCAGACCACCACGCCCAAGGAGCACTAGATTGTAAGGTGCACTGCTGATTTTTGGTAAAATTAAAGGATTTTAGGTGCATAAGAGTTTATTTGATTTTAACAAATTAAAAAACTCTGGAATATAATCAAGAGGAAGATGGATGATCACAAGCCATCAAACCACCAAACTGAACTGATTGAATTTTTGCACCAGGAGTAAAGCAGCATAAAGTTATCCAAAAGCAGTGTGTAAGACTGGTGGAGGAGAACATGATGCCAAGATGCATGAAAACTAAAACTGTGATTAAAAACCAGGATTATTCCACCAAATATAGATTATTTCTGAACTCTTAAAACTTTATGAATATGAACTTGTTTTCTTTGCATTATTTGAGGTCTGAAAGCTGTGCATCTTTTTTTGTTATTTCAGACATTTCTCATTTTCTGTAAATAAATGCTCTAAATGAGAATATTTTTATTTGGAATTTGGGAGAAATGTTGTCTGTAGTTTATAGAATAAAACAACAATGTTCATTTTACTCAAATATAAACCTATAAATAGCAAAATCAGATAAACTGATTCAGAAACTGAAGTGCTCTCTTCACCAAGGACATCACAAGCGTTACGGTCTTCATGCCTTTCACTCTTTTATCCATCCGTCTGCATTGGTTTTCCCCCGTGAGCACCAGCGTCCGGCTGCTCGGGCCTCGATAAACCTGGACCGTCCACCAGAGTGAATAATCCAATCACAGGGGAGCACCTGCTGCCTCCTGCACATCCAGATCACTTAGCCTCTGTTTACTGTGAGGATTAGACCCCGCCCACCGGTCCCCATCGCCCCCCATCACCCCCCCCCCCCATCGCCCCCCATCACCCCCCCCCCCCATCACCCCGATCACCATCCAGAACCACCGGAGAGAATCTGCTGTAATAATTATTCCACATAATGTAGAGCAGCACTGTTAACCCTTTGAACTCTAGTCTGTTTTTATGTGTTTTTTCTCCATTTTTGTTTTCAGTTCCTCTTTCAGGTCTTATAACACAGTAATTATATCAGACAGACACATGCCCTGATCTCTTTTACTCCAGAAGACATACGGCTGCTCAAAAATATAATCATTTAAAATGTAAAAGGAAGCAGAATTGTTATATTTTCCTGGAACTGATAATGTTTTACTCAAAATTTTACCAAGAGCCTGATTTTTTTTAACTTATTTTTGAATGTATAGACTTTAAATATATTCACTCCTAAGATATCTTGGTTAGATTAGAGTGTTTATGAGTTATAAGAAAGCATAAGAATATTGATGATTTGAGTTCATTACATGGTTTATTAATTATTACTTTGATAAAATACATGGAGAAACAGCATCAGGCGGAGTTATTTTATTTTTCTTGATTATCAATAATCAGAGCAGCCTATACCTTTCAGTATTTTAATCAGGACACACAAAGAAAACTATATACAAAAAAATCAACTTTTTAGTCTAAAAAAATAAAAAAGTTTAGTGCAAAATAACTACTTAGTAAAAATGTGCAAGTAAAATGATAAAAACGATATAAAGTAGTGCGCACACCATACCTAGCTTTAGTTTGAGTAAAGCAGGTGGTTTCACACTGTTTTTTCTGTGGACACTTTTGAGTCTTTATTTACTGATATTATTTGGTTTGAAACATCATATAAATATGTTTGAAGCTCTAAAGGTAAATAATATTGGTTGGGGAAGGAGATTTTTCACTTTTTTAGGTGTTTCTCTCAATGTGTTTCTTGTAGATTTAGCTTTACCGCACTGGGATGTGATCACTATTTTTAGGAAGAGTAAGCTCCGCCCTTTCTAACCATATATGGATTATGTTTAAGTGTGAAGGGATACCTGAGTAATTAAGCTGAGAACACAAGGAGAGATTTTGTGTGCTGTTTTGTGAGCTGTTTTTTGCGACAAACAAAGTGCTCCGGTGTTTCTATTTAGCCCTGCTTTAGTTCACTGAATTAGTGGTCCCTGAAGAAAGACAGGATTTCAGCTCTTGCTCATGAATATTCATACATGCAAACATATCGCCTCTGATTGGCTAACAGCACTGCAGCTGAGAACGCCTACCTGCTGCCTCCACCCACAGTCAAATTTACAGCTCTAAAACTCAAAGGACAAAATATTTTCAGAGATACAGCCTTAGTTATATAGATACAGCACTGAGTGCTCGATTTAGTAAACTCTTAAACTTCACTTCAGCAATGAGCATTGTTAACATTTCTTTCAGCTAAACTAACGCTGCTACTAAACTCTTACCTCAGACTTGGTGATTTGGTGTTTGAGCAATTTCACAATGTCGAAGCCCCAGAGTCCGACTTATATCATAAAATATGAGGCAAATGGCACCACTTTTATTGGTGTTCTGTCGAGTTGTGCTACCTTGTCAAACCGTGTTTCACTAGTGTTTATTTAAGGTCTCGATAAAACGCAGAATCAACCGGAGATCCGATTTAAACTTACAGTTACTTACACAATATAGCTAACGCTAACTAGCTCTGTAAACAGAGCTGTAAGCTCTTTAGCTGACTAGAGAAAAATGTCAGCTCTGCTGCAGCCTGGCTTCAGATCTGTCTGTGGGCGGTCCTGAGCTGAGGTGGGCGGGGCTATGAATACTAATTGACGGGTTGATGTAGACACTGTGCTTTTCCTGATCGACTCGTTTTTCTGAATATTTTTTTTTTATTGCTGCTGCAGACAATGAGGAAGAGGAAGAGTTTCATCATGTGCTACTGTCTATTTTGCGATGCTCATTGCTATCTTACACTCTGCCAACTGTCTATTTTAATCCATACATCATTTATTATTTTGATTTCCAATTAAGAATCCAAAATTTTGAATGCTTGCCATTACAAAATCAAAAAAATTGTTTTTCATTTTTGAATATAATATCAAAAACAAAAAAGGGTTTGTATTTTTAGTTTTTATCTCAAGATCCAAACAAAAATGGGAATAGGAAAACACAGGAGCTCCACTGACTGAATACAACCTAGACAGACGCCAACAGTCAGACGTTCATCGCTATCTCGACAACACACGAACATGCAGCAGTGCACAAACCCAACTTTTACATCAACAATAAACAGAATAGTAAATAAAATAACATTGCTGTTCCCGTAAATGAGCTGCTGGAGCTCCTTCACAGCGTCAACCAGCAGCTCAGTTTCCTCTGCTGACAAGAGTTTGTTGGACACGTCCAGGTAGCTGCACCGTTACAATAGCAATCCACCAAAGTCAGAGCTCACCTGATCTACTCTTAAAGGAAATGATGAGCAAGAGACACTCTGATTTATTAATTTCACGTTACGCCCAAAATTAACCACACCCATAATTAATGAAGAGAATTAGTACATGCCTTTTGCTTTGTGTTTCGAGATGCACAAGGTGTACTTTTCCCGTCGTTACGATAGCAAAGACACACTGACACATCCTAAATCAAGCTGTATGGTGTACAGGCGATGGCTCGCTTATAGACTGCTAAAATAGGGACCTTAAACTGTCATTTTCTGGCATTATGGACATTTATTAACTGTATAGAGTCATTCTACAGCTTTGAAACACCATGAAAACTGAAACGCTTAACTCACAAAAACCAGTATATCGTTTAAAAATACAGAAAATACTTCTGTAGTCGCTCTATTCTGTTATTCTCTTAAAGAGCCGATGTCTGAAAGAGTGTTTATCAGTTTTCTTGGCTGGAGGACGTGTTTTCCGCGTGGCATTTGAAGATGATTACCGTTCTGTCAGAAGTCGGACAAAACAAGAGCATGGAGAGAAAAGCGAAAACAAATGAGAAACAGGAGAAAGAGCTGAAATCACACTGCGGTTTAGGCAGAGGGCAGCTTTTACACGCACATTAAAAATCTTAAGCGCAGCCGAGGTGAGCGGCACTGAAGCGCAAAACAAAGGCCAACTTAATTTACCATTTATTTCACATATAAATAAATAAATAGAATAAAGTACCTGAAGAATCCTGCAGCTCGCGGCGCGCCGCTTTCTGACAGCTCCATAAAAAAGCCCTCGGGGGAGGTTTCTGATAATTTGCTTTAAAAAAAATGCTCCTGTTTACAGACGCAGCGTGAGAGGAGAGAAATGGGCCGGAGAGAATCTCAGCTCAGGAGTGAAACTGCAGATCCAATAGAGAAGAGAGAGAATAAGAAACAATGCAGCAGCAGAAAGTCTGTATTATAAAGCTCTTAGAGAGTGAAAAGTGTGGAGAAATAATATATAAACCTTCCTGTCAGACAGTGAATAGATTAGTGCACCCATACAGAATTATATATACAGCTCTGATAAAAAAAAAATAAGAGAGCACTTAAAAATGATGAGTTTCTTTGATTTTACCAAATTGAAAACCTCTGGAATATAATCAAGAGGAAGATGGATGATCACAAACCATCGAACCACCAAACTGAACTGCTTGAATTTTTACACCAGGAGTAAAGCAGCATAAAGTTATCCAAAAGCAGTGTGTAAGACTGGTGGAGGAGAACATGATGCCAAGATGCATGAAAAAAAAACTGTGATTAAAAACCACATTATTTGAGGTCTGAAAGCTCTGCATCTTTTTTGTTATTTCAGCCATTTCTTATTTTCTGTAAATAAATGCTCTAAATGAGAATATTTTTATTTGGAATTTGGGAGAAATGTTGTCTGTAATTTATAGAATAAAACAACAATGTTCATTTTACTCAAACATAAACCTATAAATAGCAAAATCAGAAAAACTGATTAAGAAACTGAAGTGCTCTCTTCTTTTTTCAGAGCTGTACAAACAGGTGTTGGAGAATGAAACTGAAACAGCTGGTTTTAGAGCACAATAATTGATTGTGGTGACGGACAGTTCTGGTGGAAACAGGAGAGTTGAGGTGCACATTGAATTCTGCGTGATTTGATCAGCCGTGGTTTTATATTTTTTGGATACAATCCGGGTTAGCACCCGAACATCCCTTTCAGACAGCTTCCTCTTACAGCGTCCACAGTTAATCCTGTTGGATGTGGTTGGTTCTTCTTGGTGGTATGCTGACATTACCCTGGATACCGTGGCTCTTGATGCACCACAAAGACTTGCTGTCTTGGTCACAGATGCTCCAGCAAGACGTGCACCAACAATTTGTCCTCTTTTGAACTCTGGTATGTCTCCCATAATGTTATAGTGTGCATTGCACTATTTAGAGCAGAACTGTGCTCTTACTCTGCTAATTGAACCTTCACACTCTGCTCTTACTGGTGCAATAATGTGCAATTAATGAACATTGAACACCAGGCTGCTCCAATTTAGCCATGAAACCTCCCACAATAAAATGATGACAGGTGTTTCAGTTTCATTGTCCAACCTCTGTAGATGCCAATTTAACTAGAATTTAACTTCATTTTTATGTGTGTACAGTACATTTATATACTTACACATATACCATATTTTTGGCACCTAAAATCCTTAATTTTTTCTAAAAATCCTACAAATCCTAAAATCGTCAGTGTTGCTTATAATCTGGGGCACCTTATGTATGAATTCTTCTATCTATCTATGAGTCAGACTTTATTTCAGTAATACATTGAAGGTAACCCTCATTTTCGATGCAACCGCCAATAAAATGAAGTAATAAAATAAAGAGAATCAGAAAAATAAAATTAAGAAAATAGAGGACTAAAATAACACCAAAATGATAAAAAAGATAAATGATGGAACGAAAAAAAAGTATAAAAAATAAAAGGATGACATAAAGGGAATAAAATTGTAAAAAGCCAAAAGTAAAAGCAGTGATAAAACAAGTAAAATGATTAAATGAATAAAATATAAAAATATATACCTATAAATAGCAAAATCAGAGAAATTGATTCATAAACTGAAGTGCTGAAGTAGCTTCACAGTTTTATATAAAAGCCACAGTGTTCAAAACATCTGAAAAGAGTAGTGGTTTATAGCCCTGAAATTACGCTATATAACGTGTTATCAGCTTTTCAATATAAAATGTCCTTAATGACAAAAAACATGAATCATAACATTAGTTGTCACTTATTTATCGAGTGCATTAACACAAAAACTCATATCTCCTGCTCAGATATACCCAGCATCACCTGCAGCTCAGATTCACCACAGTCCTCCTGATCAATACGGGCGAGAGCGAGGCGGGGGGAGGCGGGGGGAGGCAGGGGGGCGGGGCAGCGGATCACGCCGCCTCTGACAAATAGTCCTGACGCCTGCAAACTGATGCTGAGACCAAATACTCCATCTTCCTCCCCAGAGCCAACCAGCTCAGACAGGACTGACACTGGTAGAAATGGGAGAAGACAAAAGACAAATGCGTTGCTGTGCCGGAGACGGGCGGTGTTTTCTGGGCGCGGGGAGATTAAATACGCGGCGCTGCAGATTATTTCACCGGCGTTCTGCTGCTGTGCTGAGATTTACTTTATCTGAGGGATGCAGATCGGCCTGCTGTAACTAACCTAATGCATTCATTCACACGTCCTGAGCTACAGGAGCTACACAGCTACAGGATCAGGGCCTTATTCTGTTTCTATTTGTGTGTGTCCGCCCCCCCCCCCCCCCCCCACAGATTTCTATTGTTTTCAGATTAACAAACAAACTTTAATATCAGACAAAGATAATCTGAGTAAATATAAATAATTATATATACAGCGCCGAAAAAAAAAAAAGAAATCACTTCAGTTTCTGAATCAGTTTCTGAATCAGTTTCTCTGATTTTGCTATTTATAGGTTTATGTTTGAGTAAAATGAACATTGTTGTTTTATTCTATAAACTACAGACGACATTTCTCCTAAATTCCAAATAAAAATATAAAATAATGCAAAGAAAACAAGTTCATATTCATAAAGTTTTAAGAGTTCAGAAATCAATATTTGGTGAAATAACCCTGTTTTTTAATCACAATTTTCATGCATCTTGGCATCATGTTCTCCTCCAACAGTCTTACACACTGCTTTTGGATAACTTTATGCTGCTTTACTCCTGGTGCAAAAATTCAAGCAGTTCAGCTTAATTTGATGGCTTGTGACCAACTTACATCTTACATGATTACATTGAGATTGTTACAGAAGTGAGGGGGGATGGACGTAAGTGCAAATATAATACATATTTTATTAAACAAACAAGATAAAATAAAACAGTAAACAAAACTCGGGTAACGCACAAAACTACAAAGAAAACAAGGCAAGGATAAACTAGAACTAGGAACACAAAACCAGAGTGCACGGAAGACGAGGATTCAAACGAACGGCAAGGATACAAAGATACAAAGGATACAAAGGATACAAAGGATACAAAAGATACAAAAGACTCGACACTGAACATTCTAACAGAGGGGCTTAAAGACAAGAGGAGAGTGAGAAACACCTGGGCTTGGATGACGAGGGGGCGGGGTTACAGACAGGACACAGGTGAGAACACTAACTGGGGCGGAGCTAGGGTGGAGACGGGTACAAAACACAACAATAGCACATGGCTGGGAAACATGACAGGTAAACATTAAACATATTCCTATAAATAGTTAAATCAGAGAAACTGATTGTTTTAATGTGGTCTCTTGTTTATATATATATATATATATATACATTGGACAAACTGCTAGCTAATATCACCCTCGCTTACCAGAACACCTCAGTGTAGCAACATTTACTAGCAGTTAGCTGCTAATGCTAATGCTGCTGCACCCAGCCTTAGTGGAAATCTGGAAATCTAAGTTTACTGTAAATAAATAAATAATAATAATAATAATAATAATAATAATAATAATAAATAAAAGTGCTTTACTCACCCAAATAAACAGTTTTCATGGGGGAAATTTGTGTAGATTAACATTCAGTGCTTGTTTGACTTCAAGAAAATGTTTTTTTTAAAGAATTACTGTTTTGTTTTTTTTTTACTTATATTTGCTTAGCTTTACCCCTACTGTTTCTCACTAGTGTTGCATAGTACGTCTTATAATTCAGTGTACTTTATAGTGCAGAAAATATGGTATATAGATTAAAACTGGAAATTTGAATTTGTATTATTATAATACTATATAATTTCCTTCCTTCAGTTAAATCTCCAATGCATAGAAAAGTATCATTATCTCTGAAGGAAAACGATGCTTCATATTTTATAAACAATTGAACGTTTGAACTTGGAACTTTGCGTGAACTTTGCTTGTAACTCCAAAACCAGATCTAGTTGTTAATAAAGTGCTTTCTAAATATTGTTAAGATAATAAACTGCTATAACTGTATTTCTGCTTGATGTAAAACGTAGTACTGTATGACGTTTTATATTATTGTAAATGAACAATTATCATTCCATCAGCAGCTGGAGTCAGAGAGAGTACAATAGACCTTGCTGTTTCTCCATCAGCAGCCGGAGTCTGAGAGAGAATACAGTAGGTCATGCTGTTTCTCCATCAGTAGCCAGAGTCTGAGAGAGAGAGAGAGAGAGAGAGAGTACAGTAGGTCATGCTGTTTCTCCATCAGTAGCCGGAGTCTGAGAGAGAGAGAGAGAGAGAGAGAGAGAGAGAGTACAGTAGGTCATGCTGTTTCTCCATCAGCAGCCAGAGTCTGAGAGAGAGAGAGAGATTTGTATTATTATTATTAATATTATGACCCAACCTGAAGCTGCTCAGTGGAGACGTTTGATGTTTGATGTTCGAGGTGTTTATCTTCATAATCTCGTCTTTTTGTCTTGTTTGTCTCGGTGTAAATTCCTGTCACATCCCGGCTGCAGCGTGCTTCAATTCTGCTTTCCTGAGAGATTTAATACTATATAATTTCCTTCCTTCAGTTAAATCTCCAATGCATAGAAAAGTGTCATTATCTCTGAAGCAAAACGATGCTTCATATTTTATAAACAATTGCCTCTTTGAACTTGGAACTTTGCGTTTCCATTGTGGACAAATGACAGTAATTGTGACGGCTGCGCGACAGCGGCGGTTCTGACAGCAATCAGAGCTCGGCGGAGGTCCGCCGTGTAAAACTGTTGACTGAAAATAACCTATCAGGAGTGACAGCGGAGACAGTTTCATAATAACAGCCTTCTGCTGCCACACGTTTGACGGAAAGCCGGAGATAAAACCAGATCTAGTTGTTAATAAAGCGCTTTTTAAATATCGCTAATGTCGTTTTAATACCCGAGTCCCCACAAGGATAGATTTACACACCCAGGCCTGAGGTACTTTAATATTCCCATCATCATCATCATCATCATCATAATAAATAACTCTAATAAATAACACAGCATAACTGCAGTGGGACTTGCTTGGTGCCAATATGCCAACACATCACTCTGTGTTAAGGCGGCGTTGGGAAATGTGTGGGTAAAATATGGACTCTAGATCATTCTGTGGGTTGAGTCGGCCTTTGAAAGCTGATTATCTCCCTGTTGGCCAAATGATTCACAAATATATTTTGGGCAGATGTTCCAAAAGAGCTTTTCGGCCTTCAGTTTAGAGCAGAATCAAAAAGGGGGTGGTTTTCAAACGTTTGGCATCTTTTACAGAGCATTTCTTTATATAATGAACTGCTGGATCTGTATTTTTGCTTCATATAATAGGGTAGTACTGTATGACGTATAGTATTATTGTAAATTAACAATGATCACTCCATCAGCAGCCGGAGTCCGAGAGAGAGAGAGAGAGAGAGAGAGTGTAATAGGTCTTGCTGCTTCTGCATCAGCAGACGGAGTCAGAGAGAGAGAGAGTACAGTAGGTTATGGTGTTTCTCCATCAGCAGTCCGAGAAAAAGGTAGAGTTGGTATACAGTGTATAACCCTAATTTGTCCTATACTTTAAGAAAAAACGAAGTTGAAAGTATCCTTAAGTGCATTCACTGCAACAAAGGCCATCAAAAATGTTATAATGATGAAACTGGCACTCATCAGGACTGCCCCAGGACTGCCTTAGAAACGACAAGTTAAAAAGCACCCTAGATAAGAGCACCTAAATGCTTTACTGTGAGTTTTAGATCAGTTTAGATCACTTTTTTGGACAGTTTTAGATCATTTTTAGGACAGTTTTAGATCACTTTTAGACCAGTTTTAGAGCAGTTTTAGATCATTTCTTCGAGCAGTTTTAGATTAGTTTTAGCACAGTTTTGGATTACTTTTAGACCAGTTTAAGAGCAGTTTTAGGACAGATTTAGAGCAGTTTTAGGACAGTTTTAGAGCAGTTTTAGGACAGTTTAGAGCAGTTTTAGATCATTTATTGGACAGTTTTAGATCATTTTCTTCGAGCAGTTTTAGATTAGATTTAGCACAGTTTTAGATCAGTTTTAGGACAGTTTTAGACCATTTTTAGAGCAGTTTTAGATCAGTTTTAGAGCAGTTTTAGATCATTTATTGGACAGTTTTAGATCGGTTTTAGATCAGTTTTAGGACAGTTTTAGGTAATTTTAGATTAGTTTTTCATCAGTTTTAGACCAGTTTTAGCACATTTTTTAATCAATTTTAGGACAGTTTTAGGACAGTTTTAGAGCAGTTTTAGAGCAGTTTTAGAGCAGTTTTAGATCATTTTGGACAGTTTTAGATCAGTTTTGTTGGACAGTTTTAGATCATTTTCTTCGAGCAATTTTAGAACAATTTTAGAAAAGTGTCTTCAGGTCCAGAGCTGATAGAAAGGCCTATTTTGAGGAGGGTATTTTAGCTATTTTTTAGACATCTTGGTAAAAATACATGTTTTACATCCGCCACAGTTCTGCCTCAGGGTGAGACGAGGTGAAAAGTTCGCTGTGGACATTATTAGCCGAGACGTTCACTCAGACTGTCCTTTTTGAGGGATATAATGAGGGTCTGAGCGTCTCCGGGGGGACATGGTCTCCACGCTCAGCAGATTTAGAGACGATGGGTCACGGGTTCTCCTGCAGGTCCTGAAGGGAACAAGAAAAATACTTTAAACCGAGCCCAGAAACTCACACTCATCTCTTTATTTACTACACACAGTCCTGAGTCCTGCGGAACTCGGTTATTACCGCCAATTATTGTCAACGTCGGGAGTTGTCAGGACAAACCGAATCGGGATAAGCTTTGAAGAGGGTCTGACTGCATGGTGCCGTCAGTGGAAGACACGAATAAAGAGACGTGGTTCTGAAACGAAAGCATTCTTTATTCCAAGAAATGTAAAATAGTTTTTCTTATTATAGAACAGAAGTTGAGGCACACTTTTAAATTTTGTTTAAAAAGTTCAAAGGGTATGAATACTTTTGCAAGCCCCTGTATCTCTTTCCACATCCATGGAGAATAATGGCTAAATACTAATAAAAATATAAATATTCAGGAAAATAATATACCTGTTGTTGCCAGGCTAGGCTTGGCCAGCCAATCAGATAGGTCACAAATAAGATACATTTATGTGTATCTTAAAGATCTCATTCTATCAATTTTTTTATTCATTTTAAAATATGTAGTTGTGCTCCGGTGATCCAATATAACCCTGCTTTAGTCCGGTGGAGGAGCGGTCAGGGAGAAACGATAGTATTTCGGCTCTTGCTCGTGAATATTCATACATGCAAACATATATCGCCTCTGATTGGCTAACAGTACTGTGACACCAGGAGTCAGCAAGACGGACAACAGTTGGCAGATAACATTTTAAAATAAAGACATTTTTACATTAATAACAGTATTTACAATGTTATATGTTACTTTACAACATGTGTAATAATGCCCTGCTAAGTGCAGTTCAGCCACTGACCTAGTCTTAGAGTCTCTCAGAGTAAAACACCAAATCCACCGGAGATCCTATTTAAACCTATAGTTACTCACAGAGGTGGGTAGAGTCCAGGTCCAGAAAGTGGATTTTTTTTGTGTAACTAGTGTAAACAGAAGTGATCTAAACATACACCTATCTATCTCAATTGTACTTGGCTGGTGGTGTTTTTCCTCCATAGACTAATTCTAACCATTTGTTTCTTAGCTCTGAATTACTGGGTAAAGTATATAAACACTGATATGTTATCCGCACAAATAACACAGGAATGAACTGCATGCTGTTTCTAGCACTGTTAGTTATCTCCTATCTGACGAGACGGCGTTGCCGCCCGGCTTCAGCTCTGCCTGTGGGCGGTCCCTAGTCGAGGTGGGCGGGGCTATGAATACTAATTCACGGGTTGATGTAGACACGGTGCTTTTCCTGATCGACTCGATTTGTTTTTCTGAATATTTTCTTTTATTAGCTGCTGCAGAGAATGGAGGTTGAGGATGAGGAAGAGTTTCATGTCCATGTGCAGCATCATAAACAACTCAGAGAGACCTGCTGTATTTCACTAAGAGGTTCTCCTATTCCTGAAGTAAAAAGTAGCTGCAGAAAGGTAAGTGACGCCGACAGTGAGCGACATTTCCACTTCTGGTGAAACTGTCCGTCCCCTGCACCCAAATAATCCCAAACTAATTACAGGAGCGCTGTCTACAGTCAGCCCGCTGCCGCTCCACTATCTCCTGTGTCACATTCGCTGTTTAATCAAGCCTTTTCCAACTAATTACGTGAACTGTCTGGAGAAAATGTGATTAAAGTCGCTCCATATCCGCTATCTGTAATACAAGGCAAATAAAGAGTCGCGCAACAAACCCTGACAACCAGAGACAACTACGCAATACTGAACAGCCAACTGATTTTCCCACCCATTCAGCATCTACTCTGCTGTATATCCCCCATCAATAGTGATGCTCCAACACCAGGAGGGTGAAAAAGACCAGCACACGCCTCCTCCGACACATGTGAAGTCAGAATCCGCCTCTTTTTGAACCTTTTTGCTGAGTAGCATCACAGTGCTAACGCTCGGAGGAAAGCAGCGCAGTGACTCGGTTCTGATACATCAGCTCACAGACGCAGCCTTGTGCTGATCCACATCACCCTAGGGGGGGAAAGAGCGCCATCTACTGTCTGTACCCACCCAGAGAGAGCAAGACCAACTGATTTTGTGTGAAGACTTTGTCTGAGGGAGGGATCTGTACCTACTGTCCAAGGCAAGTCGGCAGATGAATGAGTTTTGTGCTTCTATCACAGTTAAGCTGTCCATACTCTACACGACTTTGTACTTTTTAGTCACAGAATAGTCACAGGCTAAGATTTTACAAAGACTGGGATCACAAACTGCAAGACTGCAACTAGATTCTTTCTAAGATTATTTCCCATCATGCTTCTGGTGGTGTTTACATACAATACTATATTACATATTAAATTAGAGACTCACAGCTTTTGTCCCCATCAACTGTTTATTTTTCTGCCACTTGTTAGTTCTTTATATCTATATCTATAAGCTTCTTTACCCCCTTTTTTTGCTACAACTTTGTATTATAGCAAAGAACTAGAGTTTCACGTCTGTACATTTGGCTTTGTTTCAGATAAAATGAATGCAATAAAGAACATAATTCTTGCTAAATGTGTATTTATTAAACATGTTTATTAAAAACAATACTGCACAATAAGACACAATAAAGTAGTGCAAAATAAAATAACTTTAAATATAATGACATTAAAGTGCTACCTGTGTTTAAAATACTGTACATATTAAAGTAAAAAAAGTGACAGAGCTCTTAAACAGCTCATTCTTAAAGGGACTGAAACTGGTAAGAATAGAGCTGGTGAGATCTTTATCTTTATGTGAAAATAATTTTGTGTAAAGACTTCGTCTGAGGGAGGGATCTGTACCCAGCAACAGCTTATTTGCATAAAAGTGAAAGAGCCCTTTAACAGCTCATTCTGAAAGGGACGAAAACTGGTAAGAATAGAGCTCGTGAGATCTTTTATCTTGTGTAAAGACTTCATCTGAAGGAGGGATCTGTAGCTACTGTCCAAGGCAAATCAGCAGATGAATTACTTTTTTGCTTCTATCGCAGTTAAGTATGAGCTAGCTTGTTTGTGTTATAGCGCTGCTGAGATCTTTATTTTTATGTAAGAGTGATTTTGTGTAAAGACTTCGTCTGAGGGAGGGATCTGTAGCTACTGTCCAAGGCAAGCCAGCAGTTTTTGTGGTTTTATCGCAGTTAAGCATGGGAAAACAATGAAAACAATTGGATCATGTATTGCGATATCATTATTTTTTTTGTCATAGTAACATAAGAAAGCATCTACAGAGCTTTTCCATCATGATCAGAAGCACAGGGATAGTGATTTAGATGAAAACACAGCGCAACACAAACGCTAATGCATGTAAATGAGTCTACTGGGAGCAGAGTACAGGAATAAATACGCCGCTGGTTTTACTGCATGACTCATGCGTAAGGTCACTTCCTCCATTCAGGCTTTTCATGAACTTCTAATGAGCGCTGTGGGCAATCAAACGGCAGAACTGCGCTCTGGCTTTGAAGCGAGGGAGGTATGGAAGGAATGAATGAAAGTGCAGCTCAGAATCTGATCCCAGTCGAACCCACAGCTCACAAATACTCCCATTATTACAGTAATCAGCTACAGAAAGCCACGCTCTGCTTTATTCCTGCTCCGTATAGATAGAGCTGATAGACCACCGCTAATGAACTTCAGCCGTTTGATTCAACACGGCGCTTTTCTTCACTTTAGCTTCTCAGCTACGTGTTGTTTTCTGCAGCCTGAAGACGTTCGGCAGCAGATGCTTCCCCACATTAATTAAAACTGAGCTTTCGTTTGATTAACAAGATAAATATTTATTCTGGGTGAAACAAATAAAAAACAAATGTAAATTTTAATTCTGAAGTACAGGAGCATCTCAAAAACAGCTATTACAAAGATGCGGATTTCATTTTCCAGCAGGACCCAAAGTCCACCTCAACACAAATTATTATTCTAGATTAGAAGCACCTGTTTGAGGTCGTTAGCTGCATAAAGACACCTGTCCACCCAATCACACAATCAGTAAGACTCCAACTACTAACATGGCTATAAGACCAAAGAGCTTTCCAAGCAGCTTGGTAAAAAAAAAAAAAAAACACGTCTTAAAGGGAAACTCTGGTGTAAAATGCACTTTTATTGTAGTAAAACATAATAAAAAGTTCTTATCTTTGATGAATAGCACACCTCCGCTCTCCCACAGCGTTCAGAGATCCAGAAATTTTAACAGTTTGACCAAAAACACCCTTCAGACTGGGAGATACGGGGCATAGTTTACCCTGATAAATCACTTTTTACACCGTTATCCAGCTCAAAGTAGCTCTCCGGATTCTAGCAAGGAGGTGTGGAGCTACTTTGAGCTGGATAACGGTGTAAAAAGTGATTTATCAGGGTAAACTATGCCCCGTATCTCCCAGTCTGAAGGGGTTTTTTGGACAAACTGTTACAATTTCTGGATCTCTGAATGCTAAGAAGATAAGATAAGAAGATAAGAACTTTTTTTATCATGTTTTACTACAACAAAAGTACATTTTACACCATAAATACGTTCTCCTTTAATTTTGCCCATGACAATTTGTATGATTCAGAGGAGTCATGGGAGAAAGATCTGTGCTCAGATGAGACTAAAGTAGAACTTTTTGGTCTTAATTCCTCAATTTGCCGTGTTTGGAGGACAAAGAATGATGAGTACCATCCCAAAAACACCATCACTACTGTGAAGCATGGGGGTGGAAGCATCATCTGCACTTGGTACAGGATGACCGCACTGTATGAAGTAGAGGATGACCGGGGCCATGTATCGCGAGATTTTGGGGAACAACCTTCTTCCCTCAGTTAGAACACTGAAGACAATTCGTGGCTGGGTCTTCCAACATGACAATGACCCAAAGCACACAGCCAGGATAACCAAGGAGTGGCTCCGTAAGAAGTATATCAAAATTGTGGAGTGGTCTAGCCCAGTCTCCAGACCTAAACCCTACAGAAAACCTTAAACTCTGTGTTTTTCTCAGCAACAGTCCAGAAACCTGGCTGATCTGGAGAAGAAGATCTGTGTGGAGGAATGAGCCAGAATCTCTGCTGCAGTGATTGGTGCAAACCTGGTGAAAAACTACAGGAAACGTTTGACCTCTGTAATTGCAAATGAAGGCTACTGTACCAAATATTAACATTGATTTTCACAGGTGTTCAAATACTTATTTGCAGCAGTAACACACAAATCAATTATAAAAAAAATATCATACATTGTGATTTCTGTTTTTTTTTTTTTTTTAAGATTATGTCTCTCACAGTGGGCGTCCACCTAATATGGAAATTTCAGATCCCTCCATGATTTCTAAGTGGGAGCACCTGCAAAGTCCCAGGGTATTCAAATACTTATTTTTCTGACTGTATATAACATTACATTATATTCTTATCATTATTCAATATTTTTTGTGCATTTTAGCATTCTTTTATATTGCCAAGATATTGCATAAATGTATTGAAATGCTGCATGACAAGAAATTTAAAGTGAAAATAAAAGTGATTAAGATTGAAAATAAGATTTCTGTGATGTTTTATATATATATATATATATATATATATATATATATATATATATATATATATACATTTTTTATGTAAGTTATGAGCACCAACAGGCACAGTATTTCCACAGCTCTTGGTCTCTGGGTTCTGCTGGAGAACAGCGTCTCGGCGAGTGATGACTTCAGCCGGCTTCAGTCAGCAGATTGTGAATGTGCTACCACTGCACATTAAACTGATCCAAACAAGCACTTAATACATTGCAGCATGAAGAGGAGGGGATCGATCAGTGCAGAGCTGGAGAAATGGAGGCGGGGTCATGTGGGGGCGGGGTCATGTAGGGGCGGGCCACAGTCAAAATAATCAACCTGCCAATAAATATCTCCAATCACAAAACATATATAAAACATGGTCATGAAGTTCTTTACACAAAATCACTCTCACACAAATATAAAGATAAAATATCTCATCACCTCTCTATTCTTACCAGTTTCCATCCCTTTCAGAACCAGCTGTTTAAGGGCTCTGTCACTTTTATGCAAATAAGCTGCTGCTGGCCCCCATGTTTATGCTGAACATTTATCATAGGTTAGTGTTAGCTTGTGTTAAACGACAAAACACTAACAAGCTAGGTTCATGCTGAACTGCATGAACAATGGACAGTAGGTATAGATACCTCCTTCAGACGGTGTCTGCTGGCTAATCCTATTGTGTAGGATTAGCTGCCTGAGGTTCTTAACCAGCAGACTGAAATGACTGAAATGGCGTAAATTGAGCTCTGGTATTGGTTGATGAGTGAGGGGCAAAAGCAGCTCTTTTGGCATCAGGTCATTAACCAATAGTCAAAGCTGGATCAGACAAAAAAGAGAAGAGTGTCTCTGGTCCTGCGCTATCTGCTCCTGTTGCTGTGTGTAGGGTCCCATGGTTGGTTCATCTTGTATAACTTGGAATTGTGCAATAGATCCAACGTTCTGCTTTTTAGCCATAACGAGGCACCTCACACAGAAAGCCAGGAATCTGTCCTGGCTGCAAACTTGTTTATTTTTTTATTTAGGTAAATGTAAAACAAAAAAAAATGTAATAAAAAAAAAATCTTGGTTTGAGAGATAGACATCTTATGGATAAATACAGCATACAGACATACACACATTGTCATGGTGGGGCACAGAATACAGACACTCGCGGAACCAGTTAAGGATTTTATTAAAAACCCACAGGGTACAGAAAATGAGATTAGCAATAGCAACAAAACACCAGTAAAGGTATACCTGAGAGCGGAGAGCTTAACAGGATAGTGAGGCAGTCCAGTGGTCATACACGAAGTACACAGTATCAGAGGCAATCCAAAAACAGAAACGGTAAACAGTCCAATAGTCATACACGAGGCAGGCAGTATCAAAGGTGATCCGAAAAACATAAACGATAAACAGTCCAGGGTGATACACGAAAAATCCACAACGGAGGCAAAGGCAAAAATCGGTTGTCACAAAACAAAAGGCAAGGTCATACACAGAGAGTAATCACAGGAAATAACGCTTTGTAATGTCGGACAAAACCTAGGCAATACGCGGCGCCGAAGGGCGTCTGAGCAGTACTTTTATACTGTGGCTAATACTCAGGGCTAACAGGCCGGGGCAGGTGAGGTGTCACGTGATCAGCAGTGTGTGTGTTGTCAGCGGGTGGTGCATTCTGGGTGTTGTAGTTGTTGGGCTGACAACCTCCGTTGGAGACCAGTGTGGAAGGACAGGAAGTGCCTACAGCACCAGACGTGACAGTACCCTCCCCCGAAGGAGTCGGACGGGAACGAGGACGACCACGACGACGACCACCCGACGAGCAGGGAGCACCGGCGGGAGGAACTGGAGTCGCCACAGAGGTACCGGACAGGCGGGGGCTGAGAGACCGGGAACCCCGACGCACCGGAACCGACGAGGAAAGCGAGCGCTTGGGACGCCCACGGGGTCTGGGAGCAGGCTTGCCCGGGTAACGGGCATGAAACTCAGCCAGTATAGCAGGGTCCAGCACGTCGCCGGCAGCAACCCAGCAACGCTCCTCGGGGCCGTAGCCCTCCCAGTCGATCAGATACTGGAGTACGCCACCACGCCTGCGAGAATCCAGTACCTCTCTCACCGCATACGTAGACGAGGCCTCCCCCTCCACTGCCGCGGGCGGAACGTCATCTGGAGTACCCTCAGCGAGCGGACCTGGGACAAGAGGCTTGAGAAGAGACACATGGAATGAGTTGTGTACACGGTATTGAGCTGGCAGCTCAATCTTATAGGTAACTTCGTTAACCTGGGACAACACCTTAAAGGGACCGATGTACTTAGGTAACAACTTCCTGCACTCTCCCTCAAACCTCAAGTCCCGTGTAGACAACCAAACCCGATCCCTGGGTTGGTATTGGGGGGTACTGCCTCGGTGTCTGTCAGACCTCTCCTTGTACTGGTGTAACGCATCCGAGACCTGCTGATGAGTTTCCTCCCACACCTGCTCACTCCGTTTCATCCAGTCGTCTACTGCCGGAACCTCAGTAGCCACGGCTGTCCACGGAGCTAACGGAGGTTGGAACCCCAGAATGCACTGGAAGGGAGTGAGACCAGAGGTAGAGTTAGTGAGGGAGTTTTGTGCAATTTCTGCCCATATAAGAAATTGAGACCAGTCGGAGGGATGTTTGTGACAGTAAAGTCTGAGGAATTTACCAAGCTCCTGATTGACACGCTCACACTGCCCATTGCTAGTGGGATGAAACCCTGAGGTAAGACTCACATGAACCCCTAAATGCTCAAAGAAAGCTTTCCATACCCTAGATGTGAACTGAGGGCCTCTATCTGAAAGGATATCTTCAGGGATACCAAAGTGTCTAAAAATGTGAGAGTAGATGGCCTGAGCTGTCTGGAAAGCTGTAGGTAGTGCAGGGAAAGGAATAAACTTAACCCCCCTAGAAAACCTGTCTACAACCGTGAGAACGGTAGTGTATCCCTCGGACTCGGGCAAGTCCGTGACAAAATCTACTGCGATATGAGACCAGGGTCGCTCTGGAACGGGTAGAGGAACTAGCTTACCGGCTGGAAGGGTTTTAGGCGTTTTGCACTGAGCACATACCGAGCAAGAGACTACAAAGGTGTGTACGTCAGCTCGCATGGTCTCCCACCAATAACGAGCTGAAATTAACTGTAGAGTGCGCGTGACACCCGGATGACCTGACGTGAGAGAAGAGTGGGCCCAGCTAATGAGACGATCACGATATTGCAAGGGAACGAAAGTTTTCTGAGGTGGACAACCCTCAGGAGGAGGGGACCGTTCAGCAGCCTGCTGAATAAGATCATCCAACTCCCAGCGAATAACTGCTATTTTAACGTCTGGGGGTAGAATACGCTCACACTCAGAGGACCGAGATGCGCTGTCAGGAGTGCAGAAGATTCGTGACAGCGCATCCGCCTTGGTGTTACGGTTACCGGGTCGGAACGAAATAGAAAAATTAAACCTGGAGAAAAACAGTGACCAGCGTGCTTGGCGGGGGTTGAGGCGTTTAGCATTACGTAAGTACTCCAGGTTCTTATGATCTGTGAGAACAGTGAACGGATGAGCGGACCCCTCCAACCAGTGACGCCACTCCTCGAGAGCTAGTTTGACAGCTAACAGTTCCCTATCCCCTATGCCATAATTGCGTTCTGCAGGAGACATCTTTCTAGAAAAGAAGGCTATGGGATGAAGTTTAGGAGGAGAACCACTGCGCTGTGATAACACGGCCCCCACCCCAGAGTCAGAAGCGTCAACCTCGACCACGAAGGGCAAATCGGGTTTGGGATGAGCGAGAATAGGAGCTGAAACAAACGCGGACTTAAGCCTAGAAAAAGCAGCCTCAGCTGCGGGTGACCAATTAAGCACCTTGGTGGCCCCCTTAGTCAATGCAGTAAGTGGAGCGGCAATACTGCTAAAGTTGCGTATGAACCTCCGATAAAAATTAGCAAAACCCAAAAAACGTTGGAGGTCTTTTATGGACTGCGGAACGGGCCAATTAGTGACTGCGGAAACTTTAGTATCGTCCATGAGGACGCCCTGAGGACTGATGACATAGCCGAGAAATGTGACCCGTTGGAGATGGAACTCACACTTCTCGGCTTTAGCATACAAATTGTTGTCTAGCAAACGTTTGAGTACGGCGCGGACATGACGAACGTGGGATTCTAAGTCTGGTGAATAAATCAGAATGTCATCTATAAAAAGGACTAAATGCTTGTTAATCATGTCACGAAAAATGTCGTTCATGAATGACTGGAAGACTGCCGGTGCGTTAGCTAGACCAAAACTCATTACCAGGTACTCATAGTGCCCATTGGTGGTAGTAAAGGCAGTCTTCCATTCATCCCCCTCACGGATGCGAATGAGATTGTAGGCACTGCGTAAGTCGAGCTTGGTGAAATACTTAGCCTCACGTAATTGTTCGAGAGCACTAGGGATGAGAGGGAGCGGGTAGGCGAACTTCTTGGTGATGTCATTTAAACCACGGTAATCAATACAAGGACGGAGACCACCATCCTTCTTCTTAACAAAAAAAAACCCCGAACCTACAGGAGACTTAGATGGGCGAATGAAACCCTGCGCAAGAGCCTCCTCTACGTAAGTAGCCATAGCCTTCTCTTCGTCAAGAGTGAGGGGATATATTCTAGCCTTAGGAAGAGAGGCACCTTCAATAAGATCTATGGCACAGTCATAGGGGCGATGCGGTGGCAGCTTAGTAGCATTAGCTTTGCTAAATACCTCCAGATAATCAGAATACTCAGGAGGAGCCACGGGAGAATCTACGGCTGTGGGGCTTTCAATAGAGGTGGACTGTAAGGCTATATCAGTATGGGCTAAACAATGTTCAAAACAGAAATCAGACCAAACCGTAATGTCCCCCTCAGACCAGGAAATCAGTGGGTTGTGCGTCTTGAGCCACGGCATGCCCAAAATCAACGGGTGGTCCGTGCTGGGAAGCACGAACAGAGACAGTTCCTCGTGGTGGAGAGCGCTGGCTTGGAGAGAGAGTGGTACAGTCTGGAGAGTGACAGGCCTGGAGCGCACCGATTTCCCATCAACGGCGTGGATAGAGATGGGGCGACGGAGCTCCCTTGTGGGGATGTTGTGCTCTTTAACCAACTCCAGGCTTATGAAGTTTCCCTCCGATCCGGAATCAACGAGTGCTGCAACGGGAAAAGAACCAGTAGGTGAACTCAAAATCATAGGCAGAGAAAAACTCTTAGAATCACGACAAGGAGTCAGGTTACGTACCACGTTGGCGCGTGGAACCCTTTCCACGCGCTTTCCCGTCGCAGGAGACCTCATGGATCGGGTCAGGAAACCACACTCAGCTTTGCGATGACCCTTCTCTCCACAGTAGAGACATAGCTGGAATCGAATACGTCGTTGGCGTTCGGCAGCAGACAGTCTGGATCTCTGGATGTCCATGGGTTCAGGTGTGGACTCCGGAGCAGATGAAGACCCACTGAAACCGCTGGCAGAGACGTGTGGATGGGGTACAGAAGCTACGTGAGTGCTGGACTTGGGACGACGAGATATCAGCTGATCCAGGCGAATCGAGAGAGCAATGAGTTGATCCAGAGTGAGTGCTTCATCTCGGCAAGCTAACTCTCTTAAAATGTCCGGGTTGAGTCCGTTTTTAAACACCGAGAGAAGCGCTGCGTCATTCCATCCACTGCCAGCAGCTAGCGTCCGAAACTCCAAAGCATACGTAGCGACTGGCTTGTGACCTTGCTTCAGAGCGAGCAGTAACTCTCCATTAGATTGCCCGTAACGCGAGTGATCAAACACGGAGCGGAAAGTGTCCAAAAAAATCCGTGTAGCTAGCCACCGAAATGCTATCCCAAACAGCAGTGGCCCACTCGAGTGCTTTCCCGGAGAGACGAGAGATAATAAAGCCTATTTTGGCTTGATCAGTAGTTACTGGAGAGTTACTGAAGTAAACAGAGCACTGTAAAATAAAACCGCTGCACTTCACCGGATCACCGTCATATAACTCCGGTTTGCACACAAAAAATCCGGAGGAAGAAGCGCTGGGTTTATGAGGCTTGGTGTTAGCCATGGAGCTAGTGTTAGCAGTAGAGCTAGCGTTAGCCGAAGCTAATCCCTGTAGGTGGTCGAGGATGCTAGTTAGCTGTTGTTGCTGATTAGCTTGCTGGCTAGCTAGCTCGGTAACGGCGTGAGTCACACCAACGAGGGTCTGTTGGTGCTGACCGAGAAGTTGTCCCTGGCTAATCAACCCTGTCTTCAACTGGTCAGAGATCGCTGTCTGCTCACGTGAGGCCGCGTATTCTGTCATGGTGGGGCACAGAATACAGACACTCGCGGAACCAGTTAAGGATTTTATTAAAAACCCACAGGGTACAGAAAATGAGATTAGCAATAGCAACAAAACACCAGTAAAGGTATACCTGAGAGCGGAGAGCTTAACAGGATAGTGAGGCAGTCCAGTGGTCATACACGAAGTACACAGTATCAGAGGCAATCCAAAAACAGAAACGATAAACAGTCCAATAGTCATACACGAGGCAGGCAGTATCAAAGGTGATCCGAAAAACATAAACGATAAACAGTCCAGGGTGATACACGAAAAATCCACAACGGAGGCAAAGGCAAAAATCGGTTGTCACAAAACAAAAGGCAAGGTCATACACAGAGAGTAATCACAGAAATAACGCTTTGTAATGTCGGACAAAACCTAGGCAATACGCGGCGCCGAAGGGCGTCTGAGCAGTACTTTTATACTGTGGCTAATACTCAGGGCTAACAGGCCGGGGCAGGTGAGGTGTCACGTGATCAGCAGTGTGTGTGTTGTCAGCGGGTGGTGCATTCTGGGTGTTGTAGTTGTTGGGCTGACAACCTCCGTTGGAGACCAGTGTGGAAGGACAGGAAGTGCCTACAGCACCAGACGTGACACACATATACATAAATACACACATTATATATATACATATATAACATGTATGTATATAAACTACGGACAACATTTCTCCCAAATTCCAAATAAAATTATTCTCATTTATCTGAAAAAAATAGAAATGGCTGAAATAACAAAAAAATGTGTGTGTATTTATGTATATATGTGTATGTATGTACATATAATTATAAAATGGATTAATTTATACACCTCAGTCAGTCGATGCGGCATCTACGCATAGGATATCTATGGTTTGAGATACCTTAGGCCCTACTGCATAGCACAGTGATCTGTATGCAGGTGTGGAGTCTGTAGGCCTCTCCATGCACTAGAGTCCTGCACTAGAGGCCAGACCTAATGGATGTTTTATATATATGTAGCATACGTAGCATTTTAGAAGAAAAAGTGGCTGGGAAATAGTGAGAATCGTGTGAGAGAGTGTACGAAGGCGGCGGTGTGGAAACAAAAGCAGCTGAAACACACTTTCATTTCCAGAACTTGCAGCACTACAACATTTACAGGCTTGTCTGACGTTGGAAGCGGCGCTCGGGCTGAACAGAATGTGGTGGGAGTCGAGGATGGTTGAGGATAATGAGTTAAAAACCCTCGAGAATTTACTTTAATCCAAAATCTCCCTAACTTCCACTTATGAAAGGATTTTAATGGATTTAAACACATTTTTTATGGGGAGCTGGGCCTGAGGAGTCTTTACAGGCCAAAAGAAAATTGAGCCCAACACGAAGCCGCCCATGATTTTCCAATCGTTTCTTATGCTGCTCTTACACCTAACGATTTCATTCTCACACCTAACGATTATATTCTTACACCTAACGATTTCATTCTTACACCTAACGATTATATTCTCACACCTAACGATTTAATTCTCACACCTAACGATTATATTCTCACACCTAACGATTTCATTCTTACACCTAACGATTTCATTCTTACACCTAACGATTTCATTCTTACACCTAACGATTATATTCTCACACCTAACGATTTCATTCTCACACCTAACGATTTCATTCTTACACCTAACGATTTCATTCTCACACCTAACGATTTCATTCTTACACCTAACGATTTCATTCTCACACCTAACGATTTCATTCTCACACCTAACGATTTCATTCTTACACCTAACGATTTCATTCTCACACCTAACGATTTCATTCTCACACCTAACGATTATATTCTTACACCTAACGATTTCATTCTTACACCTAACGATTATATTCTTACACCTAACGATTTCATTCTTACACCTAACGATTATATTCTTACACCTAACGATTTCATTCTTACACCTAACGATTATATTCTTACACCTAACGATTATATTCTCACACCTAACGATTATATTCTCACACCTAACGATTTAATTCTCACACCTAACGATTATATTCTCACACCTAACGATTTAATTCTTACACCTAACGATTTAATTCTTACACCTAACGATTATATTCTCACACCTAACGATTTCATTCTTACACCTAACGATTATATTCTCACACCTAACGATTTCATTCTCACACCTAACGATTTCATTCTCACACCTAACGATTTAATTCTTACACCTAACGATTTAATTCTCACACCTAACGATTTCATTCTCACACCTAACGATTTAATTCTTACACCTAACGATTTAATTCTCACACCTAACAATTTCATTCTCACACCTAACGATTTAATTCTCACACCTAACGATTATATTCTCACACCTAACGATTTCATTCTCACACCTAACGATTTAATTCTCACACCTAACGATTTAATTCTCACACCTAACGATTTTATTGTTACACCTAACGATTTCAGGCGATTAGGTGCTGATTGCCAGAGTCGGGATAAAATCACGAGAGTCTTGCTGAAGTCGAGCTGCAGTCGAGTCGCGGTCATGCCATCTCAGTGTAAGTATTAGTTAGGACTAGGGGTGGGCAATATTATATCATATACAATATATCGTGATACAGAAATATCGTGATATTAAAAATCCATATTGTGATAATAGGGCTGTTCTGTCTTAAAAGTAGTCTATTATTTACTGTGAAGCTTTAAGTGTATTTATTGTATAATTGTTTTAGTTTGCAGTTTATATGCATGCACTAAATATTCTGCAATATTATTTGCTGCATTATATTATTTTATGCTATATTATTTGTTTTGCCACATTATGATTATACTGTTAAACTCTTATACTATATTCCTGAAATGAATGAATTATATTAGTTTTCCTATATCGCCAAGTATATCGTTATCGCAAAAATACCCTGAAATATCGTGATATTATTTTAGAGCCATATCGCCCACCCCTAGTTAGGACTGAAAGTTTTAATCAGTCGAGTTCGTGACCTGCGTTCAGATAAAATCAACCTTGTTTAACCCTTTCAGACTCTGCGTTTATTACAATGAACATCATGTGTTTTCTTATTTTTTCAAGTGTTTTGCTGCACATAAAACTAATTGAGACCTAATTGAGAGTTTCTAATCAGAATAGGCTATAAATGAGCCAAATCAAAAGCTTATAAGCCAATAGAATAATACTTTAGCCCCGCCCCACTGCACTGGAAAAAAGAAAACAGCACTAAAGCCAAATTAAAGGCAGAATACTTTTTCATGTTTATTTAAGTGTTTAGGGAAGGCTTGTGAACAAAAAGATCAATATCAAATCGAAAATGTTAAGCACAGGCTTCTAATGCAATAGACATAAAAACTGTTAGATATTTAATATTTAATTGGATTTAATGTTAAAATAGATTTAATATTATAATATTAGAGTGTTCATTTGTGTGCACTGCTGACAGAAAATAGCATTACTATTATTATTATTATTATTATTATTATTTTTTTTTTCAACAGTGGCACATTCATCAAAGGTGAGAACTTTTTACCATGTTTTACCATAACAAAAGTCCATTTTACACCATAAAGAACTTCTCCTTTAAATTTGCCCATGACCATTTGGATGACTCAGAAGAGTCATGGGAAAAAGATCTGTGGTCAGATGAGACCAAAATAGAGCTTTTTGGTCTTAATTCCATCCCAATACCATCCCAAAAACACACCATCCCTACTGTGAAGCATGGGGGTGGAAGCATCATACTTTAGAGTGTTTTCTGCACATGGAACAGGATGACTGTGTAGCACCACAGATATATAGACCCAATTACACAACCACTACAATGAGTGTTACTTGATAAAATAATTAGGATAGTTCTAGGACCAGTTAGGTTCGCTCTAGGAGCAATACACATGGAAGAAATGAGACCAGAATTTGCGCAGCAATAAAGTGTATTAAAATGTCAATCAATGCCAGTAGGTAAATAAAACAATGTAACAAAATAAATTCTGTAAATAAATAAATAAAAAACAATTCAGTTACTCAGTTTCCAAAAGAATTCACCCTTCAATAACCTTGGTCAACAATGAAAATGGTAAGTATACCCTTTGTATTTCAGTATCTGTATATTTAATATTATATTAATTACTATTATTTCTCTAATCACCTGTGTTCTCTATTTTAGAGGTATTTATGCAGTTTAAGGTAAGTATAATTTTATTATTTTAATCTATTTATAGGTATTTTATAACTAATTAATTATTTCTTTCTTCTAGGTCTAATGGATTATTGATTAAAGGTAAGTATTATTATAATTACTGTTATCCAATTAACCTCTAGGTTATTTTACACCAATAGTATACCCTTTAACAAACAACCAGAAATAAAAAAATAACAATTCTCTGTAGCAAAAACAATAAATGAATATCAAAACCACTTAGAAATTATCAAAATCAAATAACAGTAATCCAACCAATTAAAATTTAACCCTTTTCAGTATCTTTGTAGAGTGTCCTGTCTTTCAAAAAAAAATAAAATAAAATAAAAGTGTCCTTTTTACTCAAATAATCTTAAAGTCCACAAATTTTCTTTAATGTTCACTATCAAGTGTTTGAAAATGTGAATGAAGTGTAATGAAGTCACTTGGGTCCTCGGGCTTGGCTCGCCATCCTAGCACCGCGCACTGCACCGGCCGTGTGCAGCTGAACGACACGAGGAGTGTTCGGGAAGATCCATTTCCAATCCATTTCACCCAACAAAAAAACTGGCCTGTTTACATAAAACAGTGTCTGAGTTTCACATAACTCTTAACTTTTTTTTTAAATACACTTACATAACCGAACTCAGTAAAAAACATTACTTTTAACAGTATTACATTCAAAACAGGTCTTAAACATCCAAAATACAGCTTAATAAATCTCCACCGTTCCATAAAATTACATTTATAAGTGGATAAACTCATCTCACACCTTAACCAATAGCGTTAGCATAGCCTCAGGCTTGAAATATATACACGAGGGTTAGCTTAGCATAAGCTTAATAAGCTAAATTCAACACATTAGCTTAGCGTAGGCTAAATTAGCTTAGCATTAGCTTATCACAGGCTAGATTCAATGGGCTAGCTTAGCATAACAAAACGCGTTAGCCGCTAGGCTAATTAGCGCTATTTTATTCCTCTATTTATTCGGCAATTTGGTCAGAAAACATGTTTAAATATACTCTAAACTCACCGAATCCTATCCAAGGTTTTCACACACCACCCCAGGGCACATGGACACCAGGTTCTACCTCCACCTGGAGATTACCGGAGCGTGTAACTGGCAAAGTTTCACGAGGCACAATAAGTGAGCCTTTCCCCCTTTCTCCACTCTGCAGCCTCAACTCTAACAGCGGTCAGCTTGGTAGTGATTTACTCACTAACCACAACGCTGAATTCTAGCGTTTTCTAGTATTTTTTTTTTAATACTTTAAGCAGAGAACTTCTTGCATGACCTGTCTCTTCTCCTCCCGCAGAACTTTCTGGGTAAAACAGCCAGGGATTGACGTCCACTAACCAACAGGCTCCGCCTCTGTCCCTTAAAGGATTATTATGATTGGCTGCTGTTTTGCACCTGGGATCATCTGAAGAACTGATTGGCTGCTGTTTAGCGCCTAAAAGTTATTATTTTATTTATTATCTAAAATAAATAAAAACGATTTCCCTTTCATTTTAAACACTGTTTGGGAGTTTTCTTTTTTTCTATTAATTAATTTATACTGTTTCAGAATAATTAAAGAAATAATAAAAATATATATTCATTATTTACTTTCTGCAGTTATCTAATTTATCTGTCTTTGTGACCCATTTAAGACCTGGGTTACACCCTCCCGTCTTTAACTGCATGCACATCCCTGTGCATTGGACTAGTGGGATGTCTCACAGCAGGATTGGCATATTCCATAGAGGCAGCTTCTATAAGAGACTGAGTGAGGGCTGTAGTCATACCTTGGAATAGGGACTGGACAATGGATATCAGAGGATTGCCTAGCTCTGGATAGGTTAGTCTCTTGGCTTTTTCTCTGTGTCTTGTGGAGCGTCTCACTGATGCTGGAGTTTCTTCATCCTCAGATTCCTCTGTGGAAGGCTGTAGGTGTTCTGCATTTTCTGGTACCTCTTCAGCAGGTGTAGCAGAATGCAGCATTTCAGAATTTAGAGCTGGATCGTCGACATGGTCTGTAGGTAAGTATTCATTTTCTGCTAATCTTTCAGGTAGGTCTTCTTTTACAGGGATCTTCTCAGGTAAGTTTTCTCTTTCAGGAATCTCAGGTTCAGCAGACGGGTTCTTTACAGCTGGTTCAAGCTGGATTCTGAAGTTAGAGTCAACTGGTATTCTTTCATCCTCATGGATCTGAACAATTTCAACAGGTTCAAGCCTTAAGGGAACTGAAGAATAGTAGATTGGGTAGTCATCAGAATCAGAGTTAGAATCAGACTCTTCTGAATTCTCTTTGGGTGACATCTGTCTTGTTCTTGGTCTCCTAACCTTAGAAATAGGAAAGTCAGCTTCTTCTGGTGATAGGAAGTTGCACGGTCGGAGCAAATCTCTGTGCAATGTACGTAGGGGCCCAGCCTTGTTCTCAGGCTTTACTGTGTACACTGGGAGTTCTCCTGCTCTGCCCACAACAACATACACAACAGATTCCCATTTATCTGACAATTTATGTTTTCCCCTCAGTTTCACATTCCTCACTAACACACGATCACCCTTCTCTAGGGTTGATTCAGTGACTCTTTTGTCAAATCGTGCCTTGTTTCTTTCAGCAGATTTTGCAGCATTCTCGGTAGCCAATCTATAGCTCTCTTCCAGTTGAGTTCTCAGATGGCTCACATACTGAGAGTGAGTCTTCTCATGTTGCTTGTTCACAGAGATGTTGAAAGCGAGGTCAATTGGCAGTCTTGGTTTCCTTCCGAACATTAGCTCGTAAGGGGTAAACCCTGTACTGTCATGCTTCGTACAGTTATAAGCATGTACTAATGGCTTAACAAAATCTCGCCAACACGACTTCTCTTTCTCTTGCAAAGTCCCAATCATGCTCAGTAGTGTCCGATTGAATCGTTCCACCGGATTACCACGTGGATGATATGGTGTAGTCCTTACTTTATGAATTCCCATGACTTCACACAGCTCCTTGATAGTTTTGGACTCAAAGTCAGGACCTTGGTCACTGTGCAGCTTTTCAGGAACACCATAATGAATTATGAAGTTCTCCCATAAGCACTTCGCCACAGTCCTGGCCTTCTGATTGGGAGTAGGTATTGCCACAGCATATTTGGTGAAATAATCTGTGATCACCAGGATGTCTTTGGTGTTGCTGCGATCTGGTTCTAATGACAGGAAGTCCATACACACCAATTCTAGGGGTCTTGTTGCTTTGATGTTAACTAATGGTGCGGCTCTTTCAGCTGGTGCTTTCCTGAGTACACAGCGACTGCATGTCTTTAGCTTCCTCTCCACATCTGATGCCATTTGGGGCCAATAAAAGCGTGCTCTTAAAAGATCTAGGGTACGCTCCAACCCTAGGTGGCCCATGTCATCATGGAGGCTCTTCATTACCATCTCTCTTAGTTCTTCTGGTAGAACTAGCTGGAAATTGACATCTTGTCCTAGTTGTCTTCTTCTGTACAAAATTCCGTCCTTCATTTGTAACCGATTCCACTCTCGGCACATCAGAGAAAGTTTTGGCATCTCCCTTCTTGCAGATGGGGTTGGCACCTCTCCCCTTTCAAAAGATGAGATTACTTCTCTGATAACAGGGTCTGACCTCTGTTTCTGTTGTAACTCAACTTCAGTTATCATTGGGATGACTGGAAACCCTTCAAAGTGTTCGCCCAACACAAAAGCATCAGGTAAAGAATCAGGATGAGTAGACAGGGATCCGACTAAGGGAATGGGTTCGACTTCTGATGCACTCAAGGATGGCTGGCATACTAACCGAGCTTCGCAGATTGCCTGGACCACTTCGGTGCTCACTTCTGCATTAGTGGTAAGCTCTGGTAAGTGTTGCAGCGTAAACTGTCTAATTCGGTCTTGTTCTTTCTGAGAAGAAGGGTCATCAATTTTAGTATTCATGGGATGTCGTGAGAGGGCATCTGCATCGAGGTTATGTTTGCCAGGTCTATATTGCAACTTAAAGGAAAATGTTGACAATGCTGACAACCACCTGTAGCTTGCAGCATCCAACTTCGCTGAAGTGAGGATGTACGTCAGAGGATTGCTGTCAGTTATCACTGTGAATGAATTGCCATATAGATAGTCAGAAAATTTGTCTGTTACAGCCCACTTGAGGGCCAAGAATTCAAGCTTATGCGCTGGGTATCGCGCTTCACTTTTTGAAAGACCACGACTGGCATATGCTATTACACGTTGATGCCCGTCCTGCTCCTGGTATAAGGCAGCTCCAAGGCCAACGGTGCTGGCGTCGGTGTGCAAGATGTATGGCAGACTGGGGTTGGCAAATCCCAGGACAGGGGCTGAAGTAAGCTTAGCGATGACCGTGTCAAAAGCTTCCTGACAGTTTTCTGTCCAGCGGTCCCCAAACAGTTCTTTTGGCTTGTAGTACTGGTTCTGACTTTTGGTCAGCTTACATCCTTTCCTCTTAGGAGCATATCCAGCAGTTAGCTCATTCAGGGGTTTGACTATCTTCGAGAAGTCTCTGATGAACCTTCGATAGTACCCTGCAAATCCTAAAAAGGAACGGAGTTCTTTGAGGTTCTTGGGACTCGGCCAGTTCTTCAGGACTGCAATTTTCTCTGGGTCAGTTTTCACTCCATCACTGGATACAATGTGTCCAAGGTATCGGACGGACTTCTGGAAAAATTTACATTTCTCAGGGGATAGCTTGAGACCATACTCCTTGAGTCGTTGGAGGACTTTGAAAAGGCGCTCCTCATGCTCTTCTAAGGTTTCTGAGAAGATAATGAGGTCGTCCAGAAAGACAATGACTTCTCGGAGGTTGAGGTCTGACATACACTTCTCCATGAGTCTTTGAAATGTACTTGGGGCGTTAGTGATCCCCTGCGGCATACGATTCCATTCCCAGAATCCAAGTGGGCACACAAAAGCTGTTTTATGTTTATCTGCTTCTTCTAGCTCAATCTGATAATACCCTGACTTCAGATCAAGAACTGAGAACCATTTGGATCCTGTCAGCACAGAAAAGGTTTCCTCCAAATGAGGTAGGGCATATGCATCTTTCACAGTTTGCAGATTGAGTTTCCGGTAATCTACACAGAGTCTTACTTCACCGTTCTTCTTCCTGACTACAACAATAGGGGATGAAAAGGAGGATTCAGACTCTCTGATTACTCCAGACTCTAACAACTCTTCTAGATGTCTTTTTACTGCATCAAAGTCCTGAGGATGTATTGGTCTAGCTCGCTGTTTGAAAGGAGTTTCATCAGACAACTTGATGCGATGTTTCACTTGGTTTGTGTGTCCAAAGTCCAGGTCATGGTGAGCAAAGACTTCAGGCATAGCTCTCAGTTTGCACTCTATCCTTTCTCTCCACTCAGCTGGGACAGGTGAATCAGCAAAGTCAAACTTGATACTTGCATCTATGGCAGAAGCTGTCATAGGTGAGGTGTCAATGGAGTTTTTATTCAATGCATCACTGGGCAGGATTTGTTGCAGTGCATGCAATTCAGCAAGGACTCGATTAGGAGTTAGGGTAATATCATGGTCTGTCTCGTTCCTCAGTACCACAGGCAGCTTAGCGTGAAACTTGTCAGGTAGAGTAATCAGGCTGTTGGTCACAATGAGACCACCAGGAAGAGAAGCTGTTGAGGGTGACTCCAGAACAACCCATCGGTCAGCACCTCTGTGGTTCACGGATCCTTCTAAAATAGAACACTGGCCTGCTGGAATGATTTTGGGTGCATTACTATGAAGCCTTACCGTGCCTACTGTGCAGTTTTCAGTTTGCTTATGTCTCATTTCTAGTGTTTTCAGGACCATTTTATAGCCATGATGTGGTGACTGATGTTTCAACTGATTCTTCTCAAAATGTTTCTCATACAGGACATCCAAAGTATTGGTTCCTATCAGCAAGGTGGGTCGTGCTGCTTCACTGATGTCTGCAACAACTAATGCTAAGGTAGGAATTTCCACAGCTGTACCTAGAAACTCTTTTGGAAAAGTGACGTTCAATTCTACATAACCTGAATACGGAACAGGCTGTCCATTAGCTGCTTCTACTTCTAGTAGATCACCAATAGGTTTACAGCACAGGGCTGGCTGATGTGTCTCATGAAAGGATTTGGAAACAGTTGTCACCTGTGACCCTGTGTCAAGCAAGCAGTTGTATTTCTGTCCATCAATGATCACTTCAGAAATACACTTGGTCCCTACTAGACCTCTTGGTAAGCTACCGTATGTTATGGTCTGAGTAGTTTGGTTGTTTACACTGGCCCTGGTAACATTAGGGTTCTTAGTTCTCTGTGAGATTGTCTGGTTCACTGTACTGTGTTCACGGTCCCAAGCATGCTGCTTCTCAATTAACTGCTTCTTTTTAGCAGCCACTAGGGAAGGGTTGGGATCAGCTGGACAGGATACAGCAGTATGTCCGTCTTCCCCACAGCAGAAACAGTACCATGGTCTCGGCCTTTGACTGGACTCTTTGGTAGCACTGGTCTGTGTTTCTTGTGTCACTGTTCTGTCTCTTTTCTTGTTTCTCATTTCAGACAGCACTGCAATGGGTTTCTGTGGCTCTGGAACCATCATGTTGGCAACTTGACTCTGCAGGTGGGCTACTTGTTGTCTCAGCTCTAAAATAGCACCTTCTGAGTACTCAGGGCATTTTGGCTTTGGCTTTGACACTTTAAGTTGCCCTTGCAAGTCTTTGACTTGTTTTCTTAGGCTGTCAACCTCAGCACTAAGGGTTTCTTCTTCTTGGCTAACATAAGTCTCAGCCCTGACAGCATGGGAGCTGGCACGAAACTTTGCATTACCAAGATGCTTTTTCATTCTCATCTCTTTGGCAATGTGCTTATCTTCTTCCATACGCAGATGGAACAATAGCTCAGAAAATGAGGGTGGGTTATTCTTCTTCTGCTCCAGCTGGAGGTCAGCAAGTAACCCATTATCCCAACATCCACGACAAAACTGGCGTAACAGGTGCCTGTTCTTCTCACTGGTGGGTAGACTGCCTTGTTTGATCACTTTACTTAAAACAATGTAGAGCCTTTGGAGGTATTCGGACGGCTTTTCACCAGCATCCTGTAGAGTATTCAGAAATCTTGCGAAGAGCTCATCACCGTCTTCAACAGTGGCGAAAGCTGAGTCAAGTAGGTCTAGATAAGCTCTTGGAGTAGCCTGTGGACTCAGATGCTTTACTAGATTAGCTGCTGGAGGCAAAAGACTATCAAGAACTCTTCTGGATCGACACAAGTCTGACACTGCAGGGTCTTGCAACAGTAGTTCAACGTTGTTTCTCCATGTCTCATAGTCAACCTCATTATTAGGATGGGGTTTCTTCCCTGAAAAGACTCTAAGCCTTACTGGGGCATTTGCATGTGCTGCAGTTTCTCCACTCCTTACAACATGTTCAACAACAACGCGTTGAATAGCAGGAGGGTTCAATTCCTCTGGTGTGAGCACCACATTATGTTCAGATCGTCTCTCTGAGTTAATCGCTGGGAAGCTCTGAGCATTCGTTGGTGACTGTGGATAAGCTGATGACACTTGATTTGTAGGTTCTGCCTCCCATGAACTGGAACTATCTTGGATTCGGCCAGTTTGGTTATCTTCTTGACATGTCATTGTTTCACGACACAGAAGGAGTTGCTCTTGTAGAAGTTCTGTTAACGGCTTCCTGCTTTGTGCTGCTAGCTTTTGGAATTCGGCTAGGAACCAGTTTGCATCAGTTTTTGTGGCTGAAGGCATGTATACGCTTGCCAAAGCAGTTATCTTGTAGGAGACATCTTTTTGCCTTGAACTACGGTAAGTATATGGCAGTAAGGGTTTTAGAGTACTGAGAGCTAAAGAACTTTTAAACTCCACTATTGCATTTTTGTGAAAGGCTGACGTGGGGTTATCAATACGCAGTACCCTTGCAATGTAGCCATGCTGCTCTAAATAGTCAGTTAGTTCTGTATCTGTTTCTGTCTCAGTTAACCCACTAACAAGAACTGAGTTAGCAACATTAACTTCTTCCTGTTCTACAATTTCCATGGTGAGTATACACTTTGAGTGCTATTTTAGATCTAGATTTTGTTTAACTTATTTATAAAGTTTTTAGGTGTGTGTTCTAATTATTTGGTCTCACTGCTTCCAGTTTTATTGCTCCTGGCTGGCTCGCCAAGTTCTGTAGCACCACAGATATATAGACCCAATTACACAACCACTACAATGAGTGTTACTTGATAAAATAATTAGGATAGTTCTAGGACCAGTTAGGTTCGCTCTAGGAGCAATACACATGGAAGAAATGAGACCAGAATTTGCGCAGCAATAAAGTGTATTAAAATGTCAATCAATGCCAGTAGGTAAATAAAACAATGTAACAAAATAAATTCTGTAAATAAATAAATAAAAAACAATTCAGTTACTCAGTTTCCAAAAGAATTCACCCTTCAATAACCTTGGTCAACAATGAAAATGGTAAGTATACCCTTTGTATTTCAGTATCTGTATATTTAATATTATATTAATTACTATTATTTCTCTAATCACCTGTGTTCTCTATTTTAGAGGTATTTATGCAGTTTAAGGTAAGTATAATTTTATTATTTTAATCTATTTATAGGTATTTTATAACTAATTAATTATTTCTTTCTTCTAGGTCTAATGGATTATTGATTAAAGGTAAGTATTATTATAATTACTGTTATCCAATTAACCTCTAGGTTATTTTACACCAATAGTATACCCTTTAACAAACAACCAGAAATAAAAAAATAACAATTCTCTGTAGCAAAAACAATAAATGAATATCAAAACCACTTAGAAATTATCAAAATCAAATAACAGTAATCCAACCAATTAAAATTTAACCCTTTTCAGTATCTTTGTAGAGTGTCCTGTCTTTCAAAAAAAAATAAAATAAAATAAAAGTGTCCTTTTTACTCAAATAATCTTAAAGTCCACAAATTTTCTTTAATGTTCACTATCAAGTGTTTGAAAATGTGAATGAAGTGTAATGAAGTCACTTGGGTCCTCGGGCTTGGCTCGCCATCCTAGCACCGCGCACTGCACCGGCCGTGTGCAGCTGAACGACACGAGGAGTGTTCGGGAAGATCCATTTCCAATCCATTTCACCCAACAAAAAAACTGGCCTGTTTACATAAAACAGTGTCTGAGTTTCACATAACTCTTAACTTTTTTTTTAAATACACTTACATAACCGAACTCAGTAAAAAACATTACTTTTAACAGTATTACATTCAAAACAGGTCTTAAACATCCAAAATACAGCTTAATAAATCTCCACCGTTCCATAAAATTACATTTATAAGTGGATAAACTCATCTCACACCTTAACCAATAGCGTTAGCATAGCCTCAGGCTTGAAATATATACACGAGGGTTAGCTTAGCATAAGCTTAATAAGCTAAATTCAACACATTAGCTTAGCGTAGGCTAAATTAGCTTAGCATTAGCTTATCACAGGCTAGATTCAATGGGCTAGCTTAGCATAACAAAACGCGTTAGCCGCTAGGCTAATTAGCGCTATTTTATTCCTCTATTTATTCGGCAATTTGGTCAGAAAACATGTTTAAATATACTCTAAACTCACCGAATCCTATCCAAGGTTTTCACACACCACCCCAGGGCACATGGACACCAGGTTCTACCTCCACCTGGAGATTACCGGAGCGTGTAACTGGCAAAGTTTCACGAGGCACAATAAGTGAGCCTTTCCCCCTTTCTCCACTCTGCAGCCTCAACTCTAACAGCGGTCAGCTTGGTAGTGATTTACTCACTAACCACAACGCTGAATTCTAGCGTTTTCTAGTATTTTTTTTTTAATACTTTAAGCAGAGAACTTCTTGCATGACCTGTCTCTTCTCCTCCCGCAGAACTTTCTGGGTAAAACAGCCAGGGATTGACGTCCACTAACCAACAGGCTCCGCCTCTGTCCCTTAAAGGATTATTATGATTGGCTGCTGTTTTGCACCTGGGATCATCTGAAGAACTGATTGGCTGCTGTTTAGCGCCTAAAAGTTATTATTTTATTTATTATCTAAAATAAATAAAAACGATTTCCCTTTCATTTTAAACACTGTTTGGGAGTTTTCTTTTTTTCTATTAATTAATTTATACTGTTTCAGAATAATTAAAGAAATAATAAAAATATATATTCATTATTTACTTTCTGCAGTTATCTAATTTATCTGTCTTTGTGACCCATTTAAGACCTGGGTTACACCTGCACTGTATAGGAGTAGTAGAGGATGATCTTCCCTCAGTTAGAGCATTAAAGATGTGTCGTAGCTGGGTCTTCCAACATGACAATTACCCAAAGCACACAGCCAGGATAATGAAATTCAGGTCTGAAAGGATTATTATTGTCCAAGTTTTTAGACAGCTTTTAAAAGGTACAAGAAGAACAAACCCAACATCCTCCAGCGATCCTTCAGTGGGAAAGACTATATTTTACTCCTCTTCTCCTCTTCTTTCTTTTATCCATCCATCCATACATCCATAAATCGCTCCCAGAGCAGGAGACACGTATCACCAGCGTTTTTAAGTGGAGCAGTGAGCGACGCTCCCTTGACTAATGCGTTTCCTGTGTTGGGCTTCTGTTTACCCACCATCGCACATGGAATCAAATTAACATTTCATCTGAATCCCCTCGGCAACCTGCGCTGGGAACTCTGGGAGGTGAGGAGGGGGCTTCGGCTTCGGAGGGGATGTTATTAAGAACAATGTAGAAATCATCATACATCATCGCTACGGAAAAAAATTACGCTCGCCGCTTAGGGCGATTCACGCCGCCTCACACCGATCCATCTTTCTTTTACAGATTATTTGGTTTTGTGACTTCGTGGCTACATGAATTTCCACCGTGGTGTGTTCTGTATTGTGTATTTTAGGTTTCACGGCTAAATTGGAGCAGCCTGGTGTTCAATCTTCATTAATTTCACATTGCACCAGTAAGAGCAGAGTGTGAAGGTTCAATTAGCAGAGTAAGAGCACAGTTCTGCTCTAAATATTACAATGCACACAACATTATGGGAGACATACCAGAGTTCAAAAGAGGACAAATTGTTGGTGCACGTCTTGCTGGAGCATCTGTGACCAAGACAGCAAGTCTTTGTGATGCATCAAGAGCCACGGTATCCAGGGTAATGTCAGCATACCACCAAGAAGAACCAACCACATCCAACAGGATTAACTGTGGACGCTGTAAGAGGAAGCTGTCTGAAAGGGATGTTCGGGTGCTAACCCGGATTGTATCCAAAAAACATAAAACCACGGCTGATCAAATCACGCAGAATTCAATGTGCACCTCAACTCTCCTGTTTCCACCAGAACTGTCCGTCACCACAATCAATTATGTGTGTCTAATTTTTGCCGATTTGGTGTTTACTACATTATTTAAATTACATTATTTCTGTCCCTTACACTGTGCCAAAATTTCTTGATGAATGGACCAATAGAAACTCTTTACAATGACCTGAAATAAACTCTTTTTACATTGACTTCCATTGAAAGTTTACAAGGTTTTTTCTCTCTCCTGTAAAAGTTGCTGTTTTGGAGATAAGTGATTTTTTTATTGGACAGCGACGATTTACATAATGATTGATTTATGATCGATGGGATTTTAACAGGTTTTAACAGGTAAACGCAGCAAAGTACTGTTTATTAGCTGATCAGTTGGATCAGGTGGAAAACACACAATTTTAGTTTAGTGATCAGGGTTAAGAAACTGCTTTAAACTACCAACATTACCCAGCAGTGTTGTACTAAATTCTAGCTCTACATCCTCTGCATCCGGCTTCTAGCAAACTAGTTAGCTTAATGGATTTTCATTCATTATAGCTGACAGTAATTCCTGCAATCCCAAATGAATAAACACAGTTTGAAAATAAAATCGTTAATAAAACAGCTATCAGAAACAGTGTCGTCACAGTTTACATGGTTAGCTCCATTACCTTACTTTTAGAAAAATCCCTGTATGTCCAGATGTGTTTTAACATCATGTTTTATTTAATATAATACGGGAAAATTACAGGAAACTACTAATATGTGAAGACGGCGGAAAAAAGGGGTAAAATACAGTAGTTAAAAGGCCAAAACGGGTATGACTTTTACACAAACACTTACAAAAAAAATGACAAAAGGCCAGTAGGAGCCAAAGGGGCAGGTGGCATCAGGTCATCAACCAATAGTCAAAGCTGGAGCAGACAAAGAAGAGAAGAGTGTCTCTGGTCCTGAGCTATCTGCTCCTGTTGCTGCGTGTAGGGTCACATGCTTGGTTCATCTTGTATAACTTGGAATTGTGCACAAAAGATCCACAGTTATCTTAATCTTAATAAGACCCTCCACCCAGCAAGCCAAGAATATTTTTTTATTTGGATTATTCGCTTTCGTGACTTCGTGGCTACGTGAATTTCTGTTGCGGCGTGTTTCGTATCGTGGTGTGTAATACATAAACAGCAGTCACTTTCATCTTCACGTCTTCACATACTCACACGAGCGAGAGCGCACGACTTTGAAACCTCCCGATAAAGAGTATCCGAGTATTCATCAACCAATAGTCAAAGCTGGAGCAGACAGAGAAGAGAAGAGTATCTCTGGTCCTGAGCTATCCGCTCCTGTTGCTGTGTGTAGGGTCACATGCTTGGTGCATCTTGTATAACATGGAACTGTTAATCTTAATCTTAATAAGACCAGCAAGCCAAGAATTTGTTCTGGGTGAGGTCTCGTTTATTTTTTTATTTGGATAATTTGGTTTCGTGACTTTGTGGCTACGTGAATTTCCGCTGCGGTGCGTTTCACATCGTGGTGTGTAATACATAAGCAGCAGTCACTTTCATCTTTACGTATTTACATCCTCACACGAGTGAAAGCGTACAAACTTTGAAACCTCTTGATAAAGAGTATTCGATTATTCTTTAACCAATAGCCAAAGCTGGAGCAGATAAAGAAGAGAATAGTATCTCTGGTCCTGAGCTATCTGCTCCTGTTGCTGTGTGTAGGGTCACATGCTTGGTGCATCTTGTATAACTTGGAATAGTGCAATAGATCCACAGGTCTGTTTAAGCCATAATGAAGCCAAAAATTTGTTCTGGGTGAGGTCTCGTTTATTTTTTTATTGTAATAATTTGGTTTCGTGACTTCGTGGCTACGTGAGTTTCCGTCGCGGCATGTTCCGTATCGTGGTGTGTAATACATAAACAGCAGTCCCTTTCATCTTCACAGCTTCACATCCTCACACGAGCGAGAGCGCACGACTTTGAAACCTCTGGATAAAGAGTATCCGTGCCGCGTTAAGCCGTACCTCGTTAACGAGTGGTAAATAAGCACAGAGTCAGCCCCGACGTTCTGGAACGATGGAGAGAAAGAAAGAGAGAGAGAGAAGCTGAGAGCGTTAAAAGAGGCATATTGATTAATTACATCAGTGTCTAGACGGCAAGAGACAAAAATAGACGAGTCTCTTCTGCAAATCCACACCGAGAACAAAAGCAGAAGAAGCAGAAGAATAGTGTGGGCCTGAACTGGCAGGGGAGTGGATTATCATCATCGTATGAAAGAGTCGTGTTCAGAAAGTGTGAAAACATTAGGAAACAGTGTTGAATAGAGTTGAAGTGAAATGGAAACGGTGGAAATGATACAATTGAAACTGAAGCTGGAACTGGAAACAGGTGGATTTGTTCCCCCCAAAAAAGGATACCGCAGAAAAAGCTCAAATAATAGTTTTAAAATAAACATTTATTTTGAAAGCGTGCTGAAATCTGCACCCCCGCCATGAAAAGCACCACCTCTCGGGAGCTCATTTCTACTTAAAGATAGCTAAAGCAACTATCAGCTGGGTTTGATATTGGGGGGGGGGGGCTCATTAAGTAAAATGAATCAAAGCCCACCCTATAGTGACTTATAGAACAACATTAGCTAAATTACAGTCAATCAAAAAAAAAAAAATCATTTTTTTCTGTGCTTCTGTTTATTATTAGCTAAATCCAATTAAAGTGACTTTACAACCTGAACATGTTATTCCAAAAACTGATCAGTTATCACCTAATATTCAAAATAACATATCAACAGATTTGGTTATTATTATTATTATTATTATTATTATTATTATTATTATTATTATTATTATATATTGGCATGTCAATTCTGTTGTATATTTTTATAATTCAGCACCCCCGCCAAGAAAAGCCCCCCTCTCGGGAGCATGTACGCACCCACATCTTTTTGGCTTTAACTTTACTTAGAAAATTGAAATACCCAAGATGCCGTTTTAAGCTACGAACCATAGCAGTGCCCAAATCTGCACCCCCACTATGAAAAGCACCCTCTCTCGGCAGCGCGTACATCGTCATCGTCTTCCTGATAAAAGCGGAGATAATTGTTTTAGCTACCTTTAATAAGAGAGGAGGTGCTTTTCATGGTGGGGGTGCAGATTTCAGCCCACTTTCAAAATTAAATAAAAAAAAATATTTAAAAGTGATTTCTGCTTTTTCTACGGTATCATTTTTTGGGGGGAACAAATCCCCACCAGTTCATACGCCAATCTCACAAGCTCTATTCTTACCAGTTTTATTAGTCCTTTCCAGAATGAGTCGATTGTTTAACACTCGAAAAACACGAACATACTAGGTCATACTTAACTGCGATAGAAGCCCTTAAGTCAAAGGACATGATTACAAAGTTCTTACATCTTCCTCATCTGCTGACTCACCACATACAGTAGGTATAGATCCCTCCGTCAGAAGAAGTCTGCTGCTGGCTAATCCTGCTGTGTATTGTCTGATGTTATTAACCATCAGTTTTCTATACTATATTTGAAATATATTGATTTGAAACAGACACATTTTTTTGCATTAGCAGTTTTTGATGCACATCAAACAACAAACAATATTATTATTATTATTATTATTATTATTGCTGTTCATAGTGAAATACACAGTTGGGTCAGTGTTAAGTATTGTCATATTGCTTTGCTCTAGTCTACAGTTTCTCAGTTACAGTAAATAATCAAAAATACAGACTGAGCTGCATCATTTCTGCATTTTTCTAAACAATGCTAGTTAATACTGTATCTGTACTGATAGCAGTACAGATATTTTATTCAGGCAGGGTCGTGTCTCCTCCTCCTGCTGCTGCTGCTGGATCTTTATAAACATTAGTGCTTTTCCCTTTTGGGGTGATATAAAGTCCGAGCGAGCTTAATCACAACCGCCACGCTTACGGACAGTCTTTTATATCCGCAGAATAGCCAGTGTTTCTCCCGTTTAAATCAACTCCTGTCCATCAGAGTAAATAGCCGTCCAGCCGGCTGAGCGGCGGGAAATTGAACGGGACCTCGCTTTGATTGAATATGCCCATCCCAATTACACACTCGCTTTCAGGCATCCGTTCTCTCATTACTTTCCCCTTTTTCCACCCAAGAATGTGTCTCTCAGAGGGACCAAATATTGAGATTAAACTCTTCAAACTGGAAGCGGAGTGTCAGCGCTGTACTTACTGCCTTTAACAGGTGAACTTTCCTCCGGCTGAGTGAAATAGACTGAAATACAGCTGATAGAATGGAAACTGTTGGGGTTTTAAAGTTTTAAAGGTCTTCTTCCGATAAAATCCACGTGTTCTTGTTGTTTGTGAAATACAGTGGGTCTCTCCGAGTTGTTTATGATGCTGCACATGATTAAACTCTTCCTCATCCTCTACTTTCTGCAGCAGCTAGTAAAATAAAAGCCTCAGAAATACAAGTTTTTCAGAGACCACTAATTCAGTGAGCTAAAGCAGGGCTAAACAGAAACACCAGAGCTCTTTTTTTTCACAATAAACAGCTCACATGGTATTCCTTCATACTAGAGACAACTAAACATTTAAAAATGAATGATAAAACTATGGAATGAGACCTAAAATATTTAAAATAAGATATAGATTTTAGACATTTGTATCATTTAAATGAAAAGATTTCACCTTTATTAGACACTAAGAGCTACTTTGATCCTAATTTCTATCTTTAAAAAAAAGATACCCTGCCAACAGTCTATTTTAACTCTTTCCTCCTGCCTGGTTTAAACAGCAGCAGAGCTTCTGAATATATCTACACTGATGGGCGTGGTGTTCTGGTTATGAAATGAGGTGTGTTCAGGTACATTTCTGGAGTTTTGCTTGTTTATCTTGGTAACAGAAAACACAGGAGCTCCACTGACTGAATACAACCTAGACAGACGCCAACAGACAGACGTTCATCGCTATCTCGGCAAACCAAGGCTGATGACTATACATGATATGATATACTAGACATGAATATACAAGCATGAACCAGCAGCTCAGTTTCCTCTGCTGAGAAGCGTTTGTTGGACACGTCCAGGTAGTTGCACCGTTAAAATAGCAATCCACCAAAGACAGAGCTCCCCTGATCTACTCTTAAAGAGAATGATGAGCAAGAGACACTCTGATTGGTTTATTTCACATTACGCCCAAAATTAACCACACCCATGATTAATTAAGAGAATTAGTAGATGCCTTTTGTTTTGCGATTCGAGCCACGCAAGGTGTACTTTTCCTGTCGTTATGATAGCAAAGATACACTGACATGCCCTAAATGAAGTGGCACGGTTGAATGGTCACTCTGGAGGAGCTGCAGAGATCCACAGCTCAGGTGGATCAGGAGAATCTGTTCAAAATCTGGCCTTTATGGGAGAGATTAAAGAAGAAAACCATTAAAAGTGCTGTTTCCAGTTTGTAGCTACAAGTAAAAAGTAACACTGCTCATCCCCCTGATCACACCATCCCCACTGTGAAACATGGTGGTGGCAGCATCATGCTGTGGGGATCCTTTTTCTTCAGCAGGGACAGATTCAGGAAGCTGGTCAGAGTTGATGGATGGAAGATGGATGGGGATAAATACAGAACAATCCTGGAAAAAGAAAACCTGTTGGAGGCTGTAAAAGACTTGAGACTGGGAAGGAGTTGGACCTTCCGGCAAGACGATGACCCTCGAAATACAGCACTACAGAGCTACAGTGGAATGGTTTAGATCAGAGTATATTATTAATGTGTTAGGATGGTCCAGTCTTAAATCGTTAAAAATGTTAACAGCTTTCAGTTGTTTTATAAAGAAGAATGGAGCAACAATCTCTAGAAAAGGGTAACGCTTTCTTTTACAGTACCCTAAGTTCTAGGTATTAACCAGGTAATAGTGAGGTACAAACTCAGAAGTACTAAGTAATTATTTTTGGTAACAAGATGGTAAGTACCAGGAAAGTCTTGCCTAATTACACTGAAATATCTAAGTATTAACCAGGTAATAGTGAGGTACAAACTCGGAAGTACTAAGTAATTATTTTGGGTAACGAGATGGTAAGCACCAGGACAGTCTTGCCTAATTACACTGAAATGGAACTAGGTAATAAACAGGTACATGGGTGGTACAAACTCTAAAGTACTTGGTAATTATGTTGGTTAACAAGATGGTAAGAACAACGACAGTTCAATTTAATTACACTGAAATGTCTCACAGGTTCTAGGTAATAACCAGGTAAGTGTGAGGTACTAACCCCAGTAACATGATGATAAGTACCAATACAGTTTCCTTACCCTGAAATATCTCGCAGGTTCTAGGTAATAACCAGGTAAGTGTGAGGTACTAACCCCAGTAACATGATGATAAGTACCAATACTGTTCATTTTAATCAGTCTCTATTTATTTGATTTAAAAATAAAAGGTCAATACCTGATAACAGAGAAGAAATAGCTTATTTCTCTTTACTGAGTTCTTACCATTTAGTTCAACAAATAACCCTCTGTAGAACATCCTTCTGTAAGTACCATATAAAACACTGTGTAACTAACAGAACTTTCTGCTTAATAAAGGAGTAAAAGGACTGTAAAAGAAAGCAGAGCTTATTTCTCTGGTTTTACTCAGTTCTTACCGTGTAGTTCAACAAATAACCCTCTGTAGAACATCCTTCTGTAAGTACCATGTAAAACACTGTGTAACTAACAGAACTTTCTGCTTAATAAAGGAGTAAAAGGACTGTAAAAGAAAGCAGAGCTTATTTTTCTGGTTTTACTCAGTTCTTACCATATAGTTCAACAAATAACCCTCTGTAGAACATCCTACTGTAAGTACCATGTAAAACACTGTGTAACTAACAGAACTTTCTGCTTAATAAAGGAGTAAAAGGACTGTAAAAGAAAGCAGAGCTTATTTCTCTGGTTTTACTCAGTTCTTACCGTGTAGTTCAACAAATAACCCTCTGTAGAACATCCTACTGTAAGTACCATGTAAAAACACTAACTGTTACACTCCCCAGGCGTGGGTTAGGCTATAACAGTTTGCGACCCCGGGTGAGCAGGGCCTAGATCAGCTGAATACAGGATACAGAGAAGACACAGTGAGACGGTGTTTCCAGTGAGTTCTCAGCTTAATCTCTTTATTTAACAACATACACAAACTAAACCACTTTTACTTTGGTCTCTTTTCTCTTTCTTTTGCAGTTTCACATACACATTGCATCTCATCTGCATTTTACATACATTCACAGAGAATCCTTTTTTTTACTTTTTTTCAGTTAACAAAACTCTGTATATCACAGTACATATTACCTTTACTTTTTAATCAGCAAACCCTCTTAATACTGTTTCTACACACACAAAAAAAAAAAAAAATATATATATATATGAATATAAAAATACTACTCTATATTAATACATTTACATATGCATACATATACCAATACTCAAACTTCTTTCATATTAACACACTACATTACCAAAAACACCTTTAACTTTTACTGAGCACACTAACTACATCTTAGTGCTTTTAAATCTCATTTTAAGCAGAGTTTCTAATATTTGTATCTGCATAGAGTGTATAGAATTGACCAAAGTATAAAACAATTGAACAAAGTGTATAAAAACATGATTACTTAGAGAAACCTTAAACTGTAGCTTATCTAGCTGTAATAACTCATTATTGTGGTTGGCAGAGGCTCTATATTTACTTTAACAAGGCCAAACTGGCTCTTAAAAAGAGAATAAAATTGACTTGACTTTTAATATGTATTTAACTAACAGCGACTGCTAATGCTAGCGTAAATGTATAGAGAAACAATAGGAATGACGGCGCGAAATTAGCCCGAGCTACTTTGAGAAACAGCGACACACGGGCACAATTACCGAGCGAAAATAGCTAAAACTAGAGCGCGAACACACGAGAGATAATTACAGGCTTAAACACGGTTATAGAGCGAAGTTAGCGACCGAAAGAGCGAGAGGAATAACAGCGCGGAGCCGGTAAGGCGCGCGGTTAGCGGGGGCAGTGGCTAATGCTAGTGGCAGAGGCAAGAGCGCCGGCCAGGCGCGCGGCTCGCGGGCCGCGGGAGTGAATGCTCCCCGATGCTGAGCGTCCACCAACACACAAGACCATAGCGGCTCATATTACACAGCAAAACCTTTTAACGAACATATACACTCAAATATCCCTCTTATAGTGCTTTGGAAACATTTATACTTGCACAGTTCCACATATTTCCCCACCTGGATACAGAGAAGACACGGTGTCCCAGTGTGAGTTCTCAGCTGAATCTGAGACCCATCTCCTGTTGCTCACCTAAGCCACAGCCTAGCGCCCGCCCCCTGGCACTGCTCCCCCTACAGGACTGGATGTTTCACGTTTCACATAGAAAAACCCATTCAGAAACCCAAAAGAATATATATTACATGGTACTTACAGAAAGTTGTGTCACATTTAAGTAGTTATTATATATATATATATATATATATATATATATATATATATATATATATATATATATATATTAAAATATATATAATAACTACTTAAATGTGACACAACTTTCTGTAAGTACCATATAAAACACTGTGTAACTAACAGAACTTTCTGCTTAATAAAGGAGTAAAAGGACTGTAAAAGAGAGCAGAGCTTATTTCTCTGGTTTTACTCAGTTCTTACCATATAGTTCAACAAATAAGCACTTCAAAAAGAACAACATACAACTTCAAAACAAAACAGAACTGTTTACTGTTTATTATTTATCTCTTTTTTGACACAACCAAGCATGCATTACTGAACTTATATATATATATACAATGAAAGCTGAGGACAGCTTTTATTGGGGTAAGCAGCTTGCGGGCAGGAGCTTGCCTTCGCCCCCTTGACCCTTCCAAGCCACTTCAAATTTTCTATTTCTCTGATCTTACTATGTATAGGTACATGTTTGAGTAAAATGAACACTGTTATTTTATTCTATAAACTACTGACAACATTTCTCCCAAATACTAAATAAAAATATTGTAATTTAGAGCAGAAAATGAGAAATGGTCAAAATAATGAAAAAGATGCTTTAGTGCTTTCAGATCTCAAATAATGCAAACAAAAGCAGTTAATATTAATTTAGAAACAACTATAATAATGTTTTAAGATTTCAGAAATCAATATTTGGTAGTTTTAATAACCCTGATTTTTAATCAGTTTTAATTTATATATATAAGTTAAATATATATATATATATATATATATATATATATATATATATATATATATATATATATATATATATATATATATATATTTTTTTTTTTTTTTTTTTTTTTTAACATGTAAGACCTTATTCTACAAATTATGTTTAAAAAGGGGGTAAATACACATATTCAACACTTTATTCTTATGGTATACTTTTTCACCCTTAAACCTTGTAACATGCTCTAATGTCTTTAAACACATTATCATCATGTTACTGGGGTTAGTACCTCACTCTTACCTGGTTATTACCTAGAACCTGCAAGATATTTCAGGGTAAGGAGACTGTATTGGTACTTATCATCATGTTACTGGGGTTAGTACCTCACACTTACCTGGTTATTAGCTAGAACCTGTGAGGTATATCAGGGTAAGGAGACTATATTGGTACTTATCATCATGTTACTGGGGTTAGTACCTCACACTTACCTGGTTATTACCTAGAACCTGTGAGACATTTCAGTGTAATTAAATTGAACTGTCTGGTTCTTACCATCTTGTTAACCAACATAATTACCTAGTACTTTGGACTTTGTACCACCCATGTACCTGTTTATTACCTAGTTCCATTTCAGTGTAATTAGGCAAGACTTTTCTGGTACTTACCATCTTGTTACCAAAAATAATTACTTAGTACTTCCGAGTTTGTACCTCACTATTACCTGGTTAATACCTAGACATTTCAGTGTAATTAGGCAAGACTTTCCTGGTACTTACCATCTTGTTACCAAAAATAATTACTTAGTACTTCCGAGTTTGTACCTCACTATTACCTGGTTAATACCTAGAACTTAGGGTACTGTAAAAGAAAGCGTTACCTAGAAGGGTCCCTAAATGCGCAAAGCTGGTAGAAACAAACCTCATTTTGTTTCACTTCACAATTATGTGCTACTTTGTGTTGGTCTCCCTAGTGAAAAAAGTAGATTAAAGTATACTAAGCATTATTATGCTATAGTGCACTAAAGTGTTCTTGTAGCCACATTATTATTAATCAGTATATTTAAAGAGTGCTTTTAAATTGTACTTATTAGACTTTAATTGTATAAAAATAGTACAAAACTCCTACTTAAATTGTGTTACTTAAAAGTGTTCTTAACTGTACTAAAATGGAACTATTTTAAATATACTTAAGTAACATTTAAACTACTTTATGTATGCAACCCCATATATATATATATTTTTTTTTTTTTTAAATATGTTTACATATACAGTTACAATACATATAATAATGAGTATTACAACTGTATCACTATTTATTTATTATACACCAGGTTTATTAGATTATAAATGTACTAAGAATTCATGTTAAATATATGTGATCTATATTTACATTAGAGTACAAATACACATGCTTCTTGTTCCTTTCTTTTTTAAGTAGCACACTTCTAGTATACTTCATTGGGTATAAAATATATATTTTAATATACTTTAATATACTCTACTACACAACTCTTTTCAGCGTGTTACAAATTTACTTACATTTTTGTATTTGACATTTTATCCAATAATTGATATATTTATATTTTCCTAATTATAATTACAGAGCATTGAAATACATTTTACCTGTTATATTAATGTAATACCTAAGAATATATTTTACAAATTTTACCAATGTATTAATTTAATAAGTAAGTAAGTTACATGATACATTGTACTTTAAGTGAACTACTGTAACTGTAATTGTTTTTAACACACTTTGCTAAAATAAATGTGCAAAAGTATATTTGGAAATAAGTATTTTAGAAGTATATTGAATCGCATTAAACTAAAATTGTGCTTCATAGTAGTATTAGTTTTTTTTTAATACACTATATTGTACTTTTTAAAAAGTATGATCAAAGTTTACTTTCAAACATTTGATGAAAGCATAATATTAATGTACTTTTAATATATTTTAAGTAAATACGTAAATCTGTAGATATTTCTTAGTAAGTTTTAAGTACAAATAATCACTTAAAATCTAAATAAAATACATTTAATTTTGTGGTTGTACAAGTTTTTACAGTGTTCTGGGTGTAAGAGAATGTATTTACAGTATTTCTATTTCATGGTTGAGTCTCAGAACAGTAACGTTATCTAAATTCGCGCAGACGCTTGTGAAACGCTATCTCGTTCCCTCTTTTTTTCATGCATGTGCTCTCGCTCTCTCTCTCTCTCTCTCTCTCTCTTGTTTGGCTTTACTCAACCATATGATCGGTTTATCAGCTTTAGAAACATGCCAAACTACACCCAGCTCTCCAGCAGGTCCCTGTACACCCATCAGGATTAGCCAATAAGACTGGATCTTTATTAGCTCTTGAAAAAAAAGCAGATATATTTTGCATAAATATGTTTTTTTATGTTCCTGCCCGAATAAATACACCTACAGTCTTACAAAGCCCCAATAGGACCCTGATACCTACTGTAGCTTAGCTTAATGAGGGCGGTATAATCTTAATGGAAATATACCCTGGTGAAAAAAAAGATATACTTAATATATTAACAGATTTATGTACTTACTTAAAATATATTAAAAGTATATTAATATTATTCTTTCATCAAATGTTTAAAAGTAAACTTTGATCGCACTTTTTAAAAAGTCTACTATGAAGTACACTTTTAGTTTAATGTAAGTCAATATACTTCTTAAAAACTTATTTCCAAATATACTTTTGTAAATTGTAAAAAACAGCTGTTACAGGAGTTCACTTAAAGTACAATGTATTGTGTATTTTTTTTTAGAAAGTAAATTTAATTATTACTACTAATTAAAAATAAATACATCTAAAAATTAAATCTGTAAAACGCAAAAAAAAAATTGTAGTACATTATAATATATTACAAATGTATTTTTATGCCCAACAAAGTATATACTAGAAGTGTGCTACTTACTAAAGACAGGAACAAGAAGCATACTTGTACTTCAATGTAAATTGTTTGATTTTGCTTTCTCATCATTTCACATAAATTCAGAAATATATTTTAAATATGTATCATACTAAAAGCAATATAAAGTAATTATATAACCCCATTAGTTAAATAGGTAATGAGGTTTTATAGCGTACACAGCTCGTTCAGTAGCAGAATGGAGATGATGTTTCAGTGATTGTTATCGTATTGATTGTTTTCGGGCTGTAAATTCAGGGCGGTGGTTTGCGGGGTGAAAGCGTTGCGCTCCGGCGAGCAGATAGTCCTGCGAGTTAATCAGTCTCGGGTCGCGGGACTGTAATAGCAGGACGCTGTGAAACGAACAGCATTAGCGCTCAGGTGAAAACGGCTAATGAAAAGCTGCAGCCGCTGCTGCTGATTTATAACCTGCAGGAGATCAGCCAAGCCACAGAAACACTGATATATTATTATTAATATTCACATAATTATAACCATTCATTTAAATCCTCCAATCAGAAAACATTTAGATGTTTAGCAGGAAGGCACCAATAATAAACTAGATTGCAGGTCCTGATTCGTGGATGGTTGCTATGGTGTCTCTGCTGGTTGCTAAGGTGTTGCTATGGTATCCATGTCGGTTGCTATGTTGTTTCTAAGTGGTTGCCAGGGTGTTGCTAGAATTTTTGCACCAGGAGTAAAGCAGCATAAAGTTATCCAAAAGCAGTGTGTAAGACTGGTGGAGGAGGAGAACATGATGCCAAGATGCATGAAAACTGTGATTAAAATCCAGGGATATTCCACCAAATATTGATTTCTGAACTCTTAAAACTTTATGAATATGAACTTGTTTTCTATGTTGTTAGGGTGTTGCTAAGTGGTTGCTAGCTGGTTGCTAAAGTTCTGCTATGGTTCCCATGTTGGTGTCACGTGGTCCCTGTCTGTTCTCGTGTTTCTGTGTTTCTGTGCCTGTCTCTGCTTGTGACTGTGAGTGTGTCTCCCACGTGATCCGTGTTCCTCAGTGTTTCTTGCCCTCACCTGTGTTCATTTGTAACTCCGCCCCTTAGCCCCAGGTGTTTTCTGTTTCCCGTGTGTGTGTTACACTATTTATAGTCCGTGCTCCCTTTCCCTCGTGTCGGTTCTTGTGCTTTGTTAGCCTGTTATGGTTGCGTCTCTGTGTCCCGTGTTTCTTGTTTTCAGTTTAGTTTCAGTTTATTTGTTTATTTTTGTCTTTTGTTTATTGTTTAATAAAATCTCTCGCATTTGCATCCGCTCTCCTCGTCCCTCCTTCACGCACCCTGACAGAAGAACCGACCAAACAATGGATGCAGCGAGTGGCGTCTACCTGGGTTCCAGATTGGCGATCCGCCGCACCTCCCTTTCTCGCGGCGTGCTGGAGGAGCAGCCTTCTCCTAACTCCTCAGCTAGCCGGCGCCGGAGGAGGAAAAGACGGCAGCGGCGCTCTCAGCGCTACCGCTCGCCAGAGGAGGATCCTCTCAAGGGGGGAGCCCTTTTTGGGGGGGCGCACCGTGTTGGCAGGGACGCAGGTTGTGAGGAGTCTTATTTCTGGGACTATGTAGACTTCCTCACACCTGCGTCCAGCTCGGAGGAGGAGGAGGGAGATTACCTCCCTACACCAGCCCGTCGGCCGTTGCCTCCAGGGGCAGTTCTGCCTCCCGCATGCCTTTGTCCGCCCTGGTTCCTGAGCGGTCCCGAGCCGGACTTCACCGGCGATCCAGCGCCCTCCGAGCCGGTCTTCACCGGCGACCCAGCACCCTCCGAGCCGATCTTCACCGGCGACCCAGCGCCCTCTGAGCCGATCTTCACCGGCGACCCAGCGCTGGCGGACCAGCGCTCCCCGCGCCGGACTTCACCGGCGGACCAGCGCTCCCCGCGCCGGACTTCACCGGCGGGCCAGCGCCCTCCGCGCCGGACTTCACCGGCGGGCCAGCGCCCTCCGCGCCGGACTTCACCGGCGGGCCAGCGCCCTCCGCGCCGGACTTCACCGGCGGGCCAGCGCCCTCCGCGCCGGACTTCACCGGCGGGCCAGCGCCCTCCGCGCCGGACTTCACCGGCGGGCCAGCGGTCACCGCGTCTATTCCTGTGCCCGTGGCTCCCGCCGCCACGCCCACTCCCAGGCCCCGCCTTTCCAGGCCTGCTCTGAGGCCCCCTGACTTTGCCCCTTGTGGTGTACCCAGGCTAGCCCCACAGACTTTTTCCAGCCCTGGGTACCCATCTATGTTTTTCGTGCCCCTGTCTCTTCCTGTCATAGTTCCTGTCTCTGTCTATGTTCCAGTCTCTGTTCCTGGTGGTTTTTCTGTTCCGGTCCCTGTCACCGTGTTTGTTTCTGTCCCTCTTACTGTTTTCATCCCGGTCCCTTTGCCCAGTAATGTCCAGTCCCCGTTCTCTGCTCAGTCTCCTCTCTCGTGTTCTCTGTCCTAGTCTTGTGTTCTGTTTTTTTTTGGTTTCCACCCTCTCCTGACCGGCTCCTGGGGGTTTGTTTTTTTTTCGCGCCCCAGGAGTTGCGCGTTAAGGGGAGGTTTCTGTCACGTGGTCCCTGTCTGTTCTCGTGTTTCTGTGTTTATTTACCTTTTCTGTGCCTGTCTCTGCTTGTGACTGTGAGTGTGTCTCCCACGTGATCCGTGTTCCTCAGTGTTTCTTGTTCTCACCTGTGTTCATTTGTTACTCCGCCCCTTAGCCCCAGGTGTTTTCTGTTTCCCGTGTGTGTGTTACACTATTTATAGTCCGTGCTCCCTTTCCCTCGTGTCGGTTCTTGTGCTTTGTTAGCCTGTTATGGTTGCGTCTCTGTGTCCCGTGTTTCTTGTTTTCAGTTTAGTTTCAGTTTATTTGTTTATTTTTGTCTTTTGTTTATTGTTTAATAAAATCTCTCGCATTTGCATCCGCTCTCCTCGTCCCTCCTTCACGCACCCTGACAGTTGGTTTGTATGTTATTTCTAAGTGGTTGCTAGGGTATTGCTAGGTGGTTGCTAAAGTGTTGTTAAGTGTTTGCTAGCTGGTTGCTAAAGTGCTGCTATGGTGCCCATGGTGGTTTCTATATTGTTTCTAAGTGGTTGCTAGGTGGTTGCTAAAGTGTTGCTAAGTGGTTGCTAGCTGGTTGCTAAAGTGCTGCTATGGTGCCCATGATGGTTTCTATATTGTTTCTAAGTGGTTGCTAGGTGGATGCTAAAGTGTTGCTAAGTGGTTGGTAGCTGGTTGCTAAAGTTCTGCTATGGTTCCCATGTTGGTTTGTATGTTATTTCTAAGTGGTTGCTAGGGTATTGCTAGGTGGTTGCTAAAGTATTGTTAAGTGTTTGCTAGCTGGTTGCTAAAGTGCTGCTATGGTGCCCATGGTGGTTTCTATATTGTTTCTAAGTGGTTGCTAGGTGGTTGCTAAAGTGTTGCTAAGTGGTTGCTAGCTGGTTGCTAAAGTGCTGCTATGGTGCCCATGGTGGTTTCTATATTGTTTCTAAGTGGTTGCTAAAGTGTTGCTAAGTGGTTGGTAGCTGGTTGCTAAAGTTCTGCTATGGTTCCCATGTTGGTTTCTATGTTATTTCTAAGTGGTTGCTAGGGTATTGCTAGGTGGTTGCTAAAGTGTGTTAAGTGTTTGCTAGCTGGTTGCTAAAGTGCAGATAAGGTGCCCATGGTGGTTTCTATATTGTTTCTATGTGGTTGCTAGGTGGTTGCTAACCTGTCGCTAAGTGGTTGCTAGATGGTTGCTAAAGTTCTGCTATGGTTCCCATGTTGGTTTGTATGTTATTTCTAAGTGGTTGCTAGGGTATTGCTAGGTGGTTGCTAAAGTTTGTTAAGTGTTTGCTAGCTGGTTGCTAAAGTGCTGATATGGTGCCCATGGTGGTTTCTATATTGTTTCTAAGTGGTTGCTAGGTGGTTGCTAAAGTGTTGCTAAGTGCTTGCTAGCTGGTTGCCAAAGTTCTGCTATGGTTCCCATGTTGGTTTCTATGTTATTTCTAAGTGGTTGCTAGGGTATTGCTAGGTGGTTGCTAAAGTGTGTTAAGTGTTTACTAGCTGGTTGCTAAAGTGCTGATATGGTGCCCATGGTGGTTTCTATATTGTTTCTAAGTGGTTGCTAGGTGGTTGCTAAAGTGTTGCTAAGTGGTTGCTAGCTGGTTGCTAAAGTTCTGCTATGGTTCCCATGTTGGTTTCTATGTTATTTCTAAGTGGTTGCTAGCTGGTTGCTAAAGTGCTGCTATGGTGCCCATGGTGGTTTCTATGTTATTTCTAAGTGGTTGCTAGCTGGTTGCTAAGGTGTTGCTAGGTGGTTGCTATGGTTTTGCTGTGGTATATGTGGTGGTTGCTATGGTGTTGCTAGGGTGATGCTAGGTGGTTGCTAAAATGTTGTTATGGTGGTTGCTAGATAATGTATTTAAATAAATCTTTTCGAATATCGAATGTATAGATCTATCTATCCATCCATCCATCCATCCATCCATCCATCCATCCATTCCTCTGTATCCTACAGTAGTAGCATATGCTATATTGTAGTATATTTCAGTGTCAAAATATGTAGGCAAACAAATCCTAGGTTAAGTCATTCTAGTGTTAAGAATCTAGTGAAAAGGTCTGTGTGATAAATGTTGTGTTTTGTGAAAATGACTTAATATATTGTGATGTATTATCTTAACCATGTTGCCTAGCTCTACATAACATATTTTTCACACTATAATGCGCACCAGATTATAAGGTGCACAACCAATAAATGTCTATTTTCTGGCCTATTTTCATACATAAAACTCACCGTATTATAAGGCTATGCGACACTAGTAAGAAACAGGGGTGTTGCCATAGAAATTGTCTATGGAACACCATCACCAAAGTACAATTGAGATAGGTAGGTGTATGTTTAGAACAGTCAATTTTACTTTCTGGACCTGGACTCTACCCACCTCTGTGTGTGAGTAACTATAGGTTTAAATAGGATCTCCGGTGGATTTTGCGTTTTTCTCTGAGAGACTCTAAGACTAGATCAGTGTCTGAACTGCACTTAGCAGGGCATTATTACACATGTAGTAAAGTAACATATGACATTGCAAAGACTGTTATTAGTCTTAAAATGTCTTTATTTTTTTAAACATTTCTAACTGTTGTTCGTCTCGCATTCATTCATGCTAGAGACGCAAGTAGACATTTTTAAATGAATGAAAAAATGATGGAATGAGACTTTTAATGATCCTCTGTGAAGAGGTATTATAAGGTTTTATTAGCTAAAAGCTAGCATTTTTCTTATTACGACTCTTAAACTCGTAAATCTCGTAAGGGGAAATGTACTGAACATATTTATTCAGTGTTTGAGGCAAATTTTTAAAAAAGATCATTAATTTCCACAATAGACAAATACAGCTTAGCTGCAGAACCCCAAATATGGGCATAAGAGGACTACAGAATGATGCATGACTGCAGTGGTGTATTTTATATATATTTTTTTGTTTCTACGTTATTTCAGCGAGGAATCGGTATGGTTGTGCATGTCGGTTTGATTAGGCGTTCTGGGGTTTATTTGCCTAAATGTCAGCACATCGCTCGCTAACCGCGGCAGAGCTCTGAAATACCAGCCAGGTTTTCCTCCGTCAGTCAGAATGAGAAACATTAACGCAACATTAGGCTGTTTTACAGCATCGCGTAAATTAACTGCTTCTGTTTATAGATAAATCGTAGCATCTGCGGATAAACGATGTTACATAACCGACCCTCAGGGGACCCAATAAGCCCCCTCCCGTCCCACCGCGAGCTAATTATTCAGGGGGGGCAGAACCCACTCAGAGCTCACATCAATACAGCCGGCAAATGGAGCTTTAAATGGCATCATTATTGGGTGAGGGCTGTCAGAGCGCCGGCACATTTGCAGACGGCGGTCGCGTGAACGCTGTCCTGAGGGCGGCCACGGCGGCGGCGGCGTTATTGATGACCGGCTCTCATCCGGCAGACTGATTCAATAGCCTGAACTGGAGAGAACGGTCAATAATAACCACAGAGCTGAGAGCAGAGCTTCATCAATCCTCCTCCTCCTCCTCGCTCGTCAATTACCTTTCATTAATTATGAAGTGATTGGGAGGCAGATTTAAGATTGTTTGCAAACAGAGAGCGAGTTCAACACAGCTAGAAGCATTTTCTAATAAAAACGCTAATAATAAAATGGTAAAATGTGGTTAGCAGGCTTGCCTCCCAACACTGGGGGACACTGGCTACCTACCTGGGATTTTAGGTTTCATGGCTAAATTGGAGCAGCCTGGTGTTCAATCTTCATTAATTGCACATTGCACCAGTAAGAGCAGAGTGTGAAGGTTCAGTTAGCAGGGTAAGAGCACAGTTCTGCTCTAAATAGTACAATGCACACAACATTATGGGAGACATACCAGAGTTCAAAAGAGGACAAATTGTTGGTGCATGTCTTGCTGGAGCATCTGTGACCAAGACAGCAAGTCTTTGTGATGCATCAAGAGCCACGGTATCCAGGGTAATGTCAGCATACCACCAAGAAGGACCAACCACATCCAACAGGATTAACTGTGGACGCTGTAAGAGGAAGCTGTCTGAAAGGGATGTTCGGGTGCTAACCCGGATTGTATCCAAAAAACATAAAACCACGGCTGATCAAATCACACAGAATTCAATGTGCACCTCAACTCTCCTGTTTCCACCAGAACTGTCCGTCACCACAATCAATTATTGTGCTCTAAAACCAGGTGTTTCAGTTTCATTCTCCAACCTCTGTACATAATTATTACTATAAAAAGGGGTTCCGCAAGTTTTGATGATTTCATTTATAACAGTTTGAGTTGCTGATTTTAAAGGACTTCAAATTATGGTTTGTGCTAAACCAAATGAATGTTTTACTTTCTATTACTCGAAAATAATTAGATTAATACCATAAAAAGTGTTTTCCAAGACATCAATAGTTTCAATAAAGAACACCTTGATTTTCCTCTTTAATAAGACTTTAAATTGTGGTCTATATATAATGTATTGTTTAAAATATATATACTGTATTTTTTGCACTTTAAGGTTCACCTAAAATCTGTTAATTTTCCCAAAAAGCATCAGTTCTCTTTATAATCCGCTGCTCCTTATGTATGAATTCTATCAGTCAGGTATTAAGGAGCAGTAAAGACACTCCGCTAAAGTACAGAGTTATACAGGAGTTTCAGTTTAGTTCTCCAGCAGTATTAGCATTAGCCACTAATTTGGCTAGCTCTTTTGCTGTTCAGAGGTGAGTATTATTGGCCTTTAGCCTGCTGCTAACCCTGGCTAGCACTGCTGGAGCAGCATTAATTGTTATAGATTAGTAGGGGAAGCAGTTGTACAAACTCGTATGGCGAAACCCAGTGTCTAATCAGACCAATGAAGTAATCAATTATACATCAATCTGGGTGCGATTTATATTTTTGCAGTGAGTTTAATGTGAGTTTAAGTGTTATGGCTGATATATGTAAAGGATTTCCACAACAAAGCCAATCAGATTTAGGAGTTTGTTTTCTAAAGCTTGTTTTCTAAAGATATGAGGAGATGTAGCTCATTAGAGGAGACACCAACCTCTGCAGAGACACCAGGAGACATTCATTCCCTGGCATTAGCCCGCTGTCGCTCTGCCGGTCTCACCTTTGGGAACTCGTTAGCTAATCTCACGGTAAAGCTGTTTGGCTTTGCATGCTTTTGTTCTCATTATTTATGCAGCATCGCTGACATTCAAACCAGCATGTCCTCAAATCTTCAGACTCAACGTTCTCGCTGCATTCTGTCCCTGCAAGACCTAACAATATATTACAATATTTTACAATACTTAGATAAATAGGGCTGTATTGTTGGAATATTCAGCTCAGGCCAGTTGGTGTATTACACTCTGCAACTGGTGTGTTGGCAAAAAAGAGTTCCTACAATTCCTACATTTTACTTGGCAAATGGAGAGTTGACTCATGTGCTTGAGTCAACTGCTGTATTATACTCTGCAACCGGGGTTTTGAAATATACAGCTCAGGCTCATTTGTGTATTATTTTTAGCAACTGATGTGTTGGCAAAAATGGGTTTGGACAATTCCTACATTATACTTGGCAACCGGAGAGTTGAATCATGTGCTTTGAGTCAACTACTGTATTACATTCTGCAACCGGGGTTTTGAATAATACAGCTCAATCTGATTGGTGTATTATATTTGGCAACTGGTGTATTGAAAAAAGGGATTGTAACGATTTCTATATTATACTTGGAAACCGAAGAGTTGGTTCATGTGCTTTGAGTCAACTACTGTATTACATTCTGCAACCGGGGTTTTGAATAATACAGCTCAGGTTGATTGGTGTATTATACTCAGCAACTGGTGTGTTGGAAAAAGGGATTGGAACGATTTCTATATTATACTTGGCAACCGGAGAGTTGGCTCATGTGCTTGAATCAACTACTGTATTACATTCTGCAACCGGGGTTTTGAAATATACAGCTCATGCTGATTGGTGTATTATACTCAGCAACTGAAGTGCTGGAAAAAGGGATTGGAACTATTTCTATATTATACTTGGCAACCAAAGAGGTGGCTCATGTGCTTGAGTCAATTGCTGTATTACACTCTGCAACTGAAGTGTTGGCAAAAATAGGTTAGGAAAATTCCTACATTATACTTGGCAACCGGAGAGTTGGCTCATGTGCTTGAGTCAACTGCTGTATTATCAGGTACCGAGGTGTTGGAACATACAGCTCAAGCCAATTGGTGTATTATACTTGGGCTGATTTGTGTATTATACTTGGCAACCGGATGTTGGAATATACAGCTCTATAATATAGGCCTATTATTGCATTATACTCAGGCTGATTTGTGTATTATACTTGGCAACCGGATGTTGGAATATACAGCTCTATAATATAGGCCTATTATTGCATTATACTCAGGCTGATTTGTGTATTATACTTGGCAACCGGATGTTGGAACATACAGCTTAGGCCAATTGGTGTATTATAATCAGGCTGATTGGTGTATTATACTTGGCAACCGGGGTGTTGGAACATACAGCTCAGGCCAATTGGTGTATTATACTCGGGCTGATTTAGATAGATAGATAGATAGATAGATAGATAGATAGATAGATAGATAGATAGATAGATAGATAGATAGATAGATAGATAGATAGATATACTCGGGCTGATTTGTGTATTATACTTGGCAACCGGATGTTGGAACATACAGCTCAGGCCAATTGGTGTATTATTCTAGGGCTGATTTGCATATTATACTTGGCAACCGTATGTTGGAACACATCTCTGTAATATAGGCCTATTCGTGTATTATACTCGGGCTGAGTTGTGTATTATACTTGGCAACCAGGGTGTTTGAACATATAGCTCAGGCCTTTTGGTGTATTATACTCGGGCTGATTTGCATGTTATACTTGGCAACCGGATGTTGGAACATACAGCTCACGCCTTTTGGTGTATTATACTCGGGCTGATTTGTGTATTATACTTGGCAACCAGATGTTGGAATATACAGCTCTATAATATAGGCCTATTATTGCATTATACTCAGGCTGATTTGTGTATTATACTTGGCAACCGGGGTGTTGAAACATGCAGCTCAGGCCGAGTGGTGTATTAAATTGTACAATTATGATTTTGGAACATTCAGCTCAGGTCAATTGGTGTATTATACTCTGCAACCGGAGTTTTGGAACATAAAGCTCTGGCTAATTGGTTTATTATAAGTTTGTAAATGTAAAATTTTCAACAAACTATGAAAGTAAAGCTCTGTGAGAATGTTTATCCAGTGTGATTGTGTACAGTGATGTGCAGAGAGCCGGTACAGCTCGGTTATGATGAAAATAGAGCGAAATCCACAGCGAGCTACAGAAACCTGTCTGTGCCGGGTTACGGATGGTCACGATGCCACTATTTATGCATTTCTTATTAGCGAAAGGTCTCATGGATGCTAGCACTACTGCATGCCCGGATGAGGACACAGACAGACTAATCCCAAATAGCTTATTGATTGAAGTAGCTCGGCATGGATTTGATCTATGAAGCATTCCGGGCTGGGCTGCAGTAAATCCATGAATGCAGAGGCGCGGGAATGGATTTTTAAAGCTTGAATAACTTTATTTCAGTCAATGACAACAGAAACCTAGCGCACCTGCCCTGCATTTTGTCTTCATGCCAAAGGCAAAGCGCGTTCATCAGTATTCCCCTCGCCTCGCCAGGTGGTAAAATAAACACGTTCAGAGACAATGCCTGCTGTTAGCGCTCCGAGATTAGCCGCCGAGCGCTCACTTTATAGAGGCAAATTAATGGGCCAAATACTCGCATTGATTTCAATAAGGGCGAGCAGCGGAGTGCGGGCGGTAACATCCCGGGCTCGATAAACACGGCGCTGAGTGGTTTCAGTGGTATTACCCTGAGAGCGGTTGAGTGTAGTTAGAAACATGGGGAGAACGCTTCGGTTTGACCTATTACACCTCGGCAGTTAGACTCTGGTTTATGTATATGTGTTGGGACAGAAATTGCACAGAGCAGTTTATAAAATTTATGAGACTTACAGTCCAACCCGTAAGTGTGGGAATGCATTTTTCAATTTTTAATTTTATGCTGGTCATTTTTGCGTTTAGGTTAATATAGTTAGACTAAGCAAAATATGAAGCGCCAGAAAAAGCAAATTGTACATAATATGGTGCTAAAGCAATGCTACGTAAAATTATTGCTGGTTTGAGTCAATAGAATCAATAGCTGGAGTCTGAGAGAGAGAGAGAGAGAGAGAGAGAGAGAGTGCAGTAAGTCATGCTGCTGTTTCTCCATCAGCAGCCGGAGTCTGAGAGAGAGAGAGAGAGAGAGAGAGAGAGTACAGTTGTGCTGTTTCTCCATCAGCAGCCGGAGTCAGAGAGAGAGAGAGAGAGAGAGAGAGAGAGAGAGAGTACAGAAGGTTATGCTGCTGTTTCTCCATCAGCAGCCGGAGTCTGAGAGAGAGAGAGAGAGAGAGTACAGTAGGTCATGCTGCTGCTTCTCCATCAGCAGCCGGAGTCTGAGAGAGAGAGAGAGAGAGAGAGAGTACAGTAGGTCATGCTGCTGCTTCTCCATCAGCAGCCGGAGTCTGAGAGAGAGAGAGAGAGAGAGAGAGAGAGTACAGTAGGTCATGCTGCTGCTTCTCCATCAGCAGCCGGAGTCAGAGATAAGTTTAGGGAGCATTGCCAGTCATGGACACAATCATTATCGCAAATCACATCTCTGCTGGATTTTCTGTCAGTTTTATGAGGTAGAGTCTCCTGGAATTCAGGCTTTCAGTTAACAGCTGTGCTGAACTCATACTTGAATTTCTTGTCTCTTAATAAAGTCTTTGAGGTAGAGTTGAGTATACAGTGAATAGTGAATATTTGAGTAATGTTCTAATCCAGATTATGAGAAGCAACAACTACTCAATAAACTAAATAAAGGAAAGTCAAAATATTATAGTGATGAAACTGGCACTCATCAGGACATTTAAGTTCTTATGCGTTCTTTCTTAGTCTGGATGACTTTGCTATTTATTTATAAGCTAGAAAAATACAATTAATAATAATAAAAACACTGAATGAGAAGATGTGTCCAAATGTTTGACTGGTATTATAACTGTAAACCCAAGAAAAGCTAACACAGGTAGTGACTGATATAAACTCATGGAAGGTTGCATGAATATAATAAAGACAACAAGTCTCTCTTAAAAAAAGAGATCCAGGAGATGTGCTTCATATTAATAGGTGGGTACTGAAGATGAATCCAAACAGTAGAACATGTTATTAATGTTGTTGTGCGCACCACATCCCAATCGCTCGAGCTGTGGTGTGTGTGGAATCTTGACTGATGGCTGTTTAAGTGGGGGCATATTTAGAACAGCAGATGGAGGCGTCGCTGGTTATTGACCGTGGCTTGGTCAGATGAATGTGTTCACACTTGTGGAACATCTGGCTGAAACGCATCTCAGAGAAGCTCTAGAAGTGGATTGACTGATCAGAATTAATCTGTTTTAAATGCAGCTCGTTGCTTTACTTTCTCATGATCATGATTATGTGGATAAGCCCTATCCAAATAGAATGGGAATATCTGTGCTTATGAATAAAGTAATGCAATATGTTGAGTCTTTGCAGGGTAACTATACAGGTACATCTAAAACAATTAGAATATCTTAAAAAATTACTTTATTAATTAATGTGAAACTACAGACAAAACTTCTCCCAAATTCCAAATAAAAATATAGAAAAATCATTTACAGCAGAAAATGAAAAATTACTGAAATAACAAAAAAAGATGCAGAGCTTTCAGACCTCAAATGATGAAAGAAAACAACTTCATATCGTCACTGTCCAATAATAAAAACACTTATCTCCATTTTTGTCGATTTTTAGTTTACTACATAATTTGAACAGACAAACTGCCCCTAACACTGTGCCAAAATTTGTTGATGAACGGATCAATAGAAACTCTTCAAAATGACCTGAAATATACTCTTTTTATATCGTCTTCCATTGAAGGTTTACAAGGTTTTTTCTCTTTCTGTAAAGTTGCTGTTTTGGAGATTTGTGTTTTTTTTATTGGACAGTGACGATATTCCTAAAGTTTTAAGAGTTCAGAAATCAATATTTAGTGGAATAACCCTGGTTTTTAATCACAGTTTTTTTTCATGCATCTTGGCATCATGTTCTCCTCCACCAGTCTTACACACTGCTTTTGGATAACTTTATGCTGCTTTACTCCTGGTGCAAAAATTCAAGCAGTTCAGTTTGGTGGTTTGATGGTTTGTGATCATCCATCTTCCTCTTGATTATATTCCAGAGGTTTTCAATTTGGTAAAATCAAAGAAACTCATCATTTTTAAGTGCTCTCTTATTTTTTTCTCCAGAGCTGTATATCTGTATCGGTTTAATTTAAGGGAACATTTAATGGTTTCCCTTAAGAAAGACCTTAAATATCACTTGAGCCATTGTTTTTATGCAACACCCTGATATTTAAGGGATTGTTAAGAGCGATTTTAAGGGATAAAAGTAACATAAAGTGTTTTATGCAACCAGACACAGGCCCTGGCAGTGCTGATCACCTCACTACAGATCCACTCTGCTCCTGCCAGAACCTAAAACAGCGTTTAGAGAGAAGCGATTCAATCCATTCTTCATGCTGAATCTGTCAATTAGGCATTGATCCGGTTACATGATTACGGTCAATGCTTCCTTCAGCTGAGTGTTAATAATGGCCTTTGTCCTACTTTTTAATTTACTCCAATAATGTATGTCTGGCACTGAACCCACTGTTCACACACTCATACAACACACACACATACATGTGCATCTCAAAAACTTAGAATACCATTGAAAAGTTGCTTTAGTTCAGTAATTTAGTTGAAAATTTGAAACTCATATATTATATAGATTAATTAAACACAGAGTGATCTATTTTTTAAGTGATTACAGCCAATGAAAACCCAAAAATCAGAGTCTCAGAAAATTAGAATATTTTATAATAAGACCAATTGGTACTTTTGGTATGCAGTGTGGGCAGTGTGCCAAGTCCTGCTGAAAAATGAAATCCATATCTCCATAAAAGTAGTTATCAGCAGAGGGAAGCTGTAAGATATGAAGTGCTGTAAGATTTTGTGGGAAAAAAAACTGCACTGACTTTAGACTTGATAATAAAACACAGTGGATCAACACCAGCAGATGACAGACATGTCTCTCTAAACCATCACTGATCATCAGTAAATTTTACATTTCATTTAAAGTAAATAAAGGGATCAGAGTCTGGAGGAAGAGTGGAGAGACACACAGTCCAAACTGCTCGAGGTCTAGTGTGAAGTTTCCACCAATCAGTGATGGTTTATAGAGATGCTGATTTCATTTTCCAAATGAAAATGAACCAAACCAGGATTATTCCACCAAATATTGATTATTTCTGAACTCTTAAAACTTTATGAATATGAACTTGTTTTCTTTGTATTATTTGAGGTCTGAAAGCTCTGCATCTTTTTTGTTATTTCAGTCATTTCTCATTTTCTGTAAATAAATGCTCTAAATGAGAATATTTTGATTTGCAATTTGGGAGAAATGTTGTCTGTAGTTTATAGAATAAAACAACAATGTTCATTTTACTCAAACATCAACAGGGGTTGAACAATGAAACTGAAACACCTTTCATCATTTTAGTGTGGGATTTTAGGTTTCATGGTTAAATTAGAGCAGCCTGGTGTTCAATCTTCATTAACTGCACATTGCACCAGTAAGAGCTGTAAGAGTGTGAAGGTTCAATTAGCAGGGTAAGAGCACAGTTCTGCTCTAAATACTGCAATGCACACAACATTATGGGAGACATACCAGAGTTCAAAAGAGGACAAATTGTTGGTGCACGTCTTGCTGGAGCATCTGTGACCAAGACAGCAAGTCTTTGTGATGCATCAAGAGCCACGGTATCCAGGGTAATGCAGCATACCACCAATAAGGACCAACCACATCCAACAGGATTAACTGTGGACGCTGTAAGAGGAAGCTGTCTGAAAGGGATGTTCGGGTGCTAACCCGGATTGTATCCAAAAAACATAAAACCACGGCTGATCAAATCACGCAGAATTCAATGTGCACCTCAACTCTCCTGTTTCCACCAGAACTGTCCGTCACCACAATACATTATTGCGGTCTAAAACCAGGTGTTTCAGTTTCATTCTCCAACCTCTGTACCTATAAATAGCAAAAGCAGAGATACTGATTCAGAAACTGAAGTGCTCTCTTTATTTTTTCAATGATATTCTTATTTATTTGAGATGCAGACATAAATAAACTAAGGATATCGTAATGCATTAAAATTACTCAGTACCCACCATAAAACTGCACACTCACAGCAGAATGAAAACATTGATTGTAGGAATTAAAATTAAAGGCAGGATAATCTGCATTGTAAATGGGTGCTGATCTATAATGCATGGCTCTACGATGCATTATAGATGTGGATTTTATGAGAGACGTTACCAAAATGCCATGCGATCTGCAGGCCTGCTGATTGGCTCCTGACCCTCATTAGCAGAAGATCCCCCGCTATTAGCAGCAACAACACCGGGTCAACCACCCCACGAGCTGCTGGAGAGGATGGTAATGGGGGGGTTGGGTTCGGTCAGGAAGCTGATCTGGGTTCAGGCTTACTGTGCTCTTTTACTGCTGCAATTTAGCCTCCAATTTACATAAAAAAGGCTGATGCTTTAATTATTATTATTATTATTATTATTATTATTATTAATAATAATTCAGATCTGCTAGTCAGCTTCCAGATTATGAAGGAACACATATAGTATAGCATACAGTAACTTAAAAGTGTTAAACAAATCAAAATACTCTGTAAAGCATTTAGAAAACTGTAGTTCTTCTTTTCCTGGGGCTTGTTCTGATGAGTGTCAGTTTCATCATCATCATCATAATCATCTTCATAATATTTTTGCTGGACCCTCATTTTGTCCTTATTTAGTTAAGAAGTTATTTGCACAAGTGTCCTGTGCAACAGAAGGAACTCTTGCTCTTTCTTTTTTGGTGCACCTTCACTGATGAGAGCCAGTTTCATCATTGCCACATCTTTGATTGTCATTTTTGCAAAAACTGCACTTGAGGATACTTTTAAAAGTTCATGCAACATTTTATTACATTTTTTAAAAGTCTTTTTTTTTACTTATTTAATTGAGTATTATCCTGTGCAACACTGGGAAATCTTGCTAGTCCTTTCCTAAGGCAGTCCTGATGAGTGCCAGTTTCATCATTTTAATGTTTGAGAAGCACTGGAAGAGGTGGACAGTTTCACCTATCTAGGCAGCATCCTGGACAAACATGGAGGAACAGATGCAGACGTCAGGACCCGCATCGGTAAAGCACGAAAAGCCTTCCATCAGCTGAAGAACATCTGGGGATCCAGCGAGATCAGCTTTACCACCAAGATCAGGCTCTTCAACACCTTAGTAAAGCCAGTACTACTCTATGGAGCAGAGACCTGGAGAACCACCGTCACCACCATGAAGAAAATCCAGGTCTTTATTAACACCTGCCTCAGGAATATCATAAGGATCCGCTGGCCCGACAGGATCAGCAATGTAGAATTGTGGCAACGTACAAAGCAGCAGCCTGTTGACCAAGACATCCTTCAGAGACGCTGGCGATGGATTGGCCACACCCTCCGCAAACCTACATCCAATATAACCAAACAAGCACTTACCTGGAACCCCCAAGGAAAGAGGAGGAGAGGACGGCCTAGAAACACCTGGCGACGAGACCTGGATGCAGACGTTAAACAGATGGACAAGACGTGGGGGCAGCTGGAGAGACTCGCCCAGAACCGCAATGACTGGAGAGAGCTTGTTGGTGGCCTATGTCCCAGACGGGACCACAGGCGAAAGTGAAGTGAATGTTTGAGATGACTGTACCTGAAGTTGCTTTCAAAGTTCTTGAAATTCTTCTTTTCGGATTTACTGACCTTCATTTTGTCTTTACCAAGTTCAGAAGTTAGTTGCACAAGCGTCCTGTGCAACAGAGGAAACTCTTGCTCCTCCTTTTTTGGTGCACCTTTACAGATGAGTGCCAGTTTCATCATTGTGACATCTTCGATGGTCATTTTTTTTCGGTAACTGCACTTTAGGATACTCTTAAACTTTTATGGAGATGCAGATTTTATTTTCCAGCAGGACTTGGCACAGTGCCCTCACTGACAACATGTACCAATTGGTCTTATTATATAATATTCTAATTTTCTGAGACACTGATTTTTGGGATTTTATTGGCTGTAAGCTTCATAATCATCAACAATAAAAGAAACAAACGCTTAAAATAGATCACTCTGTGTTTAATACATCTATATAATATATGAGTTCCACATTTTGAACTGAATTACTGAAATTAAGTAACTTTTCGATGACATATCTGTCTATAATAGAGTAAATTACTACATAATCTTGCATTAAGTCAGTGCAGAAACCATCAGTTGTAATAAATTCAGCAGTTGAGAGAGTGTGGTTGATGGATGCATTGACAAACAGTCAAAGCACTTTAATAAATGAGCCCAGAGCCCATCTTTTATGATTTGACAACCTATAATTTCCTTATAACCGCCTGAATCCACCGCCTGTCTCTGCTGCTCTTAAAGACTGTGATTTTAACAGAGCTGCAGTAAGATCTTGTGCTGTTGCGTTACAGACTTTTTTATCATGGATTCTGTTAATGCAGTAATATAAAAATAAAGTCTACATAGAATGACAGCTTTAAAGAAATCCTGTCAGGATATTAAAACACATGTACACTTAATGAAGAGTAGGTTTAAATAGGATTTTTGTACAGACGTCTCCTGAAAGGTGAGATGGAATAGTGGGAGGAGGTAGATTGTCTGTTAAAGTAGCTGTAAAATACCACTTTGATTAGTTTTTTTATTATTTTACCAAATAAAAAAATAAAAAAAACTGGATTATAATCAAGAGGAAGATGGATGATCACAAGCCATCAAACCACCAAACTGAACTGCTTGAATTTTTACACCAGGAGTAAAGCAGCATAAAGTTATCCAAAAGCAGTGTGTAAGACTGGTGGAGGAGAACATGATGCCAAGATGCATGAAAAAAACTGCATTATTTGAGGTCTGAAAGCTTTGCATCATGTGCATAGGATTTCGGCTCTTGCTCATGAATATTTATATATGCAAACAAATCGCTTCAACAATTTAAAATAAAGACATTTTTACACTAATAACAGTCTTTGTAATGTTATATGTTACTTTACTTTAACATGTGTAATAATGCCCTGCTAAGTGCAGTTCAGCCACTGACCTAGTCTTAGAGTCTCTGTAAAACACCAAATCCACCGGAGATCCTATTTAAACCTATAGTTACTTACATTTTTACTTTTAACTAGTGTAAACAGAACTGATCTAAACATCTAAACACCTACCTATCTCAATTGTACTTTGCTGGTGGTGTTTTTCCTCCATAGACTGATTCTAACCATTTGTTTCTTAGCTCTGAATTACTGGATAAAGCATATAAACACTGATGTGTTATTCGCACAAATAACACAGGAATGAACTGCATGCTGTTTCTAGCACTGTTAGTTATCTCCTATCTGACGAGACGGCGTTGCCGCCCGGCTTCAGCTCTGCCTGTGGGCGGTCCCGAGCCGAGGTGGGCGGGGCCATGAATATTAATTCACGGGTTGATGTTGTTACGAAGGAGGGACGGAGGGATGGACGTAAGTGCAATATATTATTTATTAAACAAACAAGATAAAATAAAACAGTAAACAAAACACGGGTGACGCAAAAAACTTACAAAGAACAAGGCAAGGATAAATCAAACTAAGAAACTCAGACTAAGAAACTAAGACTAGGATACATACGGGCAGCAAGGATACATACGGACTAAGGATGCAAGGATACAAAGGATACAAAAGACTCGACACTGAACATTCTAACAGAGGGGCTTAAATACAAGAGGAGAGTGAGAAACACCTGGGCTGGGATGACGAGGGGGCGGGGTAACAGACAGGACACAGGTGAGAACACTAACTGGGGCGGAGCTAGGGTGGAGACAGGTACAAAACACAACAATAGCACATGGCTGGGAAACATGACAGGTAAACAGAGGGGCAGGAGCACAAGAGACAAAATAAGGGAGAAACAGAAGACAGACATGGGCTAAGGTGTAACAGATGTAGACACGGTGCTTTTCCTGATCAACTCGTTTGTGTTTTTCTGAATATTTTCTTTTACTAGTTGCTGCAGAACAATGATAAAAAGGATGAGGAAGGGTTTTATCATGTGCAGCATCATAAACTCAAACTCAGAGAGACCTGCTGTATTATTTAACTGTAGCCAGGTGGTGAATTGAGAATACACCTTTAAAATGTGTGTCTGTAACTTTAAGAAACACAATCAGAAGTGTTGTCACCCTGAGAGAGGAAAGGGAGGAGCTAAGAGCATGGTAGAGAAGGAGGCTCAAGCTGCAGTGAATGGTGGTGCTCCATTTTAGGATCCATCCAGAGCCATCCTAATGAAATAAGAGGTAAAAATCAGGAAATACTGAACAATATAAGGTTTAGTTGGCCTATAACAGTAGTAGATGCCTATATTGCCTTTCTAAACATGTATTTTGGATGAATCACAACCAGATGCGGGCAGATGGCATTGTTTCAGTGGGGTAGTGTGCTCCTCGTGGTCAAGCCTTGTATTTTTCTGGGTTACAGAAGCTGTTTGTCCAAGTTCTCTTGATGAAATGCTCAAATCTTGTTGAGTAAAGCTGAGTAAATCGAGGTGAGCTTAAAAACAAATATAAAAAGAGCTCTGTTAATGGTATTAAGGTGGTATTAATGTTATTTATCTATTTTCTGTAATTAGTGCCACTACCAAATACTGTACTGTGTTCTAAGTTAGGGGTTTACAGTGTATTCATTTTATTTTTATTGTTTTAAATACAACTAAATCAGAATAAAATACCCGGAAAATATCTTTTGTCATTTGGTGTGCGTCCTTTCCCCGGTGACATAGCACTATTAAGTTACTGCATGATTCCTTATGTGTTCTAAGAGTGAAGTGGGACGTGATTGGACGTCCGGTTGGTGTAGTGGTGAACACAGCGGCGTGTTTGAGGGAGTTATTGTGTCAGACGTGGAAATTACTCCGGCTTTATTAGACGACTGAGAGGAGATGAAATCAGTTCAGCCAATTTCCTCCTTCTAGCTTTAGCTCATAAACACACACACACACACACACACACACACACTCTGACACAGTGACTGACAGAACTAGTTTCTTCCTGTGCATGCAAATTCCTAACTCTACACAGTTGATTTCATTTGTATTCTGCTTTGTCATGACTTATGAAAGTAGGCCAGACTGTAACTCTTCAGGAATTGTAAGCTCCTCACTTTCCTTTTTAAAACGACTGAATAAAACAGAATAAAACTGCAGAAGAGCGGAACGCTTATAAATAATATACATACTAAAAAAAGTCTGACTGATTAAATATAGTAGATTCTTTTAGAAACTTTCCTAAACAGAGAAATCCTCTATTAATCTTTATTGCAGCCACTTTAACCCCCTTTTCTGAATGAACACTGTAGTGCATTATTCCAACAGGACAATTCTGCTGCGTCTCAAGAATGTACTGTTTATTGTTGACATAAAAGATGGGTTTGTGCTTCTGAGTGTTGCCAAGATAGCAATGCACGTCTGACTGTTGACGTCTTTCTAGGTTGTATTCAGTAAATTGTAAACTTACCTGAACACACCTCATTTCATAAGCAGAACACCACACCCTTCAGTGTAGATATAGTCAGAAGATCTGCTGCTGTTTAAACCAGGCAGGAGGAAGTCGTGAAAATAGACTGTTGGTGAGGTGTAAGATAGCAATGAGCATCATGGCTGCAGCTGGTTTTAATACAAAATATGTCTACTGAATTCTACTTTATAAAGGCATTATGAATGGAAAATATCTAACTGCACTTCAGTTTCTGAATCAGTTTATCTGATTTTGCTATTTATAGGTTTATGTTTGAGTAAAATGAACATTGTTGTTTTATTCTATAAACTACAGACAACATTTCTCCCAAATTCCAAATAAAAATATTCTCATTTAGAGCATTTATTTACAGAAAGATGCAGAGTGTATTTAGACCTCAAATAATGTAAAGAAAAACAAGTTCATATTCATAAAGTTTTAGAGTTCAGAAATCAATATTTGGTGGAATAACCCAGTTCAGTTTGGTGGTTTGATGGTTTGTGATCATCCATCTTCCTCTTGATTATATTCCAGAGGTTTTCAATTTAGTAAAATCAAAGAAACTCAAAAAATATTCAGTGCTTATGTATGTTTTATAAAGCCTCTAGTGTAACAAAAATAAAGCATTTTAGTTTGAATGTGGTGTAGTTAAAGTAGAAAGTCACTTATAATTGAAGAGCTTTTTACTTTTGTACGTAAAGTACAAAATGTACCTAAATACAGTAAACAATTACATTTAGTATTTATATACATATATTTAGACTAAAAAATGTTTGACATTTTACAAACAAGCTTTTAACTAAATGTATTTTTTCAGGCTTTTAAGGAAAAAGTTGTGTTAAATTGTATAAAACTGTGTCAGTAGAGTTGATGTATAGAGTTTATACAGACTGAAGAGTGATTCTCCTCTATAGAAGAGTCGTCTGCAGGTCTGTCTCGCTGTATCAGCTCTAAACGCTGCAGGACCTTCAGCGCTGGCCTGGTTTATACAGCGCGGGTCAGGAGGTCCTGAGTTCGACTGTACAGAGTCTACAGGTCAGCCGAGCTTTCGTCCTGCAATCACTACTCTACTGCACATTCACTCAGGGGTCATCCGGGGGTCACGGCACACTCGCAAGCTTTTATAACAAACACACAAATGTGTACACACACACACACACACACGTATATATATATATATATATATATATATATATATATATATATATATATATATATATATACACACACACACACATGTATACACACACACAGTTTGTCTTACTCTACTTTTGAGGACCTTACTGTACTTGTGAGGACCTTTCATTAATACTGCAGCCTAACCTTAACCTCAACATTTATTCTACTTTTTTATTTTTTAAATGAAAAAAAAAAAACTTTACTTGTACGGACTTTACTGTACTTATGAGGACCTTACTGTACATGTGAGGACCTTACAATAGTTGTAAGGACCTTGCTGTACCTTTTAAAACCTTACTTGTTAGAAATGTACCTTACTTTTCAGAACCTTACTTGACTTGTGAGGACTTTCCTGTATTTATAAGGACCTTACTTTACTTTTAAGGACCTTACAATAATTGTGAGAACCATACTGTACTTATGAGGACCTTACAATAGTTGTGAGGACCTTGCTGTACTTGTAAGGACCTTCCATTGATATAACTATAGCTAATTATATAGATAACTTATACTGCAGCTAACCTAAACCCTAACCCAAACCTCAATATCTATTCCATTTTTTCTTTTTAAATAAATAAAAAAATACTTGAGAGGACCATATTGTATTTTTAAGGATCTTACTTTACTTATAAGGACCTTACTCTAATTGTGAGGACCATACTGTACTTCTGAGGACCTTGCAATACTTGTGAAGACCTTACTGTACTCATGAGGACATTACAATAGTTGTGAGAACCTTAACATAACCTTAATCTCAATATCTATTTCACTTTTTTCTTTTTAAATGAAAAAAACTTGAGGACCTTGTTGTATTTACAAGAACTTTACTTTCGATGATCTTATGCTACTTGTGAGGACCTACTATGCTTGTGAGGGCCTTCCATTGATATAACTATAGCTAATTATATAGATAATTAATACTGCAGCTAACCTAAAACCTAACCCAAACCTCAATATTTATTCCACTTTTTTATTTTTAAATAAATAAAAAAAAACTTGAGAGGACCATATTGTATTTATAAGGATCTTACTTCACTTTTGAGGATATTACTCTAATTGTGAAGACCATAGTGTACTTGTGAAGTCCTTACAATAGTTGTGAGGACCTTGCTGTACTTGCTGACCTTCCATTTACATAATAACTGCTAATTATATAGCTAAATAGCACTGCAACAAGCCATAAACCTAACCTTTACCTTAATATTCCTTCTTACTTTTATTTTTCAAATGAAAAAATGAGGAGGACCTTACTGTATTTGTGGAGACCTTACTTTACTTTTGAAGCCCTTGCTCTACTTGTGAGGAACTTCCAATATTTATTAGGACCTTCCATTTATATAATGATTGCTAATTATATAGATAATTTACGCTGCAGCTAACCCTAAATGTAACCTTAACCTCAATATTCAATTTACTTGTGAGGACATTACTGTTCTTTGACGTAACAATTGTAGCTAAATATGACTGCAGCTAACCCTATATCCAATCCTAACTCCTCAATAATCATTCCAATAAAAAAAACAGTTTAGCAAAACTAAATCAAAACTTGTGAGAACCTTGTTCTACTTGTGGAACCTTACTATACTTGAAATGATCTTACCTTATTTGGAAGGACCTTATTTTACTTGTGAGGACCTTAGTTACTTGTGAGGACATTGCTATACTTGTAAGGACCTTATTTTACTTGTGAGGACCTTAGTTACTTGTGGGGACATTGCTATACTTGTAAGGACCTTATTTTACTTGTGAGGACATTGCTATACTTGTAAGGACCTTATTTTACTTGTGAGGACATTGCTATACTTGTAAGGACCTTATTTTACTTGTGAGGACCTTAGTTACTTGTGAGGACATTGCTATACTTGTAAGGACCTTATTTTACTTGTGAGGACCTTAGTTACTTGTGGGGACATTGCTATACTTGTAAGGACCTTACTTGTAAGGACCTTATCTATACTTGTAAGGACATTGCTATACTTGTAAGGACCTTATTTTACTTGTGAGGACCTTAGTTACTTGTGGGGACATTGCTATACTTGTAAGGACCTTACTTGTAAGGACCTTATCTATACTTGTAAGGACATTGCTATACTTGTAAGGACCTTATTTTACTGGTGAGGACCTTAGTTACTTGTGAGGACATTGCTATACTTGTAAGGACCTTATTTTACTTTTGAGGACCTTAGTTACTTGTGAGGACATTGCTATACTTGTAAGGACCTTATTCTACTTGTGAGGACCTTAGTTACTTGTGAGGACATTGCTATACGTGTAAGGACCTTATTTTACTTGTGAGGACCTTAGTTACTTGTGGGGACATTGCTATACTTGTAAGGACCTTATTTTACTTGTGAGGACCTTAGTTACTTGTGAGGACATTGCTATACGAGTAAGGACCTTATTTTACTTGTGAGGACCTTAGTTACGTGTGAGGACATTACTATATGTGTAAGGGCCTTATTTTACTTGTGAGGACCTTAGTTACTTGTGGGGACATTGCTATACTTGTAAGGACCTTATTTTACTTGTGAGGACCTTAGTTACTTGTGAGGACATTACTATATGTGTAAGGACCTTATTTTACTTGTGCAACTTACTATATTTGTGAGGACATTTCTTTACTTATGAAGACCTTACTGTACTTGTGAACATCTATTGATATTACTATTGTGGCTAATTAACATTGCATTAACCCTAAACCGAACCTTAATCTTAATAATCATTTCAATTTTAGATTTTTTTAAGTTAAAAAATGTAAAACTAGCATCAACACTTGTGAGGACCTTACTCTACTCTTACTCTACTCATATTTTGCTTTCCTACAAGACAAGTGCACACAAACACACACACACATTCTTGTTTTAATATACTTAGGAGGACTTTCCTATGATTTTGAGGACATTCCATTAACATTATGTATTATGATTATTATCCCTAATAGCTAAAATCCAAATATTCCACATTATTTAGTTTTTTTTTATTATTAATGAACCAGTTTTGTATAAAAAAACATCAAAACAAGTGAAAACAGGTTTGTGGTTTTGCTAAAAAATGTCATATACTGTTATCCTTGTGAGGACATCTTGCGATACAAGCACACACACACACACACACTGCTCCTCCCTGTCACCGGAGGTTGTGCCACGGAGTGTGTCTCTATGGCAACAGACTCAGTTTTTTATGACGAGCATGAAGGACATATTTTACACTGTGAATTTACCTTCAGTGGATCTGAGTTTGTTTGGATATGCGTGAGTGTGTGTGTGTGTGTGTGTGTGTGTGTGTGTGTGTGTGTGTGTGTGTGTGTGTGTGTGTGTGTGTGTGTGTTGATTTAATGAGATTAATGTGATTTCTGTTGCACTGACCACAGAGTTCTGCTTCAACCCTTAATATAATCTCATTTACAGAAGCTTTTCTCACTCAGTTTAAGTGTTTTATTTAAATTTATGTCAAACAAAAGTGACTTAAATCTTACATTTTAAAAGATCAGGGGTGGGTTTCCCGAAAGCTTCGTAACGCTAAGAACTTCGTTAACTCGTACTTAAGATTGATCGTTAATTAAAGAGTGTTTCCCAAACCCGTGCGTAACTAAAGTACTGCGTAAACTCGATCGCAGATTAACGAGTGCCCTCACCCAGTCGTTATTCTTAAGAGCTTCTTTAGGGGATCTCTACTTGCAGTTCAGCACCTTAAACACCAGGGACCACCAATGTTGAGGAAGAAAAATTATAATTTCCGTGTTTGAAGCAATTATATTATATTACTATTAATTATAATCAATTATATTACTATATAAATATAATATTATATTATATTATATTATATTATTTTATTTCCCGTGTCTGCGGGTCCTCCGGTTTTCTCCCACAGTCCAAAGAAATTAGTTCAGGCTAATTAGATGTCGGATAAAAATTGCCCCTTAGGTGTGAGTGTGTGAGTGAATGTGTCTGTGTGTCTGTCTGTGTCTGTCTGCCCTGTGATGGATTGGCATCCTGTCCAGGGTGTATACTGCCTTCAGCCCGATGCCAGCTGACTCCAGCCACCAAGCACCCCAGCCCCCCCACCCCCCCACCCCCCGCGACCCTTAACGGATAAAGCGGTTGACGAGTAATATATATATATATACACACACACACACACACACACACAAAAACACACACAGGAACATACGTATATGTATTATTATATTATTTTTATAATATTAATAATTAGAATAATAATAAATTAATATTACTATCAATATTACTATTAATAATATTTAGTATACTATCTATTAATATAATATATATCAACAATAATAGTTTTAAAAATGTAAAAAATAAGTTTAATGTTTTAAAATAGATTAGATTTTCGAGTATTTATTTAGTCATATGTATCTTTAGGAGTATAATGTTGTTAATTACAACACATTTCTACGTTTTTAGGGTGTAATAGTGAATAAATACTGCATATTGCAGTGTTGAATCGATATTTGTGGATCGATTGAGCGCGCTGTTTCGGGGGAGGAGTCAACAAAGACGTTCTTTAACCTCGTTCGTTAATTTTCACGTTGCGAAGCTCTTTAGGAAACACTCGCAGAACTGGCTCGTTCTTTACACACGTCATTCGTTAGTTCGTTCGTTATTCGCTAAGATTGATCGTTTTCGGGAAACCCACCCCAGATTTGTTGTGTCTATAGATCCCAAAAAAATCAGATCTGCGTTACATTTATACAACGATGCAGTGTGTGATTCAATACTGTCCTGCAACAGAGGAAACTCTTGCTTTTCCTTTACTCGGGTGGCCCTGGTGAGTGCCAGTTTCATCATCATCACCATAACGTTTTTGATGGTCTTTTTTGTGACTACGCTTGAGGACACTTTCAAAGCTCCTAAAATTGACTTTTAAATTGACTGACCTTCATTTTTTTCTGATGCTCTCAAACACATTAACCCTTTGATGTGCAACATGGGTCAAAAGTGACCTGGAATAGTTTTAATTGTTTTATATCTTTGCAATAAATTACTAATTTGTTTTTCTAGGTATTCCTCAATTAACTTGTTTTGGATCGTAATATATTCTTATTTTATTTTTTCCTGTCTTATTTTCTGAAAAATGCTCTTTTTGTATCATCCTGCATTCATTTTCCATGTAACTTCATGTATGGCTGAGGGTTTCTATGATATATTTTAGCAATACATTAATTCAGTCATTCAGAAATTAAGTTATTCCTCAATGAACTGATGAATTAAAATGTTTTTGATCATCATACTTTTTTTATTTTTTTTTTCCTTTCTTACTTTTTAATTTACTAGGTATATTTTAGTTAAATAAGTAGTTAGTTTAGATAAATAAAATACAATGGCAACATATATTAGCTAATAATAATTATTTATAACTTTCTGATAGATAATATACTCACTTTTATATTGAGAAAACAGATTTATGTACTTACGTAAAATACATTAAAAGTACATTAATACTATGCTTCGTGAAATGTTTGAAAGTAAACTTTGATCACACTTTTTAAAAAGTACAATATAAAGTATTTTAAATAATAGACAACTATAAAGTGCACTTTTAGTTTTGCATTTATATGTGTAATTCAATATACTTCTAAAATACTTAAAAACAGCTGTTACAGTAGTTCACTTAAAATACAATGTATCATGTAACTTTTTAGAAAGTAAATTAAATTACTACTAGTTATTTTAAACAAATTAAAGTAAATTTGTAACACGCTAAAAATTGTAGTACAGTATATTAAAGTATATATTTTTGTACCCAACAAAGTATATACTAGAAAAAGACAGGAAAAAAAAGCATGTACGTATATGTCAGGTCTAAGCCCTGTCTCGTGTCTCTGTGTGTCTTCCCCACGTGACCTGTGCTCCCCTGTGTCTCCCGTCTTAGTAGATTTCCACCTGTGTCTCATTTGTAGCTCCGCCCCTTCCCCAGGTGTTTCTAATTATAGTGTTTCTTGTTTCTTTAAATAGCCTTCGTCTACCACTTTGTCTCCGTCGGTCTTTGCACCTTCCCCTGTTGTTTTGTCTTTCTCTCCGTTTAATAGTCTCTCTCAGTGTTTTCTTGTCTCCTAAGCCTTAGTCCCGTGTTTCTCGTTTATATCTTGTTTAATGTTTCTAGTTTCTTGTTTACTTACGTGTTCCCTAGTTCCTTGTATATACCCCTGCTTGAAGTTTATTAGTTTATTCCATTGTATATATTTCCCTTGCCCAGTTTCCCTTGCCCTGTCTTGTTTTAGTTCCTTGTTTGTTAGTATTTTGGTTTATTATCTTTGTTACTTGTTTCTTTGTCTTTCTTTGTTATTTATTTAATAAATTTATTTATATCGCCTTTACCTGCACCTGTGTCCGCCTCCTCGTCTCCCTGCCTGGGTTATTCGTGACAGTATATTTGTACTCTAATGTAAATATAGATCACATATATATATATATATATATATATATATATATATATATATATATATATATATATATATATATATATATACCTGGTGTATAATAGAATAGTGATACAGTTGTAATACTCTTTTATTAAACGTATTATTATGTTTACTGTAAGCATATTTAAAATATATATGGGGTTACAAACATGAAGTAGTTAAAATGTATAAATGTTACTTAAGTATATTTAAAATAGTTCCATTTTAGTACAGTTAAGTACCATTATCACAATTTAAGTAAGACTTTTGTATGATTTTTATTTACAATTAAGTTATAATAAGTATAAAAAAGTTGTTCCATTTTATCACTCTTTAAATATACTGATTAATAATAAAGTGGCTACAAGAACACTTTAGTGCACTATAATATAATTATTCTGTGTTTCTTCAGCTCCAGCATGAATACAATAGTTTAAAATTCATTACTCTGCATCTGGAGCTGAAATTAAAACCCTGATCTCCTGAGGAAAACCCCGCCCCCATTTACAGGGCGGAGCAACGGCTCCTGGCAATTAGGATTAAAATCGTATTCTTTAATACGGCTCAACCGAAGAAAGTGCATTCAAGCGTAACAGGCAGCAAACGCAACATAATAATGATGCATGAGTACGTACTGCACAACACGTGAGCAATATGCTCCCAAAGCAGCATCAGTGCATCAGTGTAAAGTGGGTTAATAAGATGATTTATTGTTGCTATGGTGATGAATTGCGGCACGACGCCCTTTACAAAAAAATCCTGCGTCTATAAATCATTAGTGGATTGCATGCATCAGAAAACCGGTAAACAACATTCCATATATGGGATACCAATTAGCACCACCACTGCACCTAAAGCAATTCCATTAGCAACACCATAGCAACCACTTGGGATATCGTAGTAAAAAGATAAGGTAAAAAACTCACCATGAATATGCACGCTACTTAGCAACAACATGACAATAACCTGTGATTAGAAACCACCTAGCAAAACAATTAGTACCAGTATAGCCATTTAAACCACCTAGCAACACCACAGAAACCACTTAGCAATCAATTCACACCACAATAGCAAGAACTTTGCAACATCAAAGCAATTACATTAGCAACACCCAGCAACGACCTGGGATATCGTCAAAAAAAAGTTGAAAACCCACCTTAAAATGCACAATACTCAGCAACAACACGACAATGCTCTGTGATTATATAGCAACCTTGTAGCAAGACCAGAGAAGCCACCTAGCAAAACAAGTATAGCAACCACATTGCAACACCATAGCCACCACCTGGGATAAGATATCAACCACCTAGCAACACCCCTGCAATCACTTAAAAAACCAATTCACACCACAATAGCAATAACTTTGAGACACCAAAGCATGAACATTAGCAACACCATAGCAACCACCTGGGATATCAGAGTAAAAAGATGTTGAAAACTTTGCATGCATCAGAAAACAAGTAAACAACATTCCATATATGGAATACCAGTTAGCACCACCACTGCACCTAAAGCCATTCCATTAGCAACACCATAGAAACCACCTGGGATATCAGAGTAAAAAAACTACCTAGCAACAACATGACAATGCCCTGTGATTATACATCAACTATGTAGCAAGACCATATAAACCACCTAGTAAAACAATTAGCACGAGTATAGCATCCACCTTACAACACCACAGTCACCACCTGGGATAATAAATCTCAACCACCTAGCAACACTACAGCAACCGCTTAGCAACCAATTAACACTACAATAGCACAATAGCAATTGCAACACAAATGCAATAACTTAGCAAACACCATGGCAACCTCTGGGATATTATAGAAAAAAAGATGAAAACATAAAATTAAAAATGCACGCTAGTTAGTAACAACATGACAACAACCTGTGATTATACGTCAACCCTGTAGGAAAACCACAGAAACCACCTAGAAAAATAATTAGCACCAGTATAGCAACCACATTGAAACACCATAGCCACCACCTAGCAACAATTTGGGATTACATATTATTAACCAAGGAAGACCTTAAAACCACCTAGCAACACCGCAGCAACCACCTATCAGCACTGTAGCAACGACCAGGAATTATATATTATAATATATTACATACCTAAAAGTTTCTGAGAACCGCCTAGCAACCACGTAGCAACACTGCAGCTTCAATTATCAATAACAATAATGTAGCAAAGATTTAGGACTACATTTTATTTACATATCAAGACCTTTGGAACCACATAGCAACTTCATATCAACAACTTGGGATATTACAGCAATGATATTTAAACCATCTTCACCACCATAGCAACCACCTAGTTAGATCCCATCAAATACCAAGCAAGCTATTTGGGATTTCTTATAATATCTCTCTCTCTCTCTCTCTCGCTCTCTCTCTCTCTCGCTCTCTCTTTTCTCTTTTTTCTGTATCCTGCAACAGAACTCTTGCTCTTCCTTTCCTGGGGTAATCCTGATGAGTGCCAGTTTCATCATTATAATGTTTTTTTTTTTTGATGGTCTTTTCAGTGACTGAACTTGAGGATACTGTCTTAAGGTTCTTGAAAATCTTCTTTTTGAAGAACAAATATATGTTATATATATGTATATATATGTATGTATTGTTTTTTTGTGATTAACTATAATTCCAATCCCGGTCCTACGCCTTTAATTACACATAAAATATAAAACATTATCTGCTTTGTTGGCTAAATAATTTAATTTGTTTTTCTATATATATATATATATTTATATTTTGAACATACACTCCTCTGCTCTGAGGGCAGCGTCTGTTTATTTATATATTTAGTTGTGTAGAGATGTATTTACAGCCTATTGTTCACTGATGCACACCAATGCTTCCACATGCTCCTCGTTACTGTCGCTGGGTTAGAGGTGGTTATATATTCACATATATATATATATATATATATATTCGCTGATGTCTGTTTATCTGATGCATGTTAAATAAAAGCCATATATAACTCCTGCAGCAGGGCCTGAGCTCCGGACCCCCGTCCCAGCATCCATCAGCTTTACAGAGCGGCAGCCCCCCCCGGGCACGCCGGCCCGGCCGCATGTTTTATTCCACTAACAGCTCCGTGTCCTACATATATTTATGTGTACGATACACTTTCCATAATGCTGTGTACTGCAGCACAGTCTAAAGGGCAGCACTCACAGCTTAATGCACAATATGTCACTCATCTCGTGGGTATTTGGCCTGAAATGGCTTTAACACAGAAAGTGACGGAACGTAACATATGGCTGCTGCTCTACAATCTAGAGCTTATGTTATAAAATATACAGCTCTAAAAAAAAACAAATAAGAAACCACTTAAAAATGATTCATTCATTTTACCAAATTAAAAACCTCTGGAATATAATCAAGAGGAAGATGGATGATCACAAACCATCAAACCACCAAACTGAACTGCTTGAATTTCTGCACCAGGAGTAAAGCAGCATAAAGTTATCCAAAAGCAGTGTGTAAGACTGGTGGAGGAGAACATGATGCCAAGATGCATGAAAAAAAAAAACTGTGATTAAAAACTTTATGACTATGAACTTGTTTTCTTTGCATTATTTGAGGTCTGAAAGCTTTTCTGCATCTTTTTTTTGTTATTTCAGTCATTTCTCATTTTCTGTAAATAAATGCTCTAAATTACAACATTTTTTATTTGTAATTTGGGAGAAATGTTGTCTGTAGTTTATAGAATAAAACAACAATGTGTCATATCCTGGTCTTGTCTCTGTGTTATTCCCACGTGACCTGTGCTCTTTTGTGTCTCTTGTCAGTAGATTTCCACCACGTGTTTCTCATTTGTAGCTCCGCCCCTTCCCCAGGTGTTTCCAATTCTAGTGTGTTTTATGTTAGTATATTAGCCCTCCTCTGCCACTTTGTCTCCGTCGGTCTTTGCACCTTCCAATGTTGTTTTGTCTCTCTCAGTGTTATCAGTCCTCTTAGCGTTTCTCTGTTCTCTGTTTTTGCCATATATATATAGTCTATTTCCTTGTTTATTTATTAGTGTTTTGCTTCTTGTTGTTTCCCTTGTATATATATCCCTGCCCTGTTTAGTTTTGGTTATTTCTTGGTTATTTCTGGTAGTTTCTAGTTTCTTGTTTATTCCTTGTTTATGTTCTTAGCTTTGTTTGTTTCTTTGTTTATTTACTCCCTGTTTGTGTATATATATATATATATATATATATATATATATATATATATATATATATTTAGTACTTCTTGTTTGTTTAGTTTATGTTCACTAGTTCGTCTCGTTTGTTTTGGTTTACTTTATTATTACGTGTTCTTTGTTATTTGTTTATCTTTGTTATTTATATATATATATATATATATATATATATATATTTATTAAATTATTCGTTTCGTCCCTACCTGCACTTGTGTCCGCCTCCTCGTCTCCCTGCCTGGGTTTTCCTGACACAATGTTAATTTTACTCAAACATAAACCTATAAATAGCAAAATCAGAGAAACTGATTCAGAAACTGAAGTGATCTCTTATTTTCCCTTTTTTGAGATTCCACCTTAAATATGGCCGCTCAACCAAAAGTTCCAAATCGATTAAAATCCGTAATTAAATAGTTGGCAACGAATTAGTTGAGTGTATCACAGAGTTTTCCCTTCTACCTTAAATTTGTGCATGGCTGCTTAACAGCAGTTCCAAAGCAAGTTGTAGTTTTAGTTAAGGTAATGTTAGCAACAAGTTCTATTGTTTCTCTTACTCATTCTAGAGGCTGCTAGAGTAGTTAAACAAGATGAGTCTCATTTTTAGTAAATTTATATATCACTCATGTTTAGTGAGTTTTCATTCCACCTTAAATTCCACATTAAATCCAGCAGCAGCTACATTCAATCATTCCAAGTACACAGTCGAGTGTGTATTTACATTACACATACTGTTGTGTTCTATTAAGTAATGATAATAAAATTCATACATCAACTGTCGGGTTAGTTCTTGTAAGTACATGTAAACTCTAATATTTTTAAATAATTTCAGCAACAAGAATGATTCCACCTTTTTATATTTTGAAATGGTGTTAAAAAAAAAATAATAATAAAATACACAAATATGAATTTAAACAAACCACTGCTGATGTTTCTGAATGCTGGGCCTTTTTTTGTACTTTGGAAACAAAATACATGAAAATAAGAAAAGAAACCCGATGCAGTTTGATGTTTCTGAGCTCCAGAGTGTTGCTGGGATCACGGTGTTCTCCCGGTGAGACGGCGCTGACCGAGATCAGTGATGTAAGATTGCAGCAGAATCTCAGATCAGCTCAGAGCTGCTGGAATATCTGAAATATCTGCTCAGTCCTAAAACTTTAAACACACACTGATACCATCATCTTAAAATCTCCCCTGAGGAACAAAAAAGCCTCATCATATCCATATCATATCCTACAGATTCTCAATGAGGTTAAGGTCCACTGTTTTTAGTGGTTATTGGTGTTTTTAGTGCTTTTTTTAAAGCTACACACTGTCCCTAAAAAAGTCCCTTTTTATTCCCTTGACTGCATTGTGTGTATGTGGTAAAGCTCTTACTTTCACTATTAAACAACATATTAAAAATCCCTGAGTTCTACTGTTGTTTTTCTACGATTTTACTTTTTTACTTTTTACTTTTAAGTAGTAGGACTGTACTTTAGTTATGCTATTTTTGAACCACTAATTTCTCTTTAATTAGGCTGTATAAATTCACACTAAATTTATACTGAAAACAATACATTTATAACCAGAAGCTCTGTTGCTATTTAAACCAGGCAGGAGGAAAAGGTGAAAATAGACTGTTGGTGGGGTGTAAGATAGCAATGAGCATTTAAGATAGGGCAGCCTTTATACTGTATACACCAACACAAAAAACGCATACCTGAAATAACTCAAATACATCAAACACAGCGAATACCATATTACTGGTCTACAGTAAGAGTCCAGAGTCTGATCTTTACGCTCTTTAACAAATATAAGCTGTTTTTAGTGTTTATTGGTGTTTTTAGTGCTTTTTTAAGCTACACAGCTATGTAGTCCTTTAAATCCATTCAGTTCATTTCACTGCATTGTGTGTATGTGGTAAAGCTCTTACTTTCACTATTAAACAACATATTAAATATCCCTGAGTTCTACTGTTGTTTGTCTACGAAATACATCAAACACAGCGAATACAGTATTACTGATCTACAGTAAGACAGCGTCTGATTCTGGAGCTTCACTTTGAAATCTTTCTGTGGGAATCAGACCTGTTTACAGCAGTGAAACCGGGGACTGAACCCGCTGAGCCCATAAATCTGCTCTCTTCTTCCAGACGCCGCTCTGTCACTCTTAATATGATTCATTAGCACAGAGATTTCAGCCAATTTACACCACCCAGATCCACCGCACCATATCATATCCCTCACCAGATCATACTGATAACACTTAGCCACACGACGTGATCAGAATCCAGAGAGAAAGAGAGAGAGAGAGAGAGAGAGAGAGAGAGAGATTTAGGAAAAGATAAGAGATAAAGGTAAGAGAGAGAAAGTGTTAAACAAACCAGAATATGTTTTATATTTTAGATGCTTCAAAGCTTCAATTGAATGCTTCTCTTTTTCCATGCGTTTTCATTATTTTCATGACTATTTACATTGTAGATTCTCACTGAAGCATCAAAACTATGAATGAACACGTGGAGTTTTATGTACTTAACAAAAAAAGGTGAAATAACTGAAAAAAAAACATGTTTTATATTCTAGTTTCTTCAAAATAATAGCCCCCATTTGCTCTGATTACTGCTTTGCACACTCTTGGCATCATTCTCTCAATGAGCTTGAAGAGGTGGCCACCTGAAATAAAAGTTTTCCAACAGTCTTGAAGGAAGGAAGGAGTTCCCAGAGGTGTTTATTAGCACTTGTTGCTCCTTTGTCTTCTTCACTCTGTGCTCCAGCTCACCCCAAACCATCTGGATTGGGTTCAGGTCCGGTGACTGTGGAGGTTCAGCTCATTTTTTATTAAGTACATAAAACTCCACATGTGTTCATTCATAGTTTTGATGCTTCAGTGAGAATCTACAATGTAAATATCAGTCATGAAAATAAAGAAAACGCACTGAAAAAGAGAAGGTGTGTCCAAACTTTTGGCTTTTGTACTGTAGCTCCTCCTGTTTAGATTAGACAGTTTTGAACATCTCTGCTGGATTTTCTCAGTCAGTTTTATGAGGTAGAGTCTCCTGGAATTCAGGCTTTCAGTTAACAGCTGTGCTGAACTCATCAAGAGTTAATTACTTGAATTTCTTGTCTCTTAATAAAGTGTTTGAGAGCATCAGTTAAAGTAAAGTAGTGAAGAGGTAGAGTTACAGGTATACAGTGAACAGTGAATATTTGAGTAATGTTCTAATCCAGATTATGAGAAGCAACAACTACTCAACTAAATAAAGAAAAAGAAAAATACTTTAAGAATAAAATGAATACTTCGAGAAAGTTATAATGATGAAACTGGCACTAATCAGGATCACCCCAGGAAAGGAGCAAGAACAACAGAGAGAGTTTCCAGCCTCAGAAACCACAAATTCACAGCTCCCCAGATGAGAGTATCTAAACGCTTTACAGAGTATTCTGGTTTGTTTAACACTGTTTTTAAGTTACTACATGATTCCTTATGTGTTCCTTTATAGACTGATAGACCACTTTACTATTCATTTACTATGTAGGAATGAGAAAACACTACTTCTGTATGTGTAGCTCAATAAATATTAACCATATCAGCATTATTATTATTATTATTATTATTATTATTATTATTATTATTATTATTATTATTAATAATAATAATATTATAAGTGGCAGTAATTGTAGTGTTAAATCGGATTTACCAGTTCCTGACATCATCCTCTATCTCTCTGGTGTCATCTTCCTCCTGCTCCTCTTCAGCTCTGTGTTCCTCCTGTCATCCTGTCAATCAGCGCCGTGTTTTACTGACAGTTCAGTAAATAAGGGTACCACCTGTCTGTGTTTCTCTCTCTCTCTCTCTCTCTCCCTCACTCCCATCATCCTCTCTCATTCATTCTCTCTTTGTCTCTCTCTCATTCACTGTGTCACTCTCATCTTACTCTCTCTCTCTCCGTTTCTAAATCTCTCTCCCTCTCTCTTCTTTTATCTCTCTTTCTTTTACCTCTCAGTCTCCAAAACACTCTCGTCCTTTTTTCGTCCTCTTACCTCTCTATATCTCTTTCACTCTCTCTTACCTTGCTTTCTCTCTCTCTCTCTCTCTCTCTCTCTCTCTCTCTAAATGGCTTTCTTTTTTGTTACTCCCTCGTTCGCTTTCTCTTAGCAAACAAAAGAGTGACAAAGAAAGTGTCGCTCTCATGTTTGCTTTCTCTTTCTCTCTTTGTTTTGTCACTCTCTCATTTATTCTCTCTTTCTCTCACCCTTTCCCTCTCTTGTTCACACTCTCTACCACTTTCTCTTTCTCTCTTTGTTTTGTCACTCTGTTGTTCACTTTTTCTTCCTCTCTCTTTCTTTTAAACCTCCCTCTCTCACCTTTTTCTCTCTCAAAATCTCTCTGTCTCTCTTTGTTACTTTCTCGTTCACACTCTCTCTCTTTATTTCACTCGTTTGTGCACTTTTACTTTCATCTTGCTCTTTCTCTCGCTTAGCATTTAAGCTAGTAAATCGCTAAAACTTAGCGTTTTACTAGCTTAACTAGCTTAGCTATTTAGCCACTTAGCCTAACCACTCTACGAAAAATATAAATTAAAACTCTCCGTACCTGATAAACAGAAATAAAAAGCCTGTGGATAGGTGGGCACCTCTTTTCTCCTCTCCACTCCTCTCTTTATTTAGTATAAAAGTGACATACTAGTGACACATTTAATCCACAATTGTTGTTAATAAATTTGGGGATATATATAAAGCAATTTATGATGATCTTAAAATTATTGTGGATTATTTTGGATTAAAATCAGAGCAGTTTCTGACACCTACCTCTCCATTACACAGCATGCACAAAAAGGAAGAGGCAGAGTAGGGACAGGAAATATACTGTAAGAGACAATCCATATTAATATAGGAGAAATCTAACAGTAAAACATGTGTGTGTATTTGAACTCTGTTAAACTCCTGCTGTACGGTTTTAATGCGGTTGACTCGTGGTTATTGTAAATCCGGTTTGTGTGTGAGTGGTGAGAGTTTGAGCCGGGTGAACTCGACTGAACCGGAGGGCGACGGCGAGGATTTCAACCTTTTCTCACTCTGTGAGACTCTTCATCTAAAGGACTTTACCCTGCATTAAAGCTCCAGAACACTGCAGTCACAGAGCCCCAAACCAAACCCAGCCGTCCCCGCTGAACCCTGGCACAATGCACAGCGCCGGTGTTGTGCTGAATTCAGCACCCCCGCCAGGAAAAGCACCCCCTCTCGGGAGCGGGCACATACATCTTCTTGGCTTTAAATTTATTTAGAAAATAAAAAAAAGTACCCAAGATACTGTTCTAAGTTACGCTGACTCCTAAGAAATATACCTTAATATTGCTAAAATCAGAGCCCCCGCCATGAAAAGCACCCTCTCTCTACAGCTTCTTGATAAAAGCAATTTAACTTTACTTGGAAATACGCTCAGAGAGGGGGTGCTTTTCCTGGCGGGGGTGCAGAATTCGGCACGACACCAGAAACTGAAAGACCTCCGCGGTCTTTATCACAGAGAGAGAGAAAGAGAAAGAGAGAGAGAGAGACAGAAATAATCTCACACTAATGGACTCCTCCATCCCTCCCAGCTCCATATGGTTCTGGCCCAGTGGGCTAAGAGCCTTTCCCAGTTTCTGGAGTGCGGTCCTCTTCCCTCCGGCCCGTCACTCAGCCTCCTCCATCTGTCTGACCCGTTTATTCTGGAGCCAGTTTCCTCAGAGCCATCTTTAAACTGGGACTATAGTTTACTGACCCGTCACCTGATACACTTCAGACCAGAAACAGTACAACCATGACTGTAAAACAATGCTTCCTAAAATTACACACTAGGTAGGATTTCCTTGATTATTGAACTTTTTAAAGAAGTGAAATTACAGCTTGAAATAGGAGGAATAGCGGTGCTCTCGTGTCTGTGCCGGAACTCCTCTGAGCTCAAACCAGACTCTGTAAGTTTTCCTAGGCGGCCGCGACCAACGCTCGCGAGAACTGCGACCTGCTTTCCAGCACTGCGACCTGCTTTCAGACCTGTATGTAGTTCTAACAGTTCTACAAGGACTGCAAAAACCCGCTATTTGGAGTTGGTTTATTATTTACAGAAGCTAAGTAGTAGTGATGCAGCATCTTTTTTAGATGAACTGAATCCTTAGAATCCGTTCACTAAAAAGATTCGTTCATTCGAACGATGGTTATAGTGAGCTAGTATTTACATACACTGTATCTGATTCAGGTTTTGTAAGCTTAGCTTGCAGTAAATTGCCCCAAATTGAAATATACATTTTAGTGTGGGGCTTGTAAAAGCTGATTTTACTGATACTGTGTTTTTGTTTTAATATTATTTCATGCTGTGCTTGTTTGGTAAACACGCTGTTTTATCAGTTGTAGACGCAGAAGAAATGTCTTGTTTCAGTCGTGATTAGAATAAAGTAAACATTTCATGCTAAAAGAGACAAATTGATGATGTAGTTCAGATTGGTTGTAATTATTTTCATGTGCTTTTTACTTTCTGATGGAAAAAGTAGCTTACATTCAGGTGGATTGTCCATTATTTATGTACATTTTGGTAGTAATAACAGTCTACTGTATATATGTAAAATACATATATATATATGTATATGCTTATAAACATGTCTTTGTCTATCGTATCTCCATTCACAACGATCATAAGTTTGTACACATATGATAAGACGGTCCACTATAGAGGTGTAAATTATAAATATGTAGCCTATATGCTTATAAACAGGTCTTTATTTAACACATTTCCATTCACATATCATCTACAATCTCTAATGCTAAGTAGGGATCTCCTGATACAGTTAAGTGGATCTTAATTAGAACCAATCCATATTAATTTGATCTGATTGGGTATTGAGAGATTACTTTAAGCCTGATCCGGTTCCAGTTCTTTGTTTTTGCCGCTGTGTTCCAGCAGAGCAGAGCTGACATTTGTTTTGTTCTGATATTTTTCCAGTAATCATTCGAACTTTACTATCAGACAAAGAGGCGAGTGAGACCTGCAGTTCTTTAAATGTTGTTCTGGGTTCTTTTTGGATCTCCTGGATGAGTTCTTCATGCCCTTTTGGAGTAATTTTGTTCGGTCGGCCGGTCACTCCTGGGAAGGTTCACCAGTGTTCCCTTTTTTTTTTTCTCCATTAGTGAATAATAGTGAATCACTGTGGTTCTCTGGAGTGGTTGAATTTGTAACCTTTTATCTGCTTTACTTTTATGATCTTTTATCTGCTTAATATTGTCTGCTTAATTTCTTGATTCTAATTTGAATATTTAATCTTGATTAAAGTTTGTTTGATGATCTAAAAAATGTAAGTATGATAAAAATGCATCAGAATGCAAAAATCAAAAACTTAATTGCCCACAATAATTGGATACCCCTCACTCCTATGACAAATTGGATACTCTGTTTTCCAGAAAAAATAATCATAAATCATAATTGCCCAGAAAAATCGAATATTCTTAATTGCCCAGAATAATTGCATAAATTTAATTGACCACAATAATCGAATGATCTTAAATTTTCTGAATAATCAGATACTGAAAATTTCCCAGAATAATTGAATACTCTTAATTGCCCTGAATAATTGAATACTCTTAATTGGCCAGAATAATTGAATACTCTTAATTGCCCAGAATAATTGAATATTCTTAATTGACCAGAATAATTGAATATTCTTAATTGCCCAGAATAATTTAATACTCTTAATTGCCCTGAACAATTGAATACTCTTAATTGGCCAGAATAATTGAATATTCTTAATTGACCAGAATAATTAGATACTCTTAATTGCCCAGAATAATTGAATACTCTTATTGCCCAGAAAAAATGAATATGCTTTATTGCCCTAAATAATTGAATACTCTTAATTGCCCAGAAAAATCAGATACTCAAAATCTCCCAGAAAATCGGATACTCATTATTTTCTAGCTCAGAAATATTGAATACTCTTAACTGCCCAGAAAAAAAATTTATAGTTTTAATTGCCAACATATGAATTGGTACTCTGTCCTGGATCAATGCTTTAGTTGTCCAGGTGGACGGTTGTTTCCGGTTGAGAGTGCGCTGTTTTTGATTGGCTGCTGCTTCTGACCAGTGTTGAGTGTAAATTGCTCTGTGTAAATGATGTAAAATTTGATTGTAAAGAGTTCTTGGGTTTTTAGAAAGGCTCTATATAAGTGTAGCTTCATCCATTCATTTATTCTTGGCAGAGTTGAGGTGGTCTCCAATCTGAGTGAAGGTAATACAGCACGACGGCGTGGCGTATATATATATATATATATCTCCTCCCGCTGTAAATGTTCTATACTAGAGAGCAGATGAGAAGGAGGAGCTGTCTCTGAAGTGCTGAATAAGTTATGGAGAGGACATGTTCACGTAAAGAAAATGACATTTATAGCTCTTTAATGGAAATGGATATCACTATTCATTATCCCTCAGCCTGACGGAACGCCTTTAGCTCACCATCAGGCTTTCCTCCTGTATCAGAGCTTCTCTTTAACCACGCTGAAGCAGCCAGACAGAAAGCTTTTCCATCAGCCGGCCGAGCGGCAGATCGCTGATGTAGCGCTCGTTATCACATTATCACATTATCACATTAACACTGAGAAAAGAGCAGCACCTCTCTACTACTGCAGACGGCCTGCGTGTGGACACTGCTTTGGGTGCCCTAGTGAAAAAAAGTAGATTAAAGTATATTAAGCATTATTATGCTATAGTGCACTAAAGTGTTCTTGTAGCCACTTTATTATTAATCAGTATATTTAAAGAGAGCTTTTTAGTATAAAAACAGTACAAAAGTCTTACTTACAATTGTGCTAAGTGTACTTAACTGTACTAAAATGGAACCATTTTAAATATACTTAAGTAACATTTAAACACTATTTAAATTACTTCATGTATGTAACCCCATATATATTTTAAATATGTTTACAGTAAAATTATAATACAAGTATTTGAGTATTACAACTGTATCACTATTTATTATACACCAGGTACCATTAAATATATGTGATCTATATTTACATTAGAGTACAAATATGTTTCTTGTTCCTGTCTTGTTTTGTGAGTAGCACACTTCTAGTATATTTCATTATAAAATGTATATTTTAATATACTGTACTACAATTTTTAGTGTGTTACAAATTTACTTACAGTTTTCTGTTCGGCATTTGATGTGTTATTTAACACTGAATCCTGTACTGTATAATTTATATTTATATTTTTCTAATTATAATTACAGAGCATTGAAATACATTTAACTGTAATGTTAATGTAATACCTAAATATATTTTTTAACATTTTACCAGTAGTAATTTATTTATATGTAGTAATTTAATTTATTTTCTAAAAAGTTACATGATACATTGTACTTTTTACTACTTTTTACTACTATAACAGTTGTTTTTAACACGCTTTGCTAAAAATTTACAAAATCATATTTGTTAATAAGTATTTTAGAAGTATATTGATTTACATTAAACTAAAAGTGTATTTGTATAGTAGTCTATTTTATTTTAAATATACTATATTGTATGATCAAACTTTATTTTCAAACTTTTGATGAAAGCATAATATTAATGTAATTTTAATATGTTTTAAGTAAGTTTTTTATGCTGTTTTTACAGCATAGTTAGTATTATTAAGTATATATATTTTTTCACCAGGGCAAAGCCATTCATGTTACAATTAGGAAAGAGCAGCACAAGCGACCAAAGAAACCCACGAATTGGATTTTTTTCCATGTTAAAATTCAATAGCCACTATATTTTTATAGTTTAATGTGTAGTTCCAGTGTTTTATGGACATTTTCTTCATAACAAGCACAAAACATTTGCTAGTAGTTTGTCTCAGTAACTTTCTAGCTAGCTTAATTTTATGTTCCACATTAAATAGTGCAACAGCATTATTTTTTCATTCATTTTAAAACGTCTGGTTGTGTCTCTAGTATGAATGAATGCCATGTGAGCTGTTTTTTGCAAAAAAAAAAAAAAAAAAAACAAGTGCTCTGGTGATCCGGTACAACACTGCTTTAGTCCAGTGGAGGAGTGGGCAGGAAGAGAAACGATAGGAAGTGATAGGATAGAACAGCACTGCAACACAAGGAGGCAGCGAGACAAACAACAGTTAGAAATGTTTTAAAATAAAGACATTTTCACACTAATAACAGTCTTTGCAATGTCATATGTTACTTTACAACATGTGTAATAATGCCCTGCTAAGTGCAGTTCAGCCACTGACCTAGTCTTAGAGTCTCTGTAAAAAATCACCAAATTCACCGGAGATCCTATTTAAACCTGTAGTTACTCACACACAGAGGTGGGTACTCCAGTGGGTAGTACACCTATCTATCTCAATTGTACTTGGCTGGTGGTGTTTTTCCTCCATAGACTAATTCTAATCATTTGTTTCTTAGCTCTGAATTACTGGGTAAAGCATATAAACACTGATGTGTTATTCGCACAAATAACACAGGAATGAACTGCATGCTGTTCCTAGCGCTGTTAGTTATCTCCTATCTGACCAGACGGCGTCGCTGCCCGGCTTTATCTCTGTGTATGTGGGCGGTCCCAAGCCGAGGTGGGCGGGGCCATGAATACTAATTCACGGGTTGATGTAGACACGGTGCTTTTCCTGATCGACTCGTTTTGTTTTTCTGAATATTTTCTTTGTTGTATTTCACGAACAACAAGAAAAAGAGGATTTTAGCAGAAGAAGACCTTTGAAAACAGAATTAAAGAAATAAAGAAATGAAGAACTTCAGTTTAAGAGTATAAATAAAGCAGAGGTCATCACACCCAGAAACATCACTAATGTTACCATCGATGGAGAGAAAGTGCAAAAGTGTTGGACAGCTTTTCCTGCTTTGATCAATTATTTACAACAAAAGGATCCAGCAGTCAAGCAACTTGACACAGATTGGCTCTCAGCAGAACAAGGACAAAGCAGCTGGAGAAGATCTTCAATTGTAATGACCTGCCTCTACCAACAAAGATCAGAATTATCTGTGGTGATGACGGACAACAAAAAGGTGCATTGATTCGTTTCAACGCTGAAGCTGGTGAAGAATTCTGAGAGAACCTTAGATATCTATAAAAACAATAAACTGGATCAGGGGCGATGCCTGGCCTGAGCTTCCGGGGCTTTAGCCCCAAATAATTATCCAGTAGCCCCGAATCATTTCGCTCAGCTCAGCTGTTCTATTAATGAGGAGACAGGTCGCTAAGCGCTGTGTGAATGGAAAATCTCTTAACGCTAATCACTGTGCCAGTTTAAGGATAAAGTTATGCCTTTTAGAAAAAACAGCCAATCAGCTTGCTGGTTTTGCGGAGCGCAGTGGGCTAGTAGGGAGGATTTTTGAGATCTTACAGTAGGTTGCAGCGCTGATGTTGCAACATATCGGGATATATTTAGATTTTTCTAAAAGAAAGGTAACGGTAGATTAACCATGTAAAGTGTGATGAGATTATTTGATTGTTAAAAAGACTCGTCTCTGAATCAAAACACACAGATTAAACCCACTGTGTGATTAATAAATTACAGCCTGTGACTATAGTCAGTTAGCTTAACTTTAGAATTAGCTAGCTTAGATAAGTAAGATAGTCAAGGTTTGAGAAAATAAAACAATATATGTTTAACTTGCCCAGATGTGCCTCATCAGCCAATAACTAATTCTATTTTTAAAATGTTTGTATTAATTAAGGATTGCAGAACATACTGTAAGATATAAATAATTTAAATGTATTTAGCTAATCAGTTAGCTAGAAGCTGGATTTTGTGGATCGCCAGAATTTAGTACTATACTTAGTTTTAATGAAATGAAATATAAATGTAATAAAATATATCAGGACACTTATAATCTGGGGCTATATATATATATAATTAACTGGGCTAAGCCCCGGATCTTTACATACCCAGGCAACGCCCCTGAACTAGATCCTTCATCAAGTCAAGCCAAACCAAACCTCTTACTTCTTAAAACCTTATATAGTTTTTAGTAGTATATAAGGTTTATAGTATATTATTGGAAGGCGCTTTACAGTACAGATGGACGATGTGTACTGCAAAAGCAACTCTTAAAAGAAGTGGAATATTCTGCAGTTAAGCAAAAGGTCTTATTCAAACAGTATTTCTCTTGCTTAAGGCAAAACTAAAGGTTTCTACCTGATAGAACACAGTGGATCAACACCAGCAGATGACAGACATGACTCTCCAAACCATCACTGATCATCAGTAAATTTTACATTTCATTTAAAGTAAATCAAGGGAGCAGAGTCTGGAGGAAGAGTGGAGAGACACTTCATGATTTTTCCCTCTGCTGATAACTACTTTTACGGAGATGTGGATTTCATTTTCCAGCAGGACTTGGCACACTGCCCACACTGCCAAAAGTACCAATAGGTCTTATATAATATTCAAATTTTCTGAGACACTGATTCTTGGGTTTTCATTGGGTGATTCTTGGGTAATCACTGAAATAAAGTAACTTTTTAAGAATTTTTGGATGCAGCTAAGGCATTACGAATCCTAAAGAACCAATCAGAAGACAGGACGTTCTACAGAAACTATCCATCTGGTTGTCAGCTGATCATTTCAGTACCTGCATCTTCTATGTAAATGTTAATTGCATGACGCCATTGGCGAACTGGAACTGGAACTGCTGCGGCTTCCTCTGAAGATTTACACTTAAACAGATCACATGTGATCAATCACTGCACACATCATTACACCATTACATGCAGGAGCGCTCCTCACGCTCTGGAGGCAGGAAATCATGTGTTAAATGATTAATGTTGACTGGAGCGCTCGTTTAACATGATCTATTCCTGTGCTTCTACAGATCAGTGAGAATCGGTCTTTAAAGTGACAGAATTCTGACTTATCTCACATTTCTGGACTCCAGTGAGGAAAAGTGAGGCAAATCCAGTCTGCTGTACACTGATCAACATTTCAGCTTTTATTTCTAGGTATTTACATCTGGATTTGATATATAGTTCAGGAGATTCAGCACCTTCTTTCTGAACCCACCCATTTTTATTATGAGTTAAAGTATTGGAACAGATAAACCTAAAGTAAATTAAAGAGAATAAGACTTAATATTTAGTCTTTTATTTCCAGGCTGCAGTGGGGTTTTGGGTCATTATCTTATTGCATGATGATGATGATGATCTCCAGATCCGTATTTTTTTTTAATTATTTAATTAAATTCATACATAAAATGTAGGACGACGTTTTAGGGCCAAACCAAAAAACAACAGTTCACTTCGAGAATAAAGTCGTAATATTACGAGTTTAAAGTAATAATATTACGAGAATAAAGTCATAATATATGAATAATATTCCGACTTTATTTGCGTAATATTATGACTTTACGCTCGTTATATTACGACTTTAATCTCGTAATATTATGATTTTATTCGCGTAATATTACGACTTTAAAATCGTAATATTACAACTTTAATTTCGTAATATTACGGCCTTATACCTGTAATATTACGACCTTAATCTCATAATATTACGACTTTAAAATCGTAATATTACAACTTTAATTTCGTAATATTACGACCTTATACTTGTAATATTACAACCTTAATCTCGTAATAGTACGACTTCATCTCGTAATTTTACGACTTTAAGCTCGTAATATTATAACTTTATTAGCGTAATATTACGACTTTAATATCGTAATATTACGACTTTAATATCGTAATATTACGACCTTAATCTCGTAATATTACGACTTTATTTCATAATATTACGACTTTAAGCTCGTAGTATTATAACTTTATTCTTGTAATATTACGACTTTAATGTCGTAATATTACGACTTTAATATCGTAATATTACGACTTTAATCTCGTAATATTACAACTTTAATTCTCATAATATTACGACTTTAATCTCGAAGTGAACTGTTTTTATTTATTTTTTGTATGGCCCTAAAACGCTGTCGTAAAAAATGTTTCTGTATAGTTCATTAAACATTAATTAAGATTAATGAGCTTTCCCAGAATAAGCCACTCAAGCTTAAGCCATGACACTACCTCCACCGTGTTTCACAGACGAGCTGATATGTTGTTTGAGATTATGATCAGATTTCTTTCCATCACACTAGTAAAGATGAATCTTTATCTCATCAGTTTATAATCAGTCCACAGGATTTAGTCTCTGAACTTCTTTGTAGATGCGGATTTCATTTTCCAGCAGGACTTGGCACACTGAGACACTGATTTTTATGTTTTCATTGTCTGTAAGCTTCATAATCATCATCAATAAAAGTAAAAAATAATAAACGCTTAAAATAGGTCACTCTGTGTCAAATACATCTATATAATATATTATATGAGTTTCACATTTTCAACTAAGTTACTGAAATAAAGTAGCTTTTCAATGATATTCTATTTTTTTGAGATGCACCTGTATCTACTGTATCTCCATAAAACAGACCCCAGTATCCGAACCTATACATAATAAAATAGTTATAAACATAAGCATATAAATCCTCACAGAATATTACCCCCATATTTTCCTCAGACAGCATCTAAACTGTACAAAAAGCCCAGAGAGCGGAAAATAAATGCCAATATATCGACTCTTCAGAGCCGCAGTTCTGAAATGATGTTATTTAACACAGACAGGTACGAGCGTCTCTGAACAAAAGCCAAACAACTGTGATTTTCTCTCCATCAACACCCCCCCCCCCATACACACACACACACACACACACACAATCATCTCACCTAAACACAGCAGATCACAGTCTTTCTTCACCTGCGTTTTCATTTCAGGGTAAAGTATCAGTGGAGCTGAATCTCAGCAGGTGCTGCTGGAGAACACCAGCCCGGTGTATAATCTTCCACCAGTCTTTCAAATATCTGTGTAAGATACTGACACCAGCAGAACCTAAAATAAGAAAATGTACAAAAATGACACACATAGCCAATAGAAAAATATATAAAATAATTTCATTCACAGTATATATATGTAACATTGAGGAGGAGGCCGGATGCAAACGCAAGTCACTTTTATTAGACATTAAGAAACTAACAAAGAACAAAACACTATGGAATAATATAACAAAAAGGTATCTAAAACAGACAAACCAAGTCTCCCTGAAGCTGTGGGAGTCTCCCGCATTTCGGTAGTGGCTCCCTGATGCCCGCGAGTCACATATAATCTCCCGGAATTCAGAACGAATGCCCCAAACACCACACAGGCCACAGACTTTTATTCTCTAATTGCGTGTGGGAAGGAGAGAGAGAAAACAGAGAGGGTTCTGATTGGCCTGTTCTCTGCAAAGAGTCTGTGAGACAGCCAATCAGTTTTTAGTGTGGGCGGGCAGTGTTTTCCCCCCTCCCGGACGGGATTTGTTCAGTGAGTGAGAGAAAGCAGATCATGGCGGAGGCAATATTAATAATTATTGTAATTTGATATCAAATGTTTTTGATGTTGTGCAATTTTTTGTGATATTGTAACTGTCAATTTGGCAAATAAAGGCTTTTTTTCCAAAAAAAAAAAAAAGGGAAAGCAGAGGCAGGGCCTTCCAAAAAGAAAAAAGATAAAACTCATTTCACCTCTGAATACTCTAATTAAAAAAAAAGTAAAATTGATTACTATAAAAGTACAGTTTCGTTAGCCTTTGGTGAGTGTGCAAATTATTATTATTTTTTTTTTTGGTGGGGGGGGGGGGGGTCGGGGGGGTTGTTGGGATGTTAGTGGTAGGGTAACCTCCCTGAAATCAACTTTTGCAACTTGGGATGTCTGCTGAAACAAAACACTATGAACCAGAAGATAAACTAAAATACTGAAACAAACCAGCCAAAATAACAAATAAAGAAATAAACTACATAAAGCAAACCTTGAAAACTAGTGATGTCAAACTCGAAACGCGGAATCGAACTGAATCGATTCATTTGAATCATGATGTTCCGAAACACTGTTTCGAAGTCCGTATCAAAAGAGGAAAGCCACGTGACTGTTCCTAAAACGGGTTTCGTTACGTCACGCAGTTTCGAAACGTTTCGAATCTTTTCGCACGTTTTAGTCCGCGCTGAAGTTCAAGCAGCTGGTCTGAAATCAGAATGATTGGTCTCATATCTGCCCAGAGGAAAAGAAGACCCTATGGATCACTGGCTCAGACACTTTGCCGTCTTTCCTCATTTGTTTTAAATAACACAAAAAAACTCTCAATTCTCAATCTGTTCCACTGAGGAACAGATCCTGTTTATTAATAAAAACAACTGATTCCTTGTAATGTTTAATAAATAAAGTATTACACAAGCATTTCCCTACCTTGCAATGTAAAATGAATAATGTCCGCTATAAAAAACACTGACTAACAGTGTATCATAATGAAAAATACATCTTAATGACATCATTAAAACAACCCTGTTCTCTGCAAAATGATATGTTTTCATGACTCAATTTTTTTTAATTTTTCACAAAAATCACTTCTGTCCCTGTTAAGAAAAAGTTGTGGATTTAGGCCCTGGTTGCCCACTAGATGTCACTGTGGCGTGTGATGATTCGAACGTCTCACAAGATCGAATCATTTTTCGAATCAATTGGTTCATTTGATTCGATCTCCCAAAAGCCCCACTTTTGCCGTCACTATTGAAAACTGAAGACAAAAAACACAGCAGGTCTGAGGCTTAACAAAACATATAAACACAATCTAAACAGAGAAACAGCATAAGGTCAAACAAAAAGCACGACAGATAACAAAGGAGCACATGGTGTTATTTATACACAGGCAAACATAAGGGACACCTGTGGGAGCTAACAAGGGGGCGGGGTTACAAATGAGACAAGAGGTTACAACACTAACGGCTGGGGCGGAGACAGAAGGATAACCAAAACAAATGCCATGTGACACAAGACAGGAAAACAGAGACAGACATAGGCTAAGGTGTGACAATATAATATTTTAGTATGAAAATGACTACTTATAATACATATTTGACAAATTCACTTCACAGACACACTACAACAAGATTCTGATATAAAAATATAGAAATACACTGGGACATGTGTAATATTGCTTATTTATCTTTCAACTTAACTTTTAACTTAAACATATTTATAATATTTTTAATGAATTCCCTTTTTAATACCCACTTTTTAATGTATTTTAATGTAAAACATTTTTAAATCATGAAAACCGATCAAAAGAGCTGATAAAAACAGATCATCCATCCTTAAAACATCCAGAATACTACATTTAAAGGCCTTACGCTTCATATTACACTGTTTTTAACACTTTTTAACACATATTGTAAGGGGGTTGGGGAGCAGAGGCTCTCCAGCCCAGAGGGTTGCAGAATCCAATTGCAAAGCAGTAGATCTCAAAGCAGGTAAACCCAAGAAAAAGGGAAATAATACTACTAATAATAATATTAATAATACTACTACTACTACTACTACTACTACTACTACTACTAATAATAATAATAATAATAATAATAACAACAATAATAATAATAACAACAACAACAACTGTTAGTATATATATATATATATATATATATATATATATATATATATATATATATATATATATATTAATAAGATATATAATAATATTATATAATAATATTATACATGTAAATCTTAATTTTAAACCCCGCTCCACGCGGGGATCGAACCGAGGCTGTCGCGGCCCAATGCTCTAACCACTACACCAGCGAGTGGATTGGGACGCGGCCGCTTTAATCGCCCTTTAAGAGCCTCCGCCGAAAGGGGCGGAGCAACGAGAACGGGCGGAGGAGGAAAATGGGTGCAAAACAAAATCACGCCTAGCGTGAGTGAAAGAGAAGGGGAGAATGTAAACAAGACTCGCCGCGGAAGCTAACGGCTACCTCTTATGGCGCGAGGTAAAAACAAAAGAGCTTCCAAACTAAACAAAGAAGTGAATTGGGGTGCTTTTGGATTAAACGCTGCTCCACCAGAGAGAAGAGGAACAGCGAGGGGAGAGGAAAGGTTAGCACACCGCGTGCCTCGCAGCGGCTACCACACACACACAAACACAGACACACAGACCCGAGAGAAAGGGGGGTTAGCCGCGGAGCACACCGCTCAACACGACTACACCACACTCGAGAATATAAAGGGACAGAGGAAGCTACTTATGCGGGAGGAGTATGCCAGCGGTGCTGGATCATACTCTCTCCCAAGGGATAGCAGGAAGAGAAGGGGAAAAAGAGCAGAGGCTCGGTCTAGAAACCGGCATAGATTCGCTCCCACGAGCTTCAAAGATCCAGCGCCGAGTGGTTGGTTGGCGTTGCTTTTAAAGAGCTCAAAGCAGGTGTTGGTAATTAGCCAATCAACCCTCGGCGCTGGCCTGGCGCACCCTCCGATGCCCCGGAGGACGCCCCCGTCGGCCACCAGCCCTTACACATATTGAACTCTTTAAAGACACTTTTAACCAGACACTGAATTCTACCAACCTCTCCCCACCTTAAAATAATTATAATTATAATTATATTTTAAACCAATCTCCTGTTAGTGCAATATAGAAAAATGCTAGCACATAAAATATGAGAATTTGTGTGAAAAATAAATAAACTAAATAAAACCCATTGCATTGGCTTTGTAACTAAGTGCCAAATACTTAATCGGCTAATTCTTAAAACTGGCCATCAGCTGCCGGAGCCCCGAGAGAGAACAGTTGGCACAGTTTGTCTTGCTGTCTGTCTGGGCGGGTACAGTAGAAGGTGCTCTTCTTTACCCTGCTAGGGTGATGTGGATCAGAACAAGGCTGCGTCTGTGAGCTGATGTATCAGAACCAAGTTGCTGTGCTCAGGGTTCATACACCTTTTACAGTTTAAAATTCAAGCACTTTTCAAGCACTTTCAAGGCCCAATTTCAAGTTTTTTCCAGCGCCTTTCAGCTGTGGTAAATTAATGATAACGATTATGGATTTATTGGTGTCCGTTTTACACAATTTAAATACCATTACATTACATTACATTTGGCAGACGCTTTTGTCCAAAGCGATTTACAATAGTCAAGTACAAAAGTAATAGAAATTAAGGTAAAAACATCTTTAGACAGGGCCTAAAGGAGGTCAAAGGGAAATAATAGGATAGAGGAGTAAAGGAGGGGAATATACCAATACCAATGTTTTTCACCGCATTGTTTACCCTATTCATTTAATTGAGCAGTTACTGTTATATGTCAAATTTGGGGGTGAGCTGAGAGCATTTATACATACATACACTCAAAATAATAGATTTGCTTTTTGTCACACTGCAAGAGATGGTATTATGTTCATGTGAACACAATCAGAATTGTGTTTGGTAATAGCAGAAGGAGAAGAAATTTAATCAAATGTTTTATGATTCAAAATCTATCACCTGTCTGTAGAGTTTGCTTGCTATCCAACTTGATTGGGTCAATAATGAAACTGGGGCACAAAAGATCACTAGGCAAATAACTTTCAATCATTTTTTAATGAATTCAGAGGTGGGTATCCCAGGCCCAGAAAGTAAAAATGCAATCCAGGGTTTTGTACCAACCCACTGAGCGGCTTTGCTGCAGATAAAAAAAAAACCCTGGGTTGGATTTTTACTTTCTGGACCTGGGTTACCCACCTGTAGTATTTTCCTGACGATTTAGTTTTTTGTACAGTCTGGACTCAAAGTCATCGTTTGCTTGAGTGTTAAAAAGTAATAAATGTAATAAAACTATATATTTTTTTACAGTTAAACATACACTAGGGTAGCACGGTTTGACAGGGTAGCAGAACTCGACAGAACACCTGCACTGTTAACGCGGCGTCAGCATCCTCCGATCTCCGGGGCTTGTATCGCGGCTTCAGTGGCTTAGAACGACTCGCTCAGCAGCACTGTTAACCCGGCTTTTGGCTTTTAGCAGAGCTAAATCGGCTCGTTTCAGCGCGTTTCACGGCGCTGTAGCGGACCCAACAGCAGCTCGTTGGAGGACGGTAACTCAGTGTTAACATTGCCGGGCTGGGTTTAGCCTAATAGTACATTATACGTGTAACTCCAAACGTGTAAATCCAAAGCTTGGCTTTTAGCATAGCTAGCTAACTTTCCTGCTTTCAGTGTTTTAAAAAACACAAAGGTGCAAACAGAGCCGATTCCTCGTAAACCAACTCCTCTTGGATTACGAGAAAGATCCGGACTTTGTAATCTCACATACGTGGAGGCGTGAGCGAAGCCTTTTTTATTTTATGCTCTGCAATTTTTTTCTTTAAGTGTACTTATTTAGTCAGGCAGTTATTTGTTGTAATGTAAGTGCAGTTACAATTTCAAGCACTTTTTCCAAAATTCCAGCACTTTCCAGGCCTGGAAAACAGAATGTTAAAATTCAAGCATTTCAAGCACCCGTACGAACCCTGTGTGCTGTGCTAGTCTTCACCCTCCATGATGAGCAAGCGACACACTGATTGGTTTATTTAACGTTACGTCCAAAAATAACCAGACCTTTGATTAATTAAGGGAATCATGCACTTTGAGCCACGCACTGCGTACTGTTCCCTTTGTTACGATAGCAAAGACACAATGACATGCCCAAAATCAAGCTGCACGGTTGGCGACTCTCCTATAGATCAATAAAACAGGGTCCATAATGGTTGTAGAGGTTGTATAAAATGATATTGGTAATAAATGTCCTTCAAGAACATAAAATATGTAGGTTTGTAGCTTTTGGGCTAGTTATATTTAGTTACTATATAGAAATGCACCATCACTATCTGAATTATTATGGTACATAGGAACTATTGACCAAATCAAATTGAATCAAATCAATTACCTTGGTGAAAACTTTGGTGTAAATTCCTTCTACTATGCAGAGAACATTTTTTACAACATAAAGTAGAGTAGAATACAACAGAAAATATACAATTAACTTAAACAATGTACACAGTAACTTACAACAACTGTTTTGGAAAAAGAAGTGTAATGGGATGGAGTAGCTCTCCAGCCCAGTGGGTTGTTAAACCCAATTGCAGAACAGTTGATCTCAAAGCAGGTAAACCCAAGAATAAAAAATTAATAAATACACTGCAAAAAAACTAGACAAAATATATGCAAATTAACCCCTTAACGCCTGAATTTGCAACAACAGGCAATATGGTCTATTTGGGGTAAATTTGGTATGTTGCAAATTTGCTACAGCAGACATAATGGTCCATACTAAGATAACAATAACAGAGTAATATAACAGTGAAAAATCAATGTTTTATTTATGCACCCAACAGCAGGCATTCAATAATAAATAACACCAATTACTGTCACCAACACAATATACACAAATATTACAGGAAACATTTCATTAATTTGAATTCTAGATTCATTTGAATTGTAAATTGTCAAAGGTTCCTAGGTCCGTGGCGAATATGCACTAACAGGCATTGGGGGAATGCAGGCGCTATCTTGGCAGGTTGATTGAATCAAACGGTTAGTCGCATATTTGCAACAACAGGCGTTAAGGGGTTAAGACAAATATATGTATATTAAGCAAAAAAATAACTGCCAATGGAGTAAGCTCAATTTTCTTAGTAAGATTTCTTACAAAAAAGCAATGGCCTCAAAGTCTCAAAATGTGTTTTTGGACACAAGAATCAGAATAACTTAATTGCTGCTTGATTGTGCTTATTTTAAGTTTAGATAACAAAGTTTAGATAGCAAAATAACCCAACACTTACACAATGCTTAATAAGACAAAAGGTCTTATCAGAGAAGAAAATAAGATTTATTGCATTAAATGTAGAAAATTCCACTTGCTAAGATTTAGTTTTGTGCAGTGTAAATAAACAAATACACTGCTCCTCACACGGGATCAAACCCGTGTTATGTTAGGGTCGCGCTCCAATACACTACCGCTGCCCCGTCTAGTGAATTGGGACACAACCGAGGAAAAAAAAAAGTCCTTATAAGGGGATAGGGAGCCCGAGAACGAGCGGAAACTAAATACACGCCGCAACAAAGAGAGAGACAGGGGAGGAATATAAACAAAAGCTCACCAGAGAAGCATTTTGTTTTATTTATTTATTTTTTTTTCATTATCGTCTATTATAGTTCAAACAAACAACCTCACAGGCCAGATGTTTCATGCTTGTTGGCCACATTTGGCCATATTGCCGACCCCTGCCTTACACTGTAGACATATGGTATTGCACATTGCTGTAAGTAATATAATACAGGAAATTGACAAATCCTGCACCTAACAGCTGGGGTTATGCATAGGGCTCAGCCAGGATCTACTACTCACTCAACTAACAACAATAGCAAAACCACCACAATCTGATACTGGCTCGACAAGAATCCAGAAGCACAGCCTAACACTATGTTCATGGTCCATTGCCTCAACTGCCAAGTAACAGACCTACCAAAAAATAACCTATGAACACATAGAATCCCTCCTTAATCACTTCCTTTAACTATGGCAACAACACACTTACCTAAGCACAATCACACACAATAAATCACATTATAAGTTGTGTGAGCAGAACACAGCAACCACTACCATCTGATACTGGCTCGACAAGAATCCAGAAGCATAGCGAACTATGTTCATGGTCCGTGCCTCAACTGCCAAGTACTCAGACGTCTACAAAAACTCATGAGACAAATTATTACAAGAGCAGGACCACACCAATCCCCTTCATCCAAACTTTAACACAAACTTCAGTGCAAGCTCTTCTCAGGGGTCATCAGGCAGGCACCTTCCTTCGTCAGTGTTTCGCTGAATTAGGCCCACGACACCTCCAGAAGGCTCAACAGTGAAGTCTGGCGTCCCAGACCCACCCCCCTCCAAGCTTGCTGTAGAAGCACAAACTCACTCCCTTCCCCACACAGCCTCAGCCCTTCTGAACCACAACCACTGACTAGATCTTTCAGCTACATCTGACAACTCCTTCACTACAGTCCTTAGCACACGACCTCTAATTCCGAATTCAGACAGCAGTCTTGTGGCAGACTTCGCAACAAAGCCTCTAGTACCTACCTCTACCGGTCTAATATACGCTTGCCACCCACGCTCTCTCACCTCAGCCACCAAGTCTGTATACTTCAGCCTTTTCCTTTCATAAGCTCCATCTACCTCGTCTTCAAACGGAACAGTCAGCTCTATAAAATACACTATCCGCTTACTTTCAGAGTACAACACTACATCCGGCCTCAAGGTTGTAACCAGAATGCACTGTGGGATCTGCAGTTTACTACCTACATCCACTAATAACTTCCAATCTCGTGCATTGGCCCACTTACCAGCAGTTTTCAAGCACTGTGCTGTTTCTCCACTATGCTGCCCCTCACGCACAAACGTTATTACCCTACTGCAACCTACCACGGGCATGTTATTAACTTCTAACCGTTTCTTATCAAGTGCACCTGCAAGAGATCTAAGTACCTGATTATGCCTCCATGTGTAGCGCCCCTGGGATAGACTCACCTTACATGCCGACAAAATGTGCTTCAGCGTGCCACTTCCTGCACATAGCTTACAACTTGGATCCTCACCCACCCACTGAGCAAGGTTTTGTGGCGTTGGCAGAACATCATATGTAGCTCCCAAAAGAAACTTTATACGGCCTGTATCCAATCCCCATAACTCTCGCCAGGTGATTAAACAGGTGATAAAAATTAAAGCGTAAAAGTCCAAAAAAAAAGGCTCCGGTTACATAAGTTCAGGCTATGTTTGAAGTTTAATACATGACTATTTATAATTCAGAGATGAACGGGGAGTTACCAACATGGCAACGCACTTTGCTGAACACTTTCCCCAGATGTTCAGCCATATGTACGGCATCACTACAGCACGGCTAAAACCTTCGGATTTTACAGTATTAAACCTGTTTCATCTGCAGTTTACAGCTCGTCTTCCCCCCACAGCGGGAGATTACCCACCCCGAGACAACCCACACCATCTGCCTACTGATAGAACGATAGAACGAGAGAGAGAGAGAGAGACAGAGAGAGAGAGAGATACACATAGACCTGGTTTTCCATCATTAACAGATTAAGCATTTGAACTGTTCGCGTATCTCAGAAAAAGTACAGGAGGAGATTACCCTTTTAAATGTGTGTATTCTAACCATATCAGGAAATGAAATATATATATATATATATATATATATATATATATATATATATATACTGACCTCAGATCAGCCGAACATTAGCAAGGCTGCTAATGGTGTTAGATTTTGTGATCTGTGCAGCTTTTCTCTGTGTGAACAGCAAATTCTTTAATCTTTTCCTTCCTCATCACTAACATTAACATAAGGCAATCTCTAGCACTTTAAACTCAGCATGCAGTTCTCTCTCAGGTAGGTACAGGGTTTAGAGAATGAAACTAAAACAGCTGGTTTTAGAGCACAATAATTGATTGTGGTGACGGACAGTTCTGGTGTAAACAGGAGAGTTGAGGTGCACATTGAATTCTGTGTGATTTGTTAAGCCGTGGTTTTATGTTTTTTGGATACAATCCGGGTTAGCACCCGAACATCCCTTTCAGACAGCTTCCTCTTACAGCGTCCACAGTTAATCCTGTTGGATGTGGTTGGTCCTTCTTGGTGGTATGCTGACATTACCCTGGATACCGTGGCTCTTGATGCATCACAAAGACTTGCTGTCTTGGTCACAGATGCTCCAGCAAGACGTGCACCAACAATTTGTCCTCTTTTGAACTCTGGTATGTCTCCCATAATGTTATAGTGTGCATTGCACTATTTAGAGCAGAACTGTTAAAGCTCTTACCCTGCTAATTGAACCTTCACACTCTGCTCTTACTGCTGCAATGTGCAATTAATGAAGATTGAACACCAGGCTGCTCCAATTTAACCATGAAACTTAAAATCTGTGTAGCTGCATATGAACGGTTTCAAATACACTTGTTAAGGAACGTAAGTTTAGTCTACTGAAATCCAATAATGTTAGTATAAATCTGTACTGCAGTACAAGAGTATCATTCAGAAACGTGTATTACTTTATTTGTTTCACCATCTTTAGAAGTAACTTGCTTTAAAACATTTTAATGTTAGCATAATTTAAATGCAACAAAACTTAAAGTCTTTTACTTTAATTAACATTAGCAGTAAATCTTAAAATAACAACACAAATATAAAATAGTAAAACAATAAAAATATCTAATATAAGCTTTTTAAGTGACTAAAATTCACTGAACTTTACAAGAAATAATTAATTTCCCAGCTTGCTCACTCATTGGACTTCCCTTACTCTCCTGGTCATGTGACGCTACAGCGTTCACGCTCACCGAGCTTCTGATTGCTCACACCTGGACTGCCTTGCATGAATACCCCCTTTTCCTTTGTTCTCTTTCCAGGTATTGAATATTCTACAAAGCATTTCTATTTTTTTTGTGTGTATTATTGACATCTTTTTGTATTTTGTCTTTTTTTTCTAATATTTTTTGCCTCGCTCTTCCTAATGTTTGTTACCCTGTGCCAACCTTATGTATTTTGTATTCAGCCTACTCCTTGGTGTATTTAATTCTATATGACCCTGTGTTGCATTGTCCTTAGTGGCTTAGCTTTTTCACCTTTCATTACTTTTTTATTTTTATATTTTAAGTAGTTAAAAAAACACTACTTTTACTTTTACTTAAAGAGTAAAAAGCTTGAGTTGATACTTCAGCGTCTACAGATATCAGTCCTGATGCTGTCAGTTATCCTGCTGTGGACACTGAACTTAACCAAAAAGACTTCCCTTACTCTCCTGGTCATGTGACGCTACAGCGTTCACGCTCACCGAGCTTCTGATTGCTTACATCTGGACTGCCTTGCATAAATACCCCCCTGTTCCTTTGTTCTCTTTCCAGGTATTGAATATTCTATTAAGTGTTCTATTTATTTTTTTCTGTGTTATTGACATCTGTTTGTATTTTGTCTTTTGTCGACTACACTTTTGCCTCATCCTTCCTAATGTTTGTTTATCTGTGCCAATCTTATGTATTTTATATTCAGCCTACTCTTTTTCGCCTTGTCCTTGCCTTTTGGATTTACCATATTTGACCCTGCCTGTCTCTGACTACCCCTTTAAATCTGCTTTTAGCCACAGTGCACCAGCGAGCTGGAATTCACTACAGGAAACTCTAAAGCTCAGCTCGCTGGAGTCACTAAATCATTTTAAACTCCTAGTTTCTAACCACCTTCAGACAGCCTGCCACTGTTTTAGGTCATTTTATTTTTTTTATGATTTGTTGTGATTTAAGTTTCTTTATTTTATTTATTTATTTATTTATTTATTTATTTTTGGTTAACTTTTTAGTTTTCTTATGTTGGTTTGTTTTAGCTGTTTTTAGTTTCTTACTTTTTCTTGTATTATTAGTTATTGCTTGTTTATATTTGACTATTTTATGTGTTTAGTTTTTTATTTATTCATCTGTAGTTGAATTTTCATTAGTTCTATTACCTTTTTTTACCTATGATTTTATGATTCCTACTCTTAAATTATTATTTGTACCTTATTTGTATTATATCTTACAATTTTTAAAAAAATAATTATTATACCTTATTTTAATGCTGTTTTTTATGCTTTTTTATTACTTATTCTATTCTATCTACTTTTTTGTTGTTGTTATTTCTGTCAATCCCTTCCCTATGTAATTGCTTGGCTGCATTGTAAATGAGGGCCACCCTCAATGTACTCCGAGTTTAACCCTTGTGTGGTGCTCATATTTTTGTTACTCGTTTACTTTGTTACTTGTATTTAATTCAGCAAAATTAAGCAATTTTACATTAAAATGCTTTACACATGCTAGCTTCACCTAAATTGCAAGCAATATAAACAGCTTACATGGTTAATATTTGCCCTTTACCTTTCTTATGTTACATTTCTTTCAAAAAGTGCTACTCTTTTTTTTATTAGTTTTTTAATAAAATGTAAAAGAAAATGAATTAAACTCAAGATATGAGTAGAAAATTTGTTTAGTTTCAAATTTACAAATGAAGCAATGTTTATTAGCCCTTGGCCAAACATACTGTATGTAATATAAATGTGTGTGTGTGTGTGTGTGTGTGGGGGGGGGGGGGGGGGGTGTACAGTGTGTGTTTTTTTGAAAATGTGTTTTGATATATGTTTTTCACAAAAATGAGCCAATGCCAATGAGTTTGAGTTAGAAAAAATATTTTTTTATATCATTTGGAGAAAAATGAAAACAGGTCCCACAGACCCGAACACCACACAAGGGTTAAATAAAGGTTGATTGATTGATTGATAAGCCTTTCCCCTGTGTTAATAAATTGTGTGATTTTAAACCCTAGTATCTACACTTCTATCTACAGAGTAATGCATGTAAATACTGTGCTTTTCACACCTTTGTTAAAAACTTCTAAAAATGTTTAATTGTTGTATGTTTTAAATAAAATATCGGCCTTTATTCCGATGCACATTTATTTGCATTTAAAGCTGAGTATATACCTGTTTCCTCACCAGGGAGGAAAGGCAGACGTGCCTCAGAGGTTATTCAGAACTAAACGCTACAACTGTCCTCGTTTCCTCACCGCAGACTTTCTGTAAACCGTTTCTTCTTCTGCTCTGTGTTCAGTGAGGATGTAGCAGTGATCTGCATTTCCCCGCTCCGGCGTGTGAGAGGATGCCAGCCACGGTAATGTTGATTAAATATTCATCGAGAGCCACCAGCTGGCTTCCCGCTTCCCTCCACAAGAAACAATGGCTGATAAAACGAAGGGGCCCTTGAAAAGTCCTCGAGCGAGTCGCACGGAAGGGCGCGGCTCCGGCCTCGGGTAGCCTCGGCTCGCTGGCACGCTCTCTGATTCTCATTAAAAGTAGTTTTCTGTCTATCAAATGCCTCTACTGTCAATTTTAGACTCAACCATAGTGTAAAAAAGTAGATAATAATGCAAAGAAAACAAGTTCATATTCATAAAGTAGTTTTAAGAGTTCAGAAATTAATATTTGGTGGAATAAACCTGGTTGGTGCCACTTTATAATAAGTGTCCCTAAGTACTGTGTAGTTACACAGTAACAATCCATGTAACTACAGTGTAACTACTGATGAAGTACACATTGTTACAGATTAACTACAGAGGTACTGGTTATGTAATTACACAATTACTATTTAAATATATAATTTTAGGTTAATTCAGGGTGAGTGTACTTACACACGTGTATTAGTGTGTGTGATAAGTTGAGTATAAACTTATCTAACAGCTATTGTCTACTACACACTATTACACACGTGTAAGTACACACACATTGTTACACATGTGTAAGTACACGTGCTCTATTACTTGTGTAAGTACGCTCACCCTGGTACACATGTGTAATTACACAAGTCAAAATAACCTTAATACACATGTGTAATTACATAACCTGTACCTCTGTAGTTAATCTGTAACAATGTGTACTTCATCAGTAGTTACACTGTAGTTACATGGATTGTTACTGTGTAACTACATAGTACTTAGGGACACTTATTATAAAGTGGGACCCCCTGGTTTTTAATCACAGGTTTTTTTTTTCTCCACCAGTCTTACACACTGCTTTTGGATAATTTTATGCTGCTTTACTCCTGGTGCAAAAATAATTCAAGCAGTTCAAGTATACTAAATATACTAAGCATTTTTATGCTATAGTGCACTAAAGTACTAAAGTGTTCTTGTAGCCACATTATTATTAATCAGTATTAAAGTATTAAAGTGCTAAAAGTGCTTGTTGTACTTGAATTATACTATTATAGTATAAAAATAGTACAAAAGTCTTACTTATTAAATTGTGCTTAAAAGTGCATAACTACTAAAATGGAACTATTTCAAATGTACTTAAGTAACATTTTAACACTATTTAACTACTTTTAACTATTTTAAAAATTCTTACAGTAAAATTATAATACATTTAATGAGAGTATTTCAACTGTATCACTATTTATTATACGCCATGTATATTAGATTAGGAATGTAATAAGAATTGATGTTAAATATATGTGATCTATATTTTTTATATAGAGTACAAATATGCTTTGCTTTTATGTTCCTGTCTTTTGTAAGTAGCACACTTCTAGTCTAATATATTTTGTTGGGTATAAAATATATATGTTAATATACTGTACTACAATATTTAAAGTGTTACAAATTAACTTTAATTTTTTTTTTATTACTAGTAGTAATTTAATTTACTTTCTAAAAAGTTACATGATACATTGTATTTTAAGTGAACTACTGTAACAGTTGTTTTTAACAAACTTTGCTGAAAAAATGTATAAAAGTATATTTTTGGAAATAAGTATTTTAGATATATATTGAATTACATTAAACTAAAATTTCACTTCATAGTAGTCTATTTTTTAAAAATACACTATATTGTACTTGATTGATCAAATTTTACTTTCAAATCTAATATTAATGTAATTTTAATATATTTTAGGTAAGTTAATAAATCATACTTACACATTTCTCTATATATTTAAGTACAATTAAGTATATATTTTTTCTCCAGGTGATATTAAGATATTAAATTATTTTTAGACAGTCTGAGCTGCTCTGTGATACAGCAGATGTTAGAAGCTTATGTTCTCAGATCTGAACGCAGGGGGTTGGAGGTGTTTTCTGCTCTACTGGTTGTGATTAAAATACACTTTTTAAGTATAACACCTTTTTACAAACAACTCTAATTTGTAGAAAAGCTGTTAGAGTATACTCTCATCATCAAAAAATGAAGAGATCACTTCAGTTTCTGAATCAGTTTATCTGATTTTGCTATTTATAGGTTTATGTTTGAGTAAAATGAACATTGTTGTTTTATTCTATAAACTACAGACAACATTTCTCCCAAATTCCTAATAAAAATATTTTAGTCATTTAGAGCATTTATTTACAGAAAATGAGAAATGGCTGAAATAACAAAAAATGATGCAGAGCTTTCAGACCTTAAATAATGCAAAGAAAACAAGTTTATATTTATAAAGAGTTCATTTTAAGAGTTCAGAAATCAATATTTGGTGGAATAACCCTGGTTGGTTTTTAATCACATTTTTTTCATGCACCTTGGCATCATGTTCTCCTCCACCAGTCTTACACACTGCTTTTGAATAACTTTATGCTGCTTTACTCCTGGTGCAAAAATTCAAGCAGTGCAGTTTGGTTTGATGTGGTGATCATCCATCTTCCTCTTGATCATGCCATATAGGGTGTAAGCACTAAGGTTGGGGCATTAGCCTTAGCGGCTAACCACTAGCGCTTAGTGCAGTTAGCTGGTAATGCTAATACTGCTCCAGCAGTGCTAGCCAAGGTAAGCAGCGAGCGACAAGCCAATAATACTCACCTCTAGCACTTAGCGGCTAATGCTAAACTAAAACTCCTGTATAACTCTGTACTTCAGTGTTCAGAGTGGCTTTACTGCTCCTTAATACCTGACTGATAGAATTCATATATAAGGAGCATCGGATTATAAGAAGCTCTGATGATTTTTGGGAAAAATAAAGGGTTTAAAGTTTGAAAAATACGGTATTATTGCAGATTAAAGTATGAAACGCCTAAAGAAATTAGAAAGCTGTGCATGTACCGTGCAAAAAAGGCAATGCTCTGAATTTATTTGGTTTTAAATGTGTGAATCATTTCCACATGAATAAATAAACATAAACCCAGACGCCGCTTAAAGCAGCTAAACTCAAACACAAATTGGGTGTATTTTATTAATGTGCAAATGATGCATATTAAATCAGGTAAATACATTCAGTAAATGCCTTCTATATCTGCATGTTTCTAGACAGCTGTTCATCCAGCATTCATCTTCTACTCCTCTGAGAAGTCTTTACTCTAGAGTATCTAGATGTTGTAATAATGCTGAGCATTTTTCACACTATAAGGTGCACTTAAAATCCTATAATTGTCCCAAAAAATCATCAGTGCTCCTTATGTATAAATTCTACCAGTCAGGTATTAAGGAGCAGTAAAACCACTCCACTGAAGTACAGCGTTATACAGGAGTTTCAGCAAAGTTTCTCCAGCATTAAGGCTGGAGCAGCATTAGCATTAGCTACTAACCCCCATTTCCCTGTTCAGAGGTGAGTATTATTGGTTTTTGGCATGCTGCTAACCCTGGCTAGCACTGCTGGAGCAGCATTAGCATTACCCGCTAACCGTACTAGCTTTTTAGCAGTTCAGAGGTGAGTATATCGGACTGTAGTCTACGTATTTAGCATGTTTAAAACAAGCTACATGGGACAAACCGCTAACTAATATCACCCTGGCTTACTGGAACACTCAGGGTTCCTCGGCGTGGTGCTGTCAGGCGGTTAGCTAGCAATTAGCCGCTAGTGCGATATGCAAACTATCGCACCTGCAATCATTCCGGCTATCACTCACACGATCAATGCCTCTTTAACTTCTGGTGTATTCCCGACTGCTTTCAAACAAGCACAGGTCACACCACTGCTTAAAAAGCCTTCTCTCAACCCCGCCCAGGTTGACAACTACAGACCGGTCTCACTGCTACCCTTTCTCTCTAAAACACTAGAAAGAGCAGTTCTAAATCAGGTCTCTGGCTTCCTCTCCCAGAATGACCTTCTGGACCAGAACCAATCTGGGTTCAAAAAAGGACACTCTACCGAGACGGCTCTGTTGTCTGTGACTGAAGCGTTGAAAACTGCCAGAGCTGCAGGTCAGTCCTCAGTGCTCATTCTGCTGGACCTCTCGGCCGCCTTCGACACGGTCAACCACGACTTCCTCCTAACTATACTCTCAAACATGGGGATCTCAGACAATGTGCTGTCATGGTTCAGATCGTACCTCACTGGGCGCTCGTTCAAGGTGTCGTGGCAAAGACAGCTGTCCTCAGCCCACTCCCTATCCACTGGGGTTCCCCAAGGTTCGGTACTGGGACCCCTTCTCTTCTCCATATACACCACCCCTCTTGGTCAGGTTATCCGCTCACATGGCTTTTCCTACCATTGCTTTGCTGATGACACCCAGCTATACCTGTCGTTCTCACCTGAAGATCACTCAATCTCTGCACGGATATCGTCGTGTCTCTCTGACATATCCTCATGGATGAAGGAGCATCACCTTCAATTAAATCTCTCAAAGACTGAACTTCTGGTTATACCAGCAAAACCATCTTTTCAACACAAATTCTCTATAAGTATCGACTCTCTCTCTCTCTCACCGACAAAGGTTGCTAGGAACCTGGGTGTTCTGGTTGATGACCAACTCTCCTTCACGCACCATGTGGCCTCAGTTGCTCGGTCCTGCCGCTTTGCGCTCTATAACATCCGAAAAATTAGACCGTTCCTGACGCAACAGGCCACCCAACTCCTGGTGCAAGCGGTCGTCATCTCACGCCTCGACTACTGCAATGCCCTGCTAACTGGCCTCCCGGCCTGTGTAGTAAAACCACTCCAGATGATCCAGAACGCAGCAGCACGTCTGGTCTTCAACCAGCCAAAACGGGCACATGTCACCCCGCTGCTCATTGAGCTCCACTGGCTACCAGTTGATGCTCGCATCAAATTCAAAACTCTTACAATCGCCTACAAGGTGATGACAGAACAGGCTCCTTCCTACCTGCACTGATCACTCCTGAAGGCTTACGCTACCTCCCGGCCGCTGCGCTCCTCCAATGAACGTCGCCTTGCTTTGCCAAACATTCACACAAAGCAATCCAGACTGTTCTCATACAGAGTTCCCCAATGGTGGAACAAACTACCTTCCACTACCAGATCAGGAGAATCTCTCGCTATCTTTAATAAACTCCTGAAGACAGAGCTCTTCAAAGAGCACTTACTCTCCTAACACCTCTAACTAACTACCTTCTACTACCAGATCAGGAGAATCTCTCACTATCTTTAATAAACTCCTGAAGACAGAGCTCTTCAAAGAGCACCTACTCTCCTAACACCTCTAACAAACTAACTACTTCTATCCTCATTTCCTTCTTCCCCTCCTTCACTCCTCTATCCTATTATTCCCCTTTGTCCTCCTTTTATCCCTATCCAAAGATGTTTTACCTTTAAACTTATTTTACATTGTACTTGACTATTGTAAGTCGCTTTGGACAAAAGCGTCTGCCAAATGTAATGTAATGTAATGTAATGTAATGTAATGTAATGCTAATGCTCCAGCCTTAGTGCTGGAGAAATTTGGGAATCTAAGCTTACTGTAAATAAACAGAATCACTCACCCAAAGTTGAATTAATTCTGGCTTTTCAAAATGAGTTGTGGACATGTATCGGATTTCCCTGGTGAAAAAAAAAATAGATAAAAAAAAAATCAGATTTATGTTCTTACTTAAAGTACATTAATATTATGCTTTCAGCAAATGTTTAAAAGTAAACTTTGATCATACTTTTTAAAAAGTACAATATAGTGTATTTTAAAAACTTTTAGTTGAATGTAAATCAGTATACTTCTAAAATACTTATTTCCAAATATACTTTTGTACATTTTTAGCAAAGTGTGTTAAAAACAACTGTTACAGTAGTTAAATAAATAAAAAAAATGTGCAGTGCTTTCTGTCTGATACCTGCAGAAATCTGAAACTGTCTCTTTCATTTAAGAGCCACCCAGAGCCGAGCAGGAGCTGTCGTACCCGTCAGAGAGAGCATGGAGTCATCTACAGACCAAACCCATCCACTGCTGAGGACCAGCTTCTGCATCACCTGGATTATGATGAAGAGCAGGTGTGGGAGACACTATCTGTGAGTGATCAGATGATGTAGTACAGCCCAGCACTTACTAGAAGCTATCTTAACAGTGTTTTCAAATATATAGCTCTGATTTTGCTATTTATAGGTTTAGGTTTGAGTAAAATGAACATTGTTGTTTTATTCTATAAACTACAGACAACATTTCTCCCAAATTCCAAATAAATATATTATTATTTAGAGCATTTACTTACAGAAAATGAGAAATGTCTGAAATTTAAAAAAATGATGCAGAGCTTTCAGACCTCAAATAATGCAAAGAAAACAAGTTCATATTCATAAAGTTTTAAGAGTTCAGAAATCAATCAATATTTGGTGGAATAACCCTGTTCTGGTTTTTAATCTCAGTTTTTTTCATGCATCTTGGCATCATGTTCTCCTCCTCCACCAGTCTTACACACTGCTTTTGGATAACTTTATGCTGCTTTACTCCTGGTGCAAAAATTCAAGCAGTTCAGTTTGGTGGTTTGATGGTTTGTGATCATCCATCTTCCTCTTGATTATATTCCAGAGGTTTTTAATTTGGTAAAATCAAAGAAACTCATCATTTTTAAGTGCTCTCTTATTTTTAAGCAGGAAGTGTGGTATGGATCAGAACTCCTCTGAGAGCTGACCTGTGGATGAAGTTGAGGCTGAGAGCTGGGTGTTTTGACCCGTCCACCACAGGGCTACCAGCTCCACACTCATCCATATTAATGATGAAGAGCAGGAGAGGGAGGGAGAGCTGGGTTATGTGATGATGCTGTGTGGTCTCCTCTCATTTTACACACTCAACCCTCAATCCTGTGGACGTAGAATGCAAATATATTACAGTATATTACATAAACTGTATTTTTCGCACTTAAAATACTTTAATTTTCCCAAAAATCATCAGAGCTTCTTATATATGAATTCTACCAGTCAGGTATTAAGGAGCAGTGAAGCCACTCAGTTCAGTTCTACGGCACTGAGACTGGAGCGGCATTAGCATTAGCCGCTAAACACACTAAGCGCTAATGCTTTCACCATTCAGAGCTTTAGTCTGTGTGTTTACTGTGTTAAATAAGCTACATGGGACAAACCGCTAACCAATATCGCCCTGGTTCACCGGAACACTCAGGGGTACTCAGTGTAGTGCTGTTGGGCAGCATTAGCCGCTAACTGTGGTTAGCATTTGCACTCAGCCACTAATGCTAATGCTGCTGCACTCAGCCTTAGTAAAAATCTGAAAATCTAAGCTTACTGTAAATAAACGGAAGAGCTTTACTTAAATACTCACTTAAATAAACAGATTTCAGGAGAGAAGAATTCAACACCCTCTCCTGGATGCAGCAACTTTTTCATAATGAATCTGTACATAATGTATGTATATATACAGCAAAATCATAATCATTAAATTTTTTTACACCTAAAAATTCTGTATTTAACCCTTCAGACCCTGCGTCAATTACAATGGACAAAATGTCTTTTCTTTTTTATGTTTTATTGCAAATAATGCAAATTAAAGCCTATTGTCCATCAGAATAGAACATTAACCAGCCAATGAAAAATTTACAGTAGCTTAGCCCCGCCCACTAATTTTATATTATTTAGAACACTTTTATCATGCTAATATAACTGTTTATGAATGATTTGTGAAGTAAAAAGGTCAGAATCAAATCTAAAATAAAAAATCTTAAGCATCCAATACAATGGACATAAAAAAAAAGCAATTAAACATTTTAGTTAATTGTATTTCATTTTTATACAGATTTATACAGAGTCTTCTTTTGTGTGAATTGCAAACAGAAGAAAACAGCATTCTTATACTTATATTTTTATTTTTTACTGGAATATAATTCAGATTTTAAAGGGTTATAAACGCGATGAATCTGAAATGAGGTTCTCATCATGAATCCACACAGCAGCTCTGCAGCGATCAGGTGAATCAGGTGAATCTGACAGCAGGTCACTGTCAATTACAGCTTTAAAAGGCTCCACATCAAAGCACCAACATCAAGGCAAGAGCAGAACCTGAACAGATATCAGTTACCGTCCTGCTCATCACCGGAGAATCCACGAATCAGAGCCCGTCTCACTCAGAACTCACCCTGAAACCAGACTCTACATATAGCCGAGTGCAGCTCTTGCAAGTTAAATATAAAGCAGATGGAATATGTTTTATATTTTACATATATCTTAAATGACAGCTAAATGACAGCTTTTGTCACATTCTTGTCCTTTGCTGGGGTCACGAAACGAAAGCGTTTTTCTTCCCAAAACAGTACGAGTGCAAAAGAGTGATTTATTTGCATAACAAAAAACGGTGTCTGCAAAAGTCACGCCTCATTATCACTGGGGCACTACTTTCATTTTGGATCAGTGCGCATGTCATTCTAACTGCGAGCAGCGCACTAGTCTTTCAGATCATTGGCTGCGCTCAGCTTCAACCAGCAACGCAAAGAGCAAGCTTTAGAGAGAAGTTTATCGGCTTTTAGAAGCTTCTTGAACACAGATTTATACATTTGTATGTGTGTGTGTTAAAATGGTGCGGACTTGTGATTATCCAGGCTGTAGCAACAAAGATGTGGCTGATTCTCCGCACAGTTTCCATCGTATCCCCGTGACTGACATTGCTCTCAGGCAACTTTGGATACTTGCAATGGGCTTCCATGTGGACACCAAAGTGGTGAAAATGAAGAAGCTTCGTGTTTGCGGTGCGCACTTCAGCGAGGATGACTATGTTTCTCCATGCCCGCTGTTGTTTGTGATGCAGGCAGCAGCTGGCCCGCCGACGTCCTCATCAATTGACAGGTTCTGTATCTCGGGCATAACTAAATCCCACTCGTGGCAGCAGTAACATTCCACCTCTGTCGGCATTAGTTCGCACTTCAAACAAGTGCACCAGGATTTGTCGGCCACCCTTGGTATCGCAGCAGCAGCAGCAGCAGCGGCTCCAGCTTCGGTCTCAATCATTTCTCTGTCCACCCTCTCTCTTTCTGCACGATCCAATTCGATTTGGGCAAGTTCCTCCTCAGTATACTCAGGCTCATAAAGATACCCCCTTGGCTCTGAGCGGAAATCAATATATTCCTCGTCGCTCTCGTAGTCCGACATGTTCCCGAACAGTAAACAGTGAAATCGAAACCGTAGGCTAGCTGCCAGGTTGCGCAATCGCGCGCACTGATCCAAAATGAAAGTAGTGCCCCAGTGATAATGAGGCGTGACTTTTGCAGACACCGTTTTTTGTTATGCAAATAAATCACTCTTTTGCACTCGTACTGTTTTGGGAAGAAAAACACTTTCGTTTCGTGACCCCAGCAAACATGCCGGACTACTTTTGGCTCGGACAATACTGGACAAGAACTCCGCTCACCGGACATGGTCGGGGGTAAGTCAGTGAGAATGCACGACACTGGTCATGTTGATGCCATACAGATTCATGTCAAAAATCCCGAACTATCCCTTTAATGTAAGGGAGTTTTTTCCTCAATAATTGGCATCTCTGTAGTGCTGCTCATAAGAGGCGTGGACCTGTTTTTCTGTTTTTGTAAATCTGCTTTGTGACAACTTCTGTTGTAAAAAGTGCTATATAAAAATTTAATTAAATTAAATTGAATAGAATTGGTTTACCACTGCGAGCCACCAAAACCCTGCAACTAGTTTAGAATTAGCGGCAGCACGACTCGTTTTCAATCTTTCAAAGTTCAGTCATGTGACTCCATTCCTCCACTGGCTTCCTGTTGCTTGCATCAAATTTAAAACTCTGACGCTGGTCTACAAAACCAAAAACTCTTAGAGCTTCCAGTACGGCTCGGCTCGAACCTCCATCCCTCACAAAAAACAACAGAAAACAAACATCCATATTCTTTTCTGTTCTAGAGGACCAAGATGGTGGAACCAACTTCCACTTTGTGTCGGAACAGCTCCGAGAGTCACTCACGTTCTTCAAACACTGCCGACTGAAGAGTCATCCTTTCAATAAGGTCTTAAACTAATCTTAATAAAAGCTTGGTGTATCTCTTGAACAGAATCTCTACAAACTAGCTCTGGATATTTTAAGGTAAAAAATGAAGCACTGTTGTTGTAAGTCGCTCTGGATAAGGGCGTCAGCTAAATACCTTAAATGTGAATGTAAATGCACAGACAAGAGACACCTGGTGAAGTAACGAGGGGGCGGGGTTAGGCACAGGACAATAAAAAACAAGGCCATGTGCTTAAAGAGCAAGCACATGGCTGGGAATACAAAATAGGAAAATGGAGGACAGGAGCACATGGAAACAAAAGCGGAAAGATGTGACAATAATATTTATAATAGTAATAATAATAACTCTTTCTTTAATAAGGAAATGCAAAAAAACACGTTTTACATAAAATGTAGTGTTTTATTTAACAGTGAAAAATGGTACAGATCTACAAATTACCAACCTCCCCTCAAAGAAAACAGCAATTCCTGATAAGTGAGCAGGGCGGCAGCGACGCCCCGGAGCATCAAATGAGGTGATGTTTCAGAGGAAGACGTCGGGTGTCCCCCTCGTCCTGCTGGGTTTACCGGGAGCTGGGGACGAGAGCGGTAAAGGTCAATAGCTTCCATATATCTGCTGCAGTATCTCAGTAATGGGTATTTTTATATCCAGTGCTGCTTGAACGCTACAGCAGAAATGAGCGGAGGGAGAATTATAGTGATTTATTCTCAGTCAGACGCTGTAAAACGAGTTCTGAGCTTCCAGTGAGGAGGACCTGCATCCCAACATGCATTTCATCAGTCTCATCATGTTAGATTATATTATAATCAGACGGTTCTCCCTGTGATAGATGCTGTTGGTCTGGATGGAGGAAGGGTTTTAACATTCTTCGTATCGTACACAGAATTTCCATTTCATTTATTTATCTCTTTACACCCATCATTTAAAAATAAAATAATACAAAATATTAACATTTACAGGTATTATGATCAAAACTATTGGAACATGTGACTGTCAGGTGTGTTTTATTGCCCAGGTGTTTCCTGATGATACATAAATTATTTAAACAATCAATAAACAGCGCTGAATGTCTAAACGCTCAGTTTTAGATTTAGGGTTCAGATTATAGGTTAGCTGTGAGAGTCTATGAATGAAAACCAAGCAACTGTAAAGCTGAAAGAAGATAAAAAAAGAATGGATTGGAATATCCTGAAGAAGAAAGTCGTCACTGGTGTACTAAGTACGTTTTTCTTTGTGAAATACAGCAGATCTCTCTGAGTTGTTTATGATGCTGCACATGTTGAAATTCTTCCTCAACCTCTTCCTCATTGTCTGCAGCAGCTAGTAAAAGAAAATATTCAGATCAGGAAAAGCACCGTGTCTACATCAACCTGTTAATTATTATTTATTGCCCCACAGGCAGAGCTGAAGCTGGGCGGTGACGTCGTCTCATCAGATAGGAGATAACTAACAGCGCTAGGAACAGCATGCAGTTCATTCCTGTGTTATTTGTGCGAATAACACATCAGTGTTTATATACTTAACCCAGTAATTCAGAGCTAAGAAACAAATGATTAGAATTAGTCTGTGGAGGAAAAACACCACCAGCAAAGTACAATTGAGATAGGTGGGTGTATGTTTAGAACAGTTCTGTTTACACTAGTTAAAAGTAAACTTACTTTCTGGACCTGGACTCTACCCACCTCTGTGAGTAACTATAGGTTTAAATAGGATCTCCGGTGGATTTGGTGTTTTACTCTGAGAGACTCTAAGACTAGATCAGTGGCTGAACTGCACTTAGTAGGGCATTATTACACATGTTGTAAAGTAACACATGACATTGTAAAAACTGTTATTAGTGTAAAAATACCTTTATTTTAAAACATTTTTAACTGTTGTCCATCTCGCTTCCTCCTGGTGTCGCAGTGCTGTTAGCCAATCAAAGGCGATATGTTTGCATGTATGAATATTCATGTGCAAATTCCTGTGCAAGATCTTCTTTGCCCTTCACACACTCCTCCACCAGACTAAAGTAGTGTTATACCGGATCACCAAAGCACTTTTTTCCACAAAAAACAGCTCACATGGCATTTATACATACTAGAGACACAACTCAACATTTAAAAAGAAATGAAAAAACAATGGAATGACCATTAATGTGAAAAATTTAAGTTTGATAAAAAAGTTAAAACAAAAGAAATCTGTAAGTGGGCACAGTACATATAATAAATTGTCAAAATAATAAAAAATAAGCTGTTATTCAATCTGAAAAAGCCTAATTTTGTATGTTTTCTATATTTCTATGTTTCTCCCGCAGACTCAGAGCTGATTGGCTGGATGTGGATGGTATGTTAGGACATGCTGTACTGTATACAGGCAGTTCAGCTGCTCCCCGCTGAGATCTGAACCCTCACAGCAGCAGCACATATGGAGAAACGCCACTATTCACCACTGAGGTCAGTTAAATCCGTTACACAGACGGGCTGAGGGTGACCTACAGGCGGCGAGGAGACGAGCTCTGGATCAGATCCAGCTCTAAACAAGAGGGAAACACCAGCGGAGAGGAAACCCTGTAAATCAGACAGAGCTGTAACCATATTTATTATTTACTCACTATAGAACTCGTCCTGCGGGACCGGAGTACAGGGTTCGAGTAAATTCGTGTCGAGGGAGGAAGTGTGGAGATACGAGAGAGTACTCTCTTTCTCTGACTCTGGCTGCTGATGGACTAACAGCATCACCTATTTGTCTCTCTTTCAGACTCCGGCTTCTGATGCAGAAGCAGCATAACCTACTGTACTCTCTCTCTCTCTCAGACTCTGGCTGCTGATGGACTAACAGCATGACCTACTGTACTCTCTCTCTCTCTCTCTCTCTCTCTCTCTGACTCTGGCTGCTGATGGAGAAGCAGCATGACCTACTGTATTCTCTCTCTCTCTCTCAGACTCTGGCTGCTGATAGACTAACAGCATGACCTACTGTACTCTCTCTCTCTCTCTCTCTCTCTCTCTCAGACTCTGGCTGCTGATGGACTAACAGCATAACCTACTGTACTCTCTCTCTCTCTCTCTCTCTCAGACTCTGGCTGCTGATAGACTAACAGCATAACCTACTGTACTCTCTCTCTCTCTCTCTCTCTCTATCTCTCTCTCAGACTCTGGCTGCTGATAGACTAACAGCATGACCTACTGTACTCTCTCTCTCTCTCAGACTCCGGCTGCTGATGGACTAACAGCATAACCTACTGTACTCTCTCTCTCTCTCTCTCTTAGACTCTGGCTGCTGATGCAGAAACAGCAGCATGACCTACTGTACTCTCTCTCTCTCTCTCTCTCTCTCTCTCTCAGACTCCGGCTGCTGATGCAGAAACAGCAGCATGACCTACTGTACTCTCTCTCTCTCTCTCTCTCTCTCTCTCTCTCTCTCTCTCTTAGACTCTGGCTGCTGATGCAGAAACAGCAGCATGACCTACTGTACTCTCTCTCTCTCTCTCTCTCTCTCTCTCTTAGACTCTGGCTGCTGATGCAGAAACAGCAGCATGACCTACTGTACTCTCTCTCTCTCTCTCTCTCTCTCTCTCTTAGACTCTGGCTGCTGATGCAGAAACAGCAGCATGACCTACTGTACAGTAGGACTTTACGCAGTGCTCAAAATCTCCCATCATCATTCTTATTCTCTCAGAATAGACTGTGGTTTTTCGGCTGGTAAACAGAAATTTTGAGGAGCTCCTGACCACAAAATTCACATTCTGGTGTAAGCGGCTCTTCATCTGTAGCAAAGCCCAGGAAACATTTGGTGAAATTTATCACCTCATAATTTATACTGAACCCACAGAAATCACCTGATGTCTGGTTTACCTGCTGGTAGGCTCTTCATCAAGCAAAAGCATGTCAGCGCACAGTACGGTGTAATTCCTTTGTTATTATTATGTTATTATTATATTAGTGCCATTTAATGATCTTAACAATATCGCAATAATTTCTGGGACATCATATTGTTTGCAAAAAAATGTTATCGTGACAGACCTAACTACTCATGTAGGACAAAACAAATAAAATAAATAATAATAATAATAATAATATGGGGAGGCCTTTATCCTGAATTCCCTTTCAGCCGTGCTCTGAGACAGTACTCTCGTTCTTTTGTCTCTCTCTCTGGCCACTCTGTATTCAGGATGGACGTTGTCTCCTGGATTCTGCTCTTTGATCTTCAGGACATGAAGCAGAAAGAGCAGGAGAATCGGGGTGAATCTGACAGGTTATTCTCTCGGCTCAGATAAGGAGACTTTTTGTCCCCATCCTCCCGGGAACACCTGCATTAACCCCACATCGTCTTCATCATCTTCATCATCTTCATCCTCATTCTCTAAACATGGAGCATAAAGGAGGAAGACGCCATGATTTCCTGGATGAACTGAATGCATACCGGTTCAGACATGCTGCTGAAAACTCTGTCCTCAGTTTTATTATGTCTTTTACATCCCGCCAGCACTCTATTTACACACTCTATTTACACACTCTATTTACACACTCTATTTACACACTCTATTTACACACTCTATTTACACACTCTAATTCCCCGTTAGAGTACCGGTTCCTTTTGTCTGATTCACTGATTGACCAATTCTGCTGATTATTTATTACATAATAAACATACAAATGCAGAAATACAGAAATGAAGAAATGTGGAAATAAATAAATAGATGCATAAAGAAATGTGGAAATAAATACATACATGTAGAAATGTTGAAACGAATAAATGCTTAAATAAATTAATCTTAAAATAAATAAACAAAGAAATAAACAAATGCATAAATAAATAAAGAAATGTGGAAATAAATAAAGAAATGAATACATAAAAAAATAAAAAAATAAAGAAATAAATAAACAAATGCATAAATAAATACATGAAGAAATGTGGAAATAAATCAATAAATGTAGAAATGTGACAAATAATAAAGACATGAAGAAATGTTGAAATATATAAATGAAAGTAAAAATGTTAAAATAAATAAATCAATAAATATAGAAATAAATAAATAAATACATGCAGAAAAAGCCCCAAATAAATCCTGATATAATTTGAAGTGTGTTCTTTTTATGACGATATGTATTTATTAATTAATTTGTTTATCTTTACAATTATTTATGCGTGTATTTATCCATTTTTTCCCTAATTTTTCTTCCTCCAGACGTCAACAGTCAGACGTTCATTGCTATCTTGGCAATGCATGTAAAACAGACCAGCACAAACCCAACTTTTACATCAACAATAAACAGGATAGTAAATAAAATAACATTGCTGTTCCCGTAAATGAGCTGCTGGAGCTCCTTCACAGCGTCAACCAGCAGCTCAGTTTCCTCTGCTGAGAAGAGTTTGTTGAACACGTCCAGGTAGCTGCACCGTTACAATAGCAATCCACCAAAGTCAGAGCTCACCTGATCTACTCTTAAAGAGAATGATGAGCAAGAGACACTCTTCTATGCTAAAAACTCATTCCTGTTACTTTCAGTCCTGTTACTCAAAACTAAGAAATTAACAGCACTCAGTACCAGTAACAGGAGTGAGTATTGTCTTCTGGTTTATCGATTTATTAATGTGAATATTATTTAATGTAAACCACCTTTTTTCCCCTATTCTGTTTGGTTTATTATCTATCCTGTTGTTTAATACATTCCATAATAATACATTTGATCAATTTCTGGTTTGGGTATTCCTAATAAGATAATAACAGCTTTGCATCTTTTAGAAAAAAGTATATACATGCATATATAGCGATTTTTGTCATAAATATATATTATTTTCACATGCAGTCAACCATTTTTTAAAATAAAGATTCTTGAGAGAAAATCAAAAAAGGAATTAGTGGACTTGCTTTTAAACATGCTTTTTAAATGTCACGAGTTTTATAACCATCTTCAGATTAGAAACCTTGTAAAAAACATTTTTTTGCAAGTGATATGTTGTCCTAGAAATTATTGTGATAAACAATATTGTTAAGACCATTAAATGGCACTAATACAATAATAACATAATATCATAACAAAGGAATTACACCCTTTTAAAGACAGTAAAACGGGGGCAACCATGCAGCCTCAGTCTGTCCCAGCTGTTGCACGTTGGACTGTCATAAACCAGTACATGTTTTGAATAGTTAAATATATCTGTTTTTAGATTCAGAGTTGAAAAATAAAATTAAAATATGTTTAATTTGGAAGATTTTTCAACAAACAAATGTCCCCCATTCGGTGGAATGGCCAATAACATTCTCCAATGTAGAAAAGGCCAAAGATCTTGAAGATCAAAGTCTTACGTTCTTCAAATCTTCATCTAATCATCTAATTATCTTCATCTTATCTCATCGTTTACCTTTGATCTACAGTTTTTTTCACACTGAAGCTAAATTAGACGTCTTCTGTCGTTCTGATCAGCTGAGTTGAATCTGATCTGTGGGTTTATTAAAGAGAATAAAGTTGGGATTTTAACAGATGGAGTTAAAGTTTGGGCAGAAACTGTAAAAATCCCAGCTGATCTGCTCCACAGTTCTTCCCCTCCCAGTTCCCGGCTGCAGAACCGGCTGATTGGCTCCCCGACGTCTTCTTCTGAAATAAACCGTAAACAGGAGCAGAGCTGTATCAGACGCTGAAAGGAGAAACCCCATATTCAACTCTAACCCAAACTCTAATCTTCATATTATAGACTTGATAATAAAACACAGTGGATCAACACCAGCAGATGACAGACATGACTCTCCAATCCATCACTGATCATCAGTAAATTTTACATTTCATTTAAAGTAAATCAAGAGAGCAGAGTCTGGAGGAAGAGTGGAGAGACACACAGTCCAAACTGCTCGAGGTCTAGTGTGACGTTTCCACCAATCAGTGATGGTTTTATGGAGATGCAGATTTCATTTTCCAGCAGGACTTGGCACACTGCCCACACTGCACACCAAAAGTACCAACTGGTCTTACTGTATATAATATTCAAATTTTCTGAGACACTGATTTTTGGGTTTTCATTGTCTGTAAGCCATAAATAATCATCAACAATAAAAGAAATAGATGCTTAAAATAGATCACTCTGTGTTTAATATATCTATATAATATATATTGTTAGTGTCCAGTGAAAAAACAAGTATCTCCAATTTTTGTGGCATTTTAGTTTACTACATAATCTAAACAGAATAAAGGAGAAATGTCCCTTAGACTGTGTAAAAATGTCTCGATAGAATAGAAATACTTCAGAATTACTTGAAAAAAAACTTTTTACATTGAGTTCCATTGAAAGTTACGTAGGATTTATCTTTTTCAGTTTTGGAGACTTGTTTTTCACAGCGACGAACTGAATTACTGAAATAAAGTAACTTTTGTAATTTTGTCATTCAAAAATATGTAATATTGGATCATCGTCCTCAATAAATAAATCAGCAAGTTTATTATTTTCGTCTCATTTGTTAAACTGGGTTCTCTTTATCGACTTTTAGGACTAGAAACAGGAACTAGTTCATGACATTTGTCTTTTTTGCCTTAATTTCTGCTTTGAATATATATATATTTTTTTTTTGATAAATTTTATTATTTTCCTACAATAACGTTAGCTTGCAAAACTGCCCTGGGCATTATGGGATGTGTGGCCACTCTGTGGAGATGGTATTGTTGGTAATAAAGGTAGAAGAACCTGGGCGCTGAGGGTCAGGTAAATTGTTTTTATATTACACTCTGTTTATTTAAGAAAATTTAAATTAAATGAATTACACTGAAAAAGGAAGAAAATTCCTTTTTTTTTTTGTTTTTCCTAAGAACAATTCGATGTGAAAAAAAAAGGACTATAAAAGATGTCAAGTAGGGGTGAGCGATATGGTCATAAAATTATATCATGATATTTCATGGTATTTTCGCGATAACGGTAATCTTGCCGATATGACAAAACACTGAATTTTAAAAATATATATTTCTAGAAAACACTTCTGCAATAAAATGAAAATTAAATTGTATTATTGAATATGATGTAATGATATGATATGGCACACCCCTAACTAAGAGATTTAAAAAATACTAACAGAAGTCAATGAACCATGATATGTCATGATAATAATAATAATAATAATAATAATACACCTTAAATATCTAAATATATTCAGGATTAAAGTAAAATAAATGATACTGGACAGATATAATCTGTCTCTAGTAGATATATAATGGGAAACAGTGAGAACAGTGTGATGTAATAATTAGGGGTGGGTAATGTGCCACGATATTTCAGGGTATAATATCGTTCACAATATTCAAAAGTGTTGGCGATATTATTGTGTACGATACGATATGGCACACCCCTAATGTCAAGTGAGAGGAGAATTTTTATTTTATTTTTGTATTGTGGTTTTTCCCTTTTCTACGTCAAAAAATATTTATTTTCCTAATGTTAAGGCAAGCTTTGTTTTATTACTGTTCCATTGTTTCAAAACAAAAATGTTGATTGTAATAATAAAGCATTTTATTGTCACGTAAAATGTTTGGCGAAATTCTATCCTAGGTCTTTTGGATTATATGGATCAATGAAGCTTAAATATTAAAAAAGTATCGGTATCAATATCAATATCGGCAATACTGGACATGCATTTACTTGGTATCAGATCAATACCAAAATCCCTGGTATCGCCCACCTCTAGCACTGACTGCTGCACACGTGGATTCATAAGAGTTTACTTTTATATTTTAGATTATATTACACTCGGTTTATTTAACCCTTGTGTGGTGTTCATATTTTTGTTATTCGTTTACTTTGTTACTTGTATTTAATTCAGCAAAATTAAGCAATTCTACATTAAAATGCTTTACACATGCTTGCTTCACCTAAATTGCAAGCAATATAAACAGCTTACATGGTTAATATTTGCCCTTTACCTTTCTTATGTTACATTTCTTTTAAAAAGTGCTACTCTTTTTTTTATTAGTTTTTTAATAAAATGTAAAAGAAAATGAATTTAACTCAAGATATGAGTAGAACATTTGTTTAGTTTCAAATTTACAAATGAAGCAATGTTTATTAGCCCTTGGCCAAACATACTGTATGTAATATAAATGTGTGTGTGTGTGTGGGGGGGGGGGGGGGGGGTGTACAGTGTGTGTTTATTGAAAATGTGTTTTGATATATGTTTTTCACAAAAAATGAGCCAAAGCCAATGAGTTTGAGTTAGAAAAAATATATTTTTTGTATCATTTGATGAAAAATGAAAACGAGACCCGAACACCACACAAGGGTTAAGAATAAATTTAATTGCACTGAAAGGAAGAAAATTCCTTATTTTTTATAGTTTTTCCTAAGAACAATTCTATGTAAAAAGAGCAAAAAAAAGGTACTAGAAAAGATGTCTAGTGAGGGGAGAATTTTTATTTTATTTTTATATGAGCTCTGCTGGAGCTGTATCAGCAAATCTGTCCCATCATCTGAAAAAAACCTCTCCCCCGAGACCCAATCCCACAATCCCCCACTCACTAACCAGCCGTCAGAACCAGCAGCAGGGGGACGGGAATCCGGGGGAGAAAAATATGTTTTTCGTGAATAATTAAAATATGTCAGTATAGTTTGAGCTTTGTCTGGATTATGGAAGTATTAGTGCATCCAAATAAATTTTAATATCATTGAAAAGTTTAAACACTTATTTCATTAATTTAGTTGAAAATGTATAACTCATATATTATATAGATGTATTAAACACAGAGTGATCTATTTTAGGTGTTTATTTCTTTCATTGTTGATGATTATGAAGCTCACAGCCAATGAAAACCTTTATTGTATGATCAGCCCAGAGATTCAGAGAGAACTTTAGCTTTTTGTTTTTATGGCCGATTACCCAACCCACTCATTACGACTCCCCCTGTCACCAGGAGGGTGAAGACTAGCACACGCCTCCTCCGATACTTGTGAAGTCAGACTCCGCCTCTTTTTGAACTGCTGCTTTCGGAGGAAAGTGTAGCGACTCGGTTTCGATACATCAGCTCACAGGCATCTTGTCTGTGGACAATTGTGAGAAAGTTCGATTGTGCTCTCTCAGGGCTCCGGCAGCTGATGGCAAGCTGCATGACCTGGAATCAAACCAGCGAGCCACAGATCATAGTGGCAGTGCTTTAGACCGCTGGAACAGCTTGGTGACTCAGAGTCTATGTAGTGAACTACATAGTCTCTCCCTAAATTTCATTTATTTTAAGTCTTAAGAAGAGGAGGAATGGGATTATTCATGATTAGTCACAGAAAACAGAATAGTGATTTATCTGATAATTATTTTTATTATATTATTTTTTTAATCGATAAAACCACAGTTGATCTACAGTATAAAATGTCTTGTTTAACGTCCTGCTATGAAGTGTAAGAGGTGAATATGAGGGACAGAACTCCTCCTGGCGTATAAAGAGCTGTTTCAGGCTGCAGACGGAGGTCCTGCAGTGTCTGGCTGAATGATGGGAAATTGCTCAGTCGGGAGGAAAATGACGGTCAGTCCCTCCGTCTGACGACTGAGGAGAGGAAGAGACGAGGCGGGAGGCAGAGAAAATACCCCCAGAGACTGGCATACACAGAGACTGAAATACACAGAGACTGAAATACACAGAGACTGAAATACACAGAGACTGAAATACACTGAGACTGAAATACACTGAGACTGAAATACACAGAAACTGAAATACACTGAGACTGAAATACACTGAGACTGGCATACACTGAGACTGAAATACACAGAGACTGAAATACACTGAGACTGAAATACACTGAGACTGAAATACACAGAGACTGAAATACACTGAGACTGAAATATACTGAGACTGGCATACACTGAGACTGAAATACACTGAGACTGAAATACACAGAGACTGAAATACACTGAGACTGGCATACACTGAGACTGAAATACACTGAGACTGAAATACACAGAGACTGAAATACACTGAGACTGGCATACACTGAGACTGAAATACACTGAGACTGGCATACACTGAGACTGAAATACACTGAGACTGGCATACACTGAGACTGAAATACACTGAGACTGAAATACACAGAGACTGAAATACATTCAGACTGAAATACACAGAGAATGAAATACACTGAGACTGAAATACACTGAGAATGAAATACACTGAGAATGAAATACACTAAGACTGGCACACACTGAGACTGAAATACACTGAGACTGAAATACACTGAGACTGAAATACACTGAGACTGAAATACACTGAGACTGAAATACACTGAGGCTGAAATACACTAAGACTGGCATACACAGAGACTGGCATACAATGAGACTGAAATACACTGAGACTGGCACACATCACACACTGAGACTGAAATACACTGAGACTGAAATACACAGAGACTGAAATACACTGAGACTGAAATACACAGAGACTGAAATACACTGAGACTGAAATACACAGAGACTGGCACACATCACACACTGAGACTGAAATACACTGAGACTGAAATACACTGAGACTGAAATACACTGAGACTGAAATACACAGAAACTGAAATACACTGAGACTGAAATACACTGAGACTGAAATACACTGAGACTGAAATACACTGAGACTGAAATACACTGAGACTGAAATACACAGAAACTGAAATACACTGAGACTGAAATACACAGAGACTGAAATACACTGAGACTGAAATACACAGAGACTGAAATACACTGAGACTGAAATACACTGAGACTGGCATACACTGAGACTGAAATACACTGAGACTGAAATACACAGAGACTGAAATACACTGAGACTGAAATACACTGAGACTGAAATACACAGAGACTGAAATACACTGAGACTGAAATATACTGAGACTGGCATACACTGAGACTGAAATACACTGAGACTGAAATACACAGAGACTGAAATACACTGAGACTGGCATACACTGAGACTGAAATACACTGAGACTGAAATACACAGAGACTGAAATACACTGAGACTGGCATACACTGAGACTGAAATACACTGAGACTGGCATACACTGAGACTGAAATACACTGAGACTGGCATACACTGAGACTGAAATACACTGAGACTGAAATACACAGAGACTGAAATACATTCAGACTGAAATACACAGAGAATGAAATACACTGAGACTGAAATACACTGAGAATGAAATACACTGAGAATGAAATACACTAAGACTGGCACACACTGAGACTGAAATACACTGAGACTGAAATACACTGAGACTGAAATACACTGAGACTGAAATACACTGAGACTGAAATACACTGAGGCTGAAATACACTAAGACTGGCATACACAGAGACTGGCATACAATGAGACTGAAATACACTGAGACTGGCACACATCACACACTGAGACTGAAATACACTGAGACTGAAATACACAGAGACTGAAATACACTGAGACTGAAATACACAGAGACTGAAATACACTGAGACTGAAATACACAGAGACTGGCACACATCACACACTGAGACTGAAATACACTGAGACTGAAATACACAGAGACTGAAATACACTGAGACTGAAATACACTGAGACTGAAATACACAGAGACTGAAATACACTGAGACTGAAATACACTGAGACTGGCACACATCACACACTGAGACTGAAATACACTGAGACTGAAATACACAGAGACTGAAATACACAGAGACTGAAATACACAGAGACTGAAATACACTGAGACTGGCACACATCACACTGCAAATAACCCATTGGCAACAACTAGACAAAATGTATGTGAATTAAGGTATACATTGAAAAGGCTGATTACTGCCAGGCCTGTAGAATCAAGAAATCACAGAAATAGAACCTCATAAAAGATCTCAAAAAGCAGCACATTATTATTATTATTATTATTAAACCCCCATCTGAAGAAACTCAACAACAGATGAGAAAAAACAAAGTCACTGATCATCTATCAGTCTGGAAAAGGTTATAAAGTCATTAAGCTTTGGGACTCCAGAGAACCACAGTGATTCACTATTATTCACTAATGGAGAAAAAACATGGAACACTGGTGAACCTTCCCAGGAGTGACCGGCCGACCGAACAAAATTACTCCAAAAGGGCATGAAGAACTCATCCAGGAGATCCAAAGTCCTGGTAGCTTTAGAAATGACTTTATAACCTTTCATGACTTAATTTTCTTTCATATTTTTTCTCATCTGTTGTTGAGTTTCTACAGATGGGGTTATAATAATAATAATGCGCTGCTTTCAAATGAGATGTTTTATCTGCTTCATGTTGTCAGATTCTATTATATACAGTAAGTATATGAAATCATCAGTTAAAAACTGCTTTTTATATTTACTCAGGTTATATTTGTCAGATATTTAAAATGTATATATAAATATATATATATATATATATATATATATATATATATATATATATATATATATATATATATATATATATATATATATATAGTAAAATCAGTTTCTCTTTGCTTTATAGGTTTATGTTTGAGTAAAATGAACATTGCTGTTTTATTCTATAAACTACAGACAACATTTCTCCCAAATTCCAAATAAAAATATTCTCATTTAGAGCATTTATTTATATATTGCAGAAAATGAGAAATGGCTGAAAATGACAAACCTTAAATAATGCAAAGAAAATAGTTCAGAAATCAATATTTGGTGGAATAACCCTGGTTGGTTGTTTTTAGTCACAGTTTTTTTTTCATGCATCTTGGCATCATGTTCTCCTCCACCAGTCTTACACACTGCTTTTGGATAACTTTATGCTGCTTTACTCCTGGTGCAAAAATTCAAGCAGTTCAGTTTGGTGGTTTGATGGTTTGTGATCATCCTTCTTCCTCTTGATTATATTCCAGAGGTTTTCAATTTGGTAAAATCAAATAAACTCATCATTTTAAGTGTTTTTTTTTTTTTTCAGAGCTGTATGGTAATGTAGTGTAATGGCAGGTTTGAATGTGTTTGAGCATCATTAGTGTGTTTTTTCCTGTTTTTCAGGGAGAGAAAGAGAGAAGCCCAATAATCTGGAACATGTTTGACATTTACCAGCGAGTTTACAGTCACTGCTTCACGGCCCGGCTGCATATTCCATCATCCAAACACTGCTAGTTATGCCGGAGACTGACAGGTACAGCAGGAACAGGGCTCTGGACTCGGACTCGGCTTTTTCTCGTGTGCTGCTTCATTAATGTCGGGCCAGATTGTGTCATTGCCTCTGACACGGTCATGCATCAGCACTGCGGCGGCGCTGCTGTTCCGCTACTCGCAGCTCGCAGTAAATGCAGAAACTGAACAACAGGCTAATGGAAGTAATGATGATTGGTGTCCTCAGCGCTGACCTAATGAAGTCTGGTCTCGGTCGAGGCCGCGATGTGATTGATTGAGGTAATTTCCCGCCTTTATGAACGTCCTGCGGAAAAACCTGCTTCCCCCAGCAGAATTCATAATGCTACGCTATCGGAATCTGACGCTACACCAGGCGTCGCTTCGGGACGATACTGTAAAACTGTCTCCAGACCGACTTTAGCCTCGTCTACGGCTGAAACAAGTGAATAAATATCACTTTCTGAATCAGTTTCTCTGATTTTGCTATTTATAGGTTTATGTTTGAGTAAAATGAACATTGTTGTTTTATTCTATAAACTACAGACAACATTTCTCCCAAATTCCCAATAAAATTATTCTCATTTAGACAGACAGACAGACAGACAGATAGACAAATAAATAGACAGACAGATAGATAGACAGATAGAAAGACAGACGGACATATAGATAGATATATAGATAGATAGATAGATTGATAGACAAATAAATAGACAGATAGACAGACAGACAGATAGATACTTGATTTATCCCAAAGGTAATTTAGGCATCCAGCAGGAACAACACAGTACAATAAGAAACATATTTAAACATACATTAAAACAAAGAAGAATAGAAAATATATAAGGCTATAAAAAACCTAACTATACAAGGTAAAGATCTCTCTGTAAACGGAGCAGTGCAGTAGATGTTGCTAATGGTCATTAAATAATTAACAGTGCAATGTGCAATGACATTGACTATAAAAGTGTCAAATATAAATATGCATACGTTAAAAATAGTTCTGAGAAGTGAATATGTGAATACCCTATCATGAGTGAATGTAGTGCATTATTATTAGAGCATTTATTTGAGAAAAAAATAATTGAGAAATGGCTGAAAAACACGAATAAAAAAGATTTAAGCTTAAAGCTTTTTTCCAATTGTAACGCTGTGTTGAAGGACGGGACGAGGAGAGCGGACGCTAATGCAAGTAATATTTATTTAAGAACAGAAAACAAAACATAAACCAAACAGAAACTCATACACAGGGAGACCAACTAACAGACGGGATTAACACAGCCGTGACAGACGTGAAAACGCACAAGGATCGACACCGGGGAAATGGAACATGGACCTTAAATAGAGGTGCACACACACAGGAAACACCTGGGACGAAGGGGCGGAGCTACAAATGAACACAGGTGAGTGGAAAAACACTGGGAATGAAACACAGAGGAGCCGGGTCACATGAGAACATACAGACAAGAGAACAGACAGGACATGACACCAATCCTCAAAAAATGCAACAAAAGAAAACAGATCATATTCATATTCCATTTTAAGAGTTCAAAAATCAATATTTGGTGGAATAACCATTTTGGTTTTTAATGCATCTTGGCATCATGTTCTCCTCCTCCACCAGTCTTACACACTGCTTTTGGATAACTTTATGCTGCTTTACTCCTGGTGCAGAAATTCAAGCAGTTCAGTTTGGTGGTTTGATGGTTTGTGATCATCCATCTTCCTCTTGATTATATTCCAGAGGTTTTTAATTTGGTAAAATCAAAGAAACTCAAGAATCAAGAAAAACGATACGGTAAAATCAGCTCCGGACCGGATTTAGCCGTGTCTACGGCTGAAACAACAGCAAATGTGAGAGAGAGTTCAATTTAAAAAGGAGCAGAAAAGAACATTTTACATTTTTTATCTGATTTGTTACTGTGTGTTGGGGTTTAAGGAGACACGGTGTGTCTGTCTGAAATATTCCCGTCATAAAACAGATATAAATATCCTCAGAGGGAAGCAATAATAGCCTCTTCTTCCTTGTGTTCCTCAGAAAAGCAGACGTTCAGCTCAGTTTTTTACTGTTATTCTACAGAATACAGTGATTTTCTCACATTTAAATCATTAAACAATGCAAGCACATCATCTCCTCTGACAGTAAATATACAGGTCCTTCTCAAACAATTAGCATATTGTTATAAAGGTCATTATTTTCTGTAATGTACTGATAAACATTAGTCTTTCATATATTTTAGATTCATTACACACAACTGAAGCAGTGAAGAAGCCTTTTATTGTTTTAACATTGATGATTTTGGCAAAAAAGTAAAGAAAACACAAAAAATCTAAAAAAATTAGCATATTTCATCCGACCAATAAAAGAAAAGTGTTTTTAATACAAAAAAAGTCAACCTTCAAATAATTATGTTCAGTTATGCATGGCATGGAGGCAATCAGGTATTTTCTTTATTATAAAATCTTTTGTTGCACATAACACTATTTGAGAGCTGTTATCCACCAATGAAACAGTACGGCAAATTATCAGCTAATTTTTAATAATTTATTGTAAATTAGAACACATTTAATCATGTTTTTTTCACTGTTTAGTGATGGTCTATGAAATAAAAAGGTCAATATGAAATACAAAATATATAAAACACAGGTTTCCAATGCAATAAATTTTTTTTTTTTTTAATATTTTAATGAATTGGCTAAATTAGTTAATTTTATGTATTTATTATACAGATTTTATAGAAGATTTTTTTTCCCCAAACACTGAATATAATTCAGCTCTAAAAGGGTTAACACACTGAACTCTGAAAATTTGGTGCTTTGCTTTTAAACACAATGTTTTAATGGGACGTTCAGTGCAGATGTGAGCAGTGAACGCTGCACATACCGTGCTCTCTTATTGTGTAAACAGCTTGGAGCAGCAGCAGAGACAGCGTTTATCCATAGCAGTATATTATCTGACTAATATATCAGATTAAACTGCACCTTATCAGCAGTTTAGATCAAATAAAAAGGAGTATATTTGATATCTGGGTCGGATCAAGGACAGATTACGTTCTTACCACAAGCGAACAGCCCATGGTCACTCTGGAGGAGCTGCAGAGATCCACATCTCAGGTGGGAGAATCTATCAAGTTCAAGCTGTATGAATACTTATGTACATATATAATCACAATAATCCCATTTGTACATCCTCCCATATTCTCTTTCTAAAGAGTGCATGCATTCACCTGCTATACATTTGCATTCAAATAGGTCTTACTTGGTGTTGGATCTTTGGACTTTTTAGTTTTGTATTGAATTGTTTTGGACAAATCAGATTTTCAGACCAATTACATTACATTACAAGTTGAAGCAGGCTAATTACAAATACCAAAGTACCCATTATAACTGTTTAAAACATTAAGTGTATTAATCACAACTGATATAGAATTAAACTATATCAGAAATGAATAAAATCAAATCAGAAATGATTGATGAGAATTAATGGAGGACAAAATTGAGGACACTAGCTCCATATTCCACACCTTCAATAACAAATGATGACCAAAGAGAGAGCTTTAATCTGTATAAATCAGCATAAATAAAAGATAATCTGCCTTCATGCTATGATTATGTTGCTAAATACCACAAAATATAGCTAAAGCAGCACCAGGCTCTGTAAAATCAGTACAATATAGAAGGAAGTTAAAGGCAAAATTGATGACGTGATTAATCTACGTTAAAATACAAGATTAATCGTATCGACAGCACTAATTTACGGAATATACGGAAAAATCTGTCTCCACTGCGAAGATGACCAGGACACGTCTCGTTCTTCATCAGCAGAGCGTCTTCATTCTTCAAAGAGAAGCTTTAGTCTATTAGTGCAGAACGTCTCCAGTCTCCGTCTGTTCAGGACTGATGAGGGTGAGGACAAGACAATGGAAATCACTGTGGAGAATCTGTCTCTGCGGTTCCTTTAATCAGGGTTTGGCGTGGAGCTTCTTCAGGACGTCTTCTTCATCCCGCGTCAGCGTCCGTCTGAACCGGCGCCAGCTTTGATCTTCAGGATGAAAAGAGAAAGTCCTGCGCTGAACAGAGTCCAGGTCATTTAAATACACTCCATTAATACAGTACACCAGATTTATTAATACACCACCTCATCTATACAGTGGCTACAGGACACTACTCACAGAGTGCTGCCTTCAGGACACTGCCCAGACAAAACCACTCACATGATGCTGCTTACAGGATTCTGCTGACTACATGTCCGCAGGATGCTGGCCCACAGGACGATACCCAGTGGACACTGCCTACAGGACTATGTCTACAGGATGCAGTTCACAGGACCATGCCTACGTGATTCTGCTTTCAGGATACTGCAGACAGGCCGCTGCCTACAGGACTCTGCTCACAGGAGGTTGCCCACAGGACACTGACTACAGGACTCTGCCTAAACCACTCTGCCCACAGGACACTGCCCAGACAAAATCATCCACATGATGCTGCTCACAGAATTCTGCTGACTACATGTCCGCAGGATGCTGGCCCACAGGACTATACCCAGTGGACACTGCCTACAGGACTTTGTCTACAGGACGCAGATCACAGGTCCATGCCTATATGATTCTGCTCTCAGGATACTGCCGACAGGCCGCTGCCTACAGGACTCTGCCCACAGGACGTTGCCCACAGGACACTGCCTAAACCACTCTGGCCACAGGACACAGACAAAATCACCCACATGATGCTCACAGGATTCTGCTGACTACATGTCCGCAGGATGCTGCCCCACAGAACGATGTCTACAGGACACAGTTCACAGGACCATGCCCACATGATTCTGCTCTCAGGATACTGCCGACAGGACTCTGCCCACAGGATGTTGCCCACAGGCCGCTGCCTACAGGACATTGCCCACAGGACACTGCTTACAGGAAGCTGCCAATAGGTTGATGCTCACAGCACAATGCTCACATGATACTGCCTACAGGACACCACCTACAGGACTGCATCTACAGGACACAGTTTACATGGCACTGCCCACAGGAAAATAGCCACATTTGGTTAATTTTATTTCAGGATTTACAGTTAATGTGATAGATGTTAATGTGAATATAAGTGATTGAGGAGCTACTTTTAAAGAGAATATTATCTCAGGACCCCAATTAACCAATCTAAGATGCTGATTTAAGGGTTAAAAGAGGTAATTAAACACATTTACACGTCTATTATAACTCTATTCACTGTAGATATGACACCGTTCCTTCACTTCTCTCTATGGAGAGGGATTTTTTTAGTGTAAATTGGTGTGTAACTACTTTTCCAGGCTGAACAATAGCAGCGTACAGTAGTGAACAGTGAGTTATTGTGTGCGGGTCAAACACTGTGGCGGGGGAGGAAACTGAGGGGAAGAGAATAATACCCAGCGCTGCTCTCGCTCGCCGTTATTCTTGCGGCCGTATTTGTTCTTTTCCTTTGGGAGTAGCATTTTCACAGCTGGATATTTACTGGATGCTTTTCACAGCCCACAGATTAAACCACAACAGCCCAGTTCACACCAGCGTGTGATTATACCCAGCTCAGCTCAACCAGCGCTCACTATTATTATACTACACCCGTCAAAATAAGAGCGGTTCAAAGCGTCACTCAGCGGGTAACAGAGAAAAAAACACTACACTCTAAAGCACTTCGAATCCCGGCCATGCAGCTTGCCATCAGCTGCCGGAGACCTGAGATATCACAATTAGCCTTGCTCTCTCTGGGTGCCCTGGTGAAAAATAATATTATATAATATTATGCTTTTATCAAATGTTTAAAAAACATTTTATTTTGTTTCTAAAATACTTATTTTTAAATATACTTTTGTACGTTTTTTTCAGCTAGGTGTGTAAAAAACAGCTGTTATTAACAGTAATTCACTTAAAATGCAATGTATAACGTAACTTTTTAGGAAGTAAATTAAATTACTACTACTAATAAAAAAATCTATATATATAGAGAAAATTTGTAACACGCTACAATTGCAGTACAGTATAACTGTACTGCAATTGGGAGGAAATATGTTTTTTTTTAAATAATTTTAATAATTTAAAAAGGCATTTTGATAAAGGAGATTTAAATCGTTAAAAATGTTAAAAAATGTATTTTAGGTTTATTTTTCAAATATCAGACAGTCTTGTTCTTGACTA